>NC_137542.1:45766027-46333925 GCF_963082525.1 Nesoenas mayeri | reverse complement strand
TTATAGATATATCTCTCTATATAGATATATATATATATCTACTTCACTGAGTATACATATATATGTATATATATCTTGAGTTATATTGTAATATATGAAGTAGTGAGATATATACTCTAATCCAGCTCAACAAATATATTAAACGTATGAATGTATATATGAAATAGTCAGATACATAACCAGATACATCTCAACCAATGTAAGAAATATGTTTCTTCAGTTGTTCATTTTGAATTCTTTGCAAGGTATGATAACAAGCAGTAATGGGACTGAAGTGACATTCCCTTCAGAATAATACAACTTGACAAAGTGCCCTTGAAAGCCCCTCAGACAGCCTAACCAACAACCTGCAACCATAACATGACATTGACCTCTTTCAAGGGAAAAAAATGAAGTAGTAAGTATTCCATAGACCATGTTCTTTTCCCGAATTCGTGTATATATAACAGTGTGATAGAAAAGCTGTCTTGCTATACATGCTTTCAGATCCTCACTGAAGACATCACTATGTACATGTAACTAAAAAAGACAATCAGCTTGCTTGTAGAGAAAAAAGAGTACACGAAAAACTGTGGTTGTGTCAGTCTAGATTGTGACTTTTGAAACAAATAGGACTTTCATTTCTGAAAATCTTCATGGTCATTAGTGATTTAAGATTATGGTATTTAATTTACTCTACAAGTACTAAAAAAATGACAGTTGCAAAAGCTCCTGCTGGAGCTGCTGGAAAACTAGCATATCATTGCTGACTCTGATTTCAGTTGTGTTTTTGCCTACGAATTTAATTTCAGAATAATTTGCTATCTAATAACTTACAAAATCATATTATCAAACTCTGTATTGTTAGATTAGAATGTAATTATGTAAATCCTAAAATTAGTTAATGATTATTTAAACATGGAAATGTTTCAGTATGTTTAACTTTATAAGGTTACTTTTAAAAGCTGTGTTCTTAATGTGTTCTTAAGTTCCATCAGAATACTGATACATGCTTTTTTATAATGTATTTTCATTACAGTCTTTGTGCTGAAACAAATAGCTGTTGAGACATTGAGTATTGTTTCAACACTTTTTCCCAACATCTGTTTCGTATTTGAACTTTGTGTACTCCCTTATTTCCCTACCCTATCTGGGCCTCACTGTGAAACAAGAGCTGCCAAAAGGAAACAGAAATAAAAAGAAGTTTCTGGTCCCCTGAAACAGTGGTCAGGAAACAGTGTTCTGCAATATTTTCTGTTTACACCACTAGACATGTGAATGTGTGCTCACCTTTATTCCACATCTTTTCTCTCAGGAAAAACTCTAGCCAAATTTATGGTGGAAGAAAGGCAGCAAAAAAGGCTGATAGATGATTCTTGGGTTCCAAAAGATGTTTTAGAGACTGTGGTCTGCAAATAGATCTGCCAGTCTATTGATCTGGATTAAGGGAAATCACTTACTAGGACTCAGTGAACAGTAATCCTTTTGAGAGTGCTTATCTCAGAAGAGCAAAGATGCTCCAAAGAGTTGTCAGGATGTGGCACTCTGCTAGAGCTGGTGCAGGTTTCACTGACAAAAACTTGCAGTACTCCCCGTCTCCCACCTCATCAAGTATCCACTGGAAACATTTCGGAAACAGGTCATTTCTTAAGGAAATTTAGTGAAACTGACATGTCTCTGTATTTATGTATGTATGTATGTATGTATGTATTTATTTTAAGCAGACAGATATTGTCAGAAAATTCTAAAGAGTTTTTACACATAAATGCAGTATGAGAATAAAATGCTACAGGAACTTGTTTTAAAAGAGTGAATTTTTTTCTTAGAATTCTGTGAAGTTGAACTTTTTCTGGAGCATATTGGCTGGTCACTCATGGGCTGCCAGGAAAAAGGACTGTGACACTGGGAGTTTGACACAAACTACTCTGACACTAAGAATGTACTTAAGTGACAGCAAATTTGATGTATTTGTAGCATTGCTTTGAGAGATACCAGTCAGCTTTCAGCTTTTTTTTCTTTTTTAAACTGATAGTTGGTGACATATCAGCACTCCAGTACTTGACTAAAGAATCAAAGACTATTCTGAACACATTATGCAATGCCTTTTCATCCAGGGTCCTTTCTGCTTTCCAGTTCCTTTTATGGTGAATTCAGATTTTTCTCTCACGTACCACCAGCCAGCTTGAGCAGAGAGAAGTTCATATTGCATTGTGGGAAATGTTCATTTGGAGAGCCTAGGCCAAAAGGGAATGGAAAACTGACATACGATTTCCATAATGCAATACAGAGTCTGGGAAATGCTATTTAATGTTTTGTTATTTTGAAAATAAGAATGTACTTTTTGGTGCAGTATAAAATGTATGAGTGAGAGAGAACTACAATGGAGTATTTGATTTTGACTTTACATCAGGAAATCAGATTTTAGGTTTTTCATTTCTGTGGAAAATTCACAATGAGCTTTACTATTAATTAAACAACTTTATGAACTATACATGTGGATCTGTGGAAGCTCTACTAAATTTTTAATCTGGATCCAACAGCCTTCAGGAAGTCCAACATTTCAGTAGAAACTGGTGATCTAATGTCCATCATGCTCTTTTTAGTAAAAAATAATCACAGAATCAGAGAATGATAAGAAACTTATTTCGAGAGACTACATACTATCTCTGTCATAGACACATTTATTCTATAAACACAGTGAGAACTTCACAGAATCACAGAATCGACTGGGTTGGAAAAGACCTCAGAGATCATCAAGTCCAACCCTTGGTCCAACTCTAGTCCATTTACTAGATCGTGGCACTAAGTGCCATGTCCAGTCTCAGTTTAAAACCTCCAGGGACGGCGAGTCCACCACCTCCCTGGGCAGGCCATTCCAATGCCTGACCACTCTCTCTGTAAAGAATTTCTTTCTAATATCCAGCCTAAATTTCCCCTGGCAGAGTTGAAGCCCGTGCCCCCTTGTGCTATTGCTGACTGCCTGGGAGAAGAGACCAATCCCCACCTGGCTGTAACTTCCCTTCAGGTAGTTATAGAGAGTGATGAGGTCACCTCTAAGCCTCCTCTTCTCCAGACTAAACAACCCCAGCTCCCTCAGCCTCTCCCCATAGGTCTTATGTTCAAGTCCCTTCACCAGTCGTGTTGCTCTTCTCTGGACCCGCTCCAGCACTTCAATGTCTTTCCTGAACTGAGGGGCCCAGAACTGAACACAATACTCCAGGTGTGGCCTCATCAATGCAGAGTACAGGGGAAGGATCACTTCCCTTGTCCTGCTGACCACGCTATTTTTGGTACAGGACAGGATACCGTTGGTCTTCTTGGCCACCTGGGCACACTGATGGCTCATGTTGAGCTTCCTGTCAGTTAGTACCCCCAGGTCCCTTTCTGTCTGACTGCTCTCCAGCCACTCTGCGCCCAGCCTGTAGCTGCAGGGGGTTGTTGTGGCCAAAGTGCAGCACCCGGCACTTGGCCTTATTGAACTTCATCCCATTGGAATCAGCCCATTTTTCCAGTCTATCCAGATCCCGCTGCAGAGCCCTCCTGCCTTCCAGCAGGTCGACACTCCCTCCCAACTTGGTGTCATCAGCAAATTTGCTGATGATGGTCTCAATCCCCTCATCTAAATCATCAATAAAGATGTTAAACAGTGTTTACTTAACAGTGTTACTTAACATTGAATGCAAAAGAGTTCTGCATGTCAACCATAAATATGCAAAAACAATGAAACACAGCCTTTCTTTCCCCACCCTGCTCTTAGTGCCTATATACAGAACTGGATTCTTCCTAATTCTGATCTTGAGACATTTGTAGGTATCATTTCCTCTACAACTACTTAGTCTGGAAGTGTCTTTAACTAGAAGCAATAATCCGATTCTGAGTTGTTGCTCAGTCAGCTCCATAGATGACATCTGTCTAGTTTCATGCTCAAATGTGGATCAATGTATCACATTCTGCAACTTAAATTATTAAATTAAATTTATTAAACTTAAATTATTTTACCAGTAGTTAGTATTCCTACATTACTGCTATAAAATAGAGAAAATCCTATGGAGACCAGGAAGGGCCTTATCATTTCCTGCTCAGAGAAGCGGAGAGCTGAACTGATGCTTCAAACATTTTTAAAAATGGAAGAGGCCCAGGTGTCAGTCTCAAATACTTGTAGACACGAACCCAGAAAGAAAAGTGGTCATCCTGCCAGAAGTCATGGTTCTTACAGTCCACTCCACATGAAATAATAGTGTTGTGGACTTTATTGCCTTCTGACAAACAGTTCATCACTCTTAATAGCACTGAAGAGTAAAGCCTCAGAGGGACTTTTTGAGACTTTTGGACAGTTGTTATCATCATTGTTTTCAGATGTGAAAAACATCCCAAAGTTATTAAGGATCTGAGACAGGGCTATGGTAAAGGCTGAAATTTGTTGACTTCCAGTCCTTTGCCTTAATCAGAGGATGGTCTTTTCAAGACTGTATTTCATATCTCTAGCTGTTTTCTTAGTATGCAGCTTAAAAAATAAAAAAGTTATTTTGATTTAGTGCATTATTTCAAGCATTTTCTGTTAGGTCTGAGTTTCCTGAAGGTAATGTCTGGGTGATTTGCATGCTGTGTGTTACTGAATGGACATCAGGAAAAAAAAACACTGGGAGGATATAGTAAAGAAAGAATAAAAAATACTTTTAAAGAAAACTTGCTTTAAAAGTTCAGGTCTCAGTAGCTCTTGTAAAAATACTCTGTGATCAAATTCCTGGACTTACTACACCGTGGAAATAAAACCTGTGGCATATGCCATTGAGGCTCCTGTTCTGTGTGCAGGAAGTTGCTTGCTCAGTGCTGTAAGTGTAATGTTATCAGACCCAGCATCTTGAAATGATGAATTCTATTACTGCTAGTGCAGACTAGCAGTGTTTTCAGAGACCCCTGTGAACAGTTCTGCTCAGGCCATTGTATGACAACATTCGAGATGGTGCCAGTCATATCACTGAAAACGTGAAATTCTCTCACAGTATCTGAAACACAAATGGTGAATTTTTCTACTTCAGCATTTTGTATGACATGGAGAAGAATGTGCTTTTAAACCGAGATCTGTGTCGCATAACTGACTTTTTTTGACGTAGAGCTATGGACAGGGGTTTAGCAGTATCACCTAGAATTTCTAGTTTTTGAAAGGAAATGAACTCTCAGCCCTATGCAGAGTCTCCATGAAAAGATACTGCTGATGCTAGCCAAACACAGTCATTTTTATTCTGAGAACCTAGGGTTTGTGATTTATTATCAAGACTAATGAGTGGCAAAAGGACGTTACCCTCCATTTATGTTCCTGTGCATTTAATGAACACACAAATTACCACTGAAGCAATTATCTTGTAGTTGGGCTAGACTATTGCACAGACCCAAAACAAACCCTTAGATGTTACATGCTGCAGCTTTACAGTTATGAATTATAGCTTTTTTTAATATCTATCATGCTTTTTAAGTGGAAATTCTCATAGAAAGCTGTTGAATTACAAAAAAAACTGGCACAGAACAGAGATGTATCCATGCTCTGTGGGCTCTAAGTTTTAAAAAGCAGACTTTTATGTCTTATTAACTTACTTAAATACTTGATTGCACAGCGCCTGTGCTGGAGAGCTTCCAGTTCAGCTAAGGACACTGAACTACTGCTTGAATAACAATATCATATAGGAGGTATTAGAAGACTTCCATAGTGTTTATATTAATAGGGCTTGTGACTACTGTTGAAGGAAAGTGCCCTTTTCACTTGCGTCACCGCTGGTGCTTAATGATCGATGTCAGAAGGGCACATTTTGCTTTATAAACCAACTGAAAAGAAAAAAAAAAGATATGCAGTATTCTCTTGTAGTTACTCCTAGGCTGCCTGCCTGTGCTGTTTTGCATGTCATCTAGTGTTTCTGATGATGTGTCATTGGTAGCTTTAAGCAAGCAAAGGTTTTAAAGTATTGAGCAATTTTTTATGTACTCCTAAACTCTTTTGCTCTCTGAGATGCACTAAAATGCAGTACTAACCAAAAAAAAAAATCAAAGCTTCATAATTCCCAAACAAATAATAAATCAAAAACCTAACTCTTAGAATGAGTACTTCTGAAGTGTCAAAGATTTCCTGTATTTCAAGGTAAACAGTAAATTATGCTGCAAGATTTTTATACTTTAGCAAGAAGAAATCTTCTATGTAGCTGTGCATTGAGGTAAAAGTCAATAAGTCAGTGATTAGGAGATATAAACTGTATTTTATAGAGAGACTTCTATAAACAGTTTGATGATATAGAAGTACTTACAGTAATACACTAGAATACACAGAGTTAGAAAACATTAAAAAAAAAAAAAGGAGACTTGAATATCCTTCTGAGGCCATGAGGATAACTTATTATAATACATTGAAGTGCTAAAGTAGAGATGTGTTATAAATTCTTTCCTGTCATAATATGTCACAATGAGTACCTTGTCAATTTAGCTAATTACCATTGCCAGTAGTCCCAGTAAGACACTACTTTAAAAATAGATGGTGATCTCTTGAGTACTTGAAAACTGAACTCCCTTGTTGCTATATCTATCTTTTTCCACCTCTTTCTATGCAATTTGTAAAAAAAGTTTAAATTCCTGTAATTTTTTAAACACAATTGTAGTGTCTTAGTGACTGCACATTTCACTTCTGGCTGATGAATTTAAATATAAATCCATTCAGTCTTCTCAGAGTTAGTAGACTCTGAACAAGCCATATAGGGAATAAACTCAAGCAGCAGTGTTTTTTGCTATATTTGCTATTGCCTTTTGCTTCTAATTTTTAAATTCTCAATTCTGACTAATCTTACAAGTTTCTTGGCAGTCTTTGCTGAGAGATTGTCAGGCTTTGTTTTACTTTTTTTTGTCATGTATAGGATCTAATGAGTGTAGCACTCCTTTCATTCATTTGGATTCTTATTTTTTAACTAAGAAGGCTACTGCAAAAAGCAAACCTATTAAACAAAATGCCATCAAACATTTTTTTGCATTAAAATGGAGCTTTCTCACTCTAATAGGAAATAATAAAAAGGAAGACTTACATGGAGAAGGCTTTTCAGTAGCTAATGGGAAAACAGACTCTGGAACATCAGCTTTCTGTGTTTGCATTTAACCTGAGTCAAGTAATTAACTGGTAGCTAAACAGAGCCTTAAAGAATAATATTAAACAGTTTCAAGCAAATAAACCAAAAAAAAACCCCAAAACAAAAACCCCAAAACAGATGAAGTAGGTTAAAATGAATTAACAAAGGTAGAAGTCCAGAAACGACATTGCATTGTCAATGAACTTTCTGCCTTTATTTAAGTGCAAATGAGTAAAGGGAAGAAGCTATTAACAATTCAAGGTGAAATCTAAATTAAATTGTAGGGGATAGTAAAAAATTAAATGGTTGCAGTATTGAATCTAATTCTCCCCACTGGAAAGACATGACTAAACCATACTGACTTCATGGGTAATAAAGCATAGGTGATAAAGGAGGTACAGTGAAGCAGAGTAACATAAATGTCAGCAAATGCATGTATTTTTTTAAATTGGTATTTGAAAAAGAATTATATAAGCACTTTTGGAATAAAATATTATTTTAGGCTTGCTTACTATAATATAATTTTAGAAGGTAAGAAAGAATGAGTTATGGCAAGAATATCACTAGGAAAGCATAAGACAGAATAAATTTTCCATGTGCCTAATGTTCATTCTAAATAAAAGGCTATCCAAAAACATTGTTTTTCTATAACCAAGTTCAGAATAAAATGCTAATTCAAGCCAGCAGAGAAACTTACAGTAAGTGTTAAATTTTGCGTAACAGCTCATGGCAAATGAAATAAGCTTGAAAATCTCACCTAAGACCTTAGTAAATAATCACAATCAACACATCTGTGTGGGCCACTATGAAAGATACTTTTATCAGTATGAGTAAAGTGTGTGTTTCTTGTTCCAAAGATTTTGAAATTTACCCAAGATATGAGAAATTGCTACTTAACTCGGAGCAGCAATGAAGAAAATGAGAATGTAAAGTCAGTTTCCAAGGCACGGGAGAACAGGTATACTGTTCTAGATGCTTGAAGCATAGATCTGCTATCTGGCTCATTTCAAATATGCAGATGTTTTTAATGGCCAGTTGTTGTACACCGATTATCGAGCATACATGTACAATTGTACCCGTTTCTCTGAGGTGACATTTTTCAGTAGATTAGGACTGATGTTGAAGCCGTATGTTGAAAGGTGGGAAGGCTTAAGCGGACAAAGATGTAGCACGGAAGAATTGGTAGGATCATGAGGTTACTGGGCAAAAGCAAACAAGAAAAGAAATTAAGGAGGGTGACGCAGGCTTATGAGAAGTCAGAAACTGTAAGAAGCCAATAAACAAATAAAAAAAATAAGATGTTCTCTGATTTGTGAGCGTGAAAGATGATTCTTACAGTGACTTTCTAAACTGAAAAGGGACAAATGAGGGTAATAATAACCTAGACAAGTGACAGTACAATTGCTTTAGAAGACCAACATCTACCAGGAGAGTTTTAACCATAGAGATTACAAAACCCCCTGAATTTTGAGGAGGTTAAAAGCAAACATCAGCAGACTAGATATGGGAGAGGGGAGGGCAAACACACTGTAGTTAAGGAGCCCTACAGAAGAGCTCTATTGGCTATTGCAGCATGTTAGAACTTGCTGTTTGAATTAGGCATAACACTGTGAACTCTTCCTATATACTATGTACTGTAATGTATTTGCTATATTCTAGAGGTACAGAGGTGGGACCTTTGAAGACCACAAGAAGAGCTGCTTAAAGTAAAAAAAAACAAACCATATAAGCAACAAAATAATGAGAACATCCAGTTATCATAGAAGCAAATGTTTCCTGGGGTTAGCTGTCAAAATTGATAAAGCTGAACAGTCTCTTTAGTACTTACATAGCTTATTATAATGCTTTAGTAGTTCATGACAGGAGATAAAAATGAAATTTGCCAATCAGTCACAGGAATTTTATCTGCTGACAGTAAAGTGACATTTTTTGCTGCAATGGACAGTTAAATTTTTGCAAAGTTATGATTGATATTAATCTCATTTGCATTATTTGACCTTTATTACATTTGTGGATTTTTTTTCCCTACGAATTTACTGGATTTGATTTCTTCGTCTTTCAAGATCCTTAACTCTGACCTCGTTGTGACACTAAAATTCTAAAAACAGTTACTTATCCACTTTGGGTAGCTAAGATCCACAAGTGAAAATGTGAACTGAATGAGAGTATATGAAATACGTTCATTACTGTGTTTCCCTGTCATTTGGAACTTTGGCAAATTTTGAGTTCTAGAATAGTCTAGATGAAGAAAATCATTTATTGAATTAAAGGTATACTTGACAGTGCCATAGAAAAGGTCCACAGTTTGCTTTATGAAGTTCTGTGCCTGTCTTGGGTTTCAAGTTCTCACTTGGTTCATTTTAGTGGCATTATAGTGGCAACAAAAACACAATTAAGCAAACATGCTGGATTTCTGTGAGCCCCAAGGGTCTTTTTCTGTTAACTATAGGCCTGTGTTTAATGTTGGCATACAGGAGATGAATCTAAACCCATGTACTTCCAGCATGTGATTTTGGATTTCATCCTGATTTGTCTTATCTTTAGCAGTCATAAATAATAAGTCCATGCTTTTGAGCATTTGATATTAGATCTGTTTTGAGTACATGTATGAGGCAGCAAGAGAGCAGGCAGCTTCGCAAGGACAAGGAGGCCATCAGCGCTGTACTGCATCAATGTGGCACAGGTCCGAGGCCAAGCCAGGAAGCCAAGCCAGTGGGTCAAGGTAGTTGTGGTGCAAGGCTGAGAACAAGCAGGTGAAGGATGAGGGCCTGAGGAGGCAGGGAGACCCCAGGGAGGTTCCTTGCAGGTTTTCCAGTCCCAGCTCTTTCCCAGCAGGCTGCCCTAAGGCCATGGGGCTGCACCATGCCAGGCTAGCCATGAATGTGAACCCCTAGGAGACATTCGAAGCTGCTCTGCCTCTCACCCTGGGCTCTGACACTGTGAGCTTAGAAATTCAGATATGACTTCAGGTTTTTGTTCACTTTACTGATTGCTTTTTACTTGTTTCTTTTAACCAGCTGGTGGAATGAGTGCATTCAATTCAAATTTCTCTAGAAATTACTCCAGCTTGTCTCCTTTCATCTTGCAGAACAGTACATTTTGCACCCAAATTTAATTTACACATGATGATAATGGAAAAGGTTTTAGTCTTTGAGATCATGCATACATTTTAGATTGGTGTGATTATCAGTTGTGGATGTGCTATTTTACTTAAATAGTTACGGCTATGATCTCTAGTATGAATGCAGTGCTTTAACCCCATATGTTCTGAGAATAGAATTTCCCTAAGAAGGCCTTGCATACCATAAAACTGCATTTATATTTTGGCAGATTTCCATTTTCCAACTATGATGGTGCTACTACGTCAGTGCCACTTGGATGTTTTACAAGTGCTGTGTGTCAATAGAAATGATGGTGACTGCTCATGCAAACACTGAAATTATGGGTGACGGATAGGATGGACACCGCCTATTAGTCTGTTCACTGGCAAGGAACATGTTCAGTTGGTTATTTTGGATAGACAATATCAGCTTTTAAAATACAGGTCATTGACATGTTTCTGTTTATGGAGAGTAATGTCTTTTCCTGAGTTCATATACCAAATGTTTATAGTTTAAAAGATTTTAGTTGTACTGGAATCTTATTAGAAGCTCTCTGTGTGCCGATCTGGCAAAATCACTACATCCACATGGAGGCTGTGGCTTCAGGAATAGTGAAATCTCTAGAAGGGAGATGTTAAGAAAAAATATCCAAGATTGAGACATAATTTTGTGCATCTTGAAAAGAGAAACTTTGTTGTATTTTGTTCAAGTATTTTGTTCATCAAAATTGGCATACCAAACCCTTCACAAACCCAGCATTAAATAATTTATGTGCTATTCTCAGTTCATCTTTTACTGAGGGTAACATTGTCCCAGTTATCTGCTAAACCTGATTTAAACATTCTTGCGATCTCTAGTGCTCTGTTTATTTACATGAACAGTATTATGTCAAGCCACCTTAATCTAGTGATTCTGATAGCTATCAAAGAGTGTTAACAGATCATTCTCATCATAAGTCATCATGACTGAATATTGACTAATGCATAAATGCTGTATACAAATTTGTTAAGCACTTTTTTTAAAGTAGGGATTTCACTAGAAAAAAGTACCTCATGATATTTGTTCATTTGTTCATACATACATAAAGAAATCTCTCTCAAACTTAGAACAAGGAAAATTCCAATGTAATTTCTTCTTACATATCAGAAACAAGGAAGCATGAATAACATCTTGTAGAAGAATGTCCTAGGATATACATTCCTAAATGGGCATTCCAGATTTGTGACTATGTTTTCTGTATGCAACACATAAATTGGGCTGTAACCATAATCAGAGCAAAAGGGGCAAATGTCTAACCCTCTATACTTCATATATACTGTTCCCGTCTCGTATATGTCTCGTATAATAAAAAACTAGGAAAGTGTTTGCTAGGTCTCAGTTGAAAAATGCAGATACTCTTTGGATAACAGGGAAAACAAAGATTTCCAAGTGTAATGCCATGAGACAGATCTAACAAAGATGATACTCCTTTTGTCTCCACTGTGGTCTTCCTTCTGATACCAGCCATGTCTTCCCGTCCCATCCTTCAGTAAGTAGATGAAAAATCATCTGACATTTTCACTCCTGATGTAGCCAGTTTGCCACACAGCCAGCTCAGCTCCAGAGGCAGTGGCAAAGAGATTGCCAGGAACAAAAGGGGAAGGAGATGGGAGAAGCTGTGGGCAGATCCCACAGGTCTGGCTGCAAAAATCTGAGCACATGGGGGCCTGAGAGAAGCAGGCCCAACACTGCTTTCACAATGAGGTGGGCATCAGATCAGGTGCAGGACAGCCACCTTCATGTAGGAGTGGAGTGGCTGTCTGGAAAACACAGTGTTGCAGTCATCATGAGACTGACCATCCTGGAAATGGCCTTCAACCTGGATCTGCCTAATTGTGAGAAAGACTGACAACAGTTGCACAAAGCTGCTTGCCTCTGAAGTCCACTGCAGACATCCCTCCTGAGCCGTGGACCTTGCTGGAGCCCACACTCAGCTTTGGCCCTCACTGAAGACTCAATGTTGTGTGCATCATAGGCAGATGCCAGGCTGATGATTGCTGCAGAGAGGGGCCTCTCCTCCAGGAACTCCTGAACTTTCTGCAAGGGTTTGAGGTGTGCTCCATGCTGCAGCCCACTCACCATGGCTTTGTTTAGGTTTGGACTTCAGCTTTTAGTTGCTTCTGGGTGAATCTGCATCTAGTGTCTTCTGTTAGGTGTTTCCTGATTAACTGGTTCTCAATTAGGGAAAGTCTCCATCTTTAGACTTCAACTGATGCGTGATTTACATATATCAGATGACTGGGTACTTTTCAGCATTTATCTTGTCACGAGGATGGAGCCAGGCTCTTCTCGGTGACAACCAATGATAAGACAAGGGGCAGTGGGTGTAAACTGGAACACAGGAAGTTCTATTTAAATTTGAGAAGAAACCTCTTCATGGTGAGGGTGACAGAGCACTGAAACAGGGTGCCCAGGTTGCTTGTGGAGTCTCCTTCTCTGGAGACACTCAAACCTGCCTGGATGCATTCCTGTGTAACCTCACCTAGGTGTTCCTGCTCTGGCAGGGGGATTGGACTAGATGATCTTTTGAGATCCCTTCCAATCCCTAAATTCTGTGATTCTGTGATTCT
This sequence comes from Nesoenas mayeri, assembly GCF_963082525.1. Taxonomy (NCBI): domain Eukaryota; kingdom Metazoa; phylum Chordata; class Aves; order Columbiformes; family Columbidae; genus Nesoenas; species Nesoenas mayeri. Next base: position 46,321,136 of record NC_137542.1, on the reverse strand, counting down.
GTGATTAACAGGAATCCAGAAAACAGGAGCAACTAATAGTGACTTTGGCAGTGAAGGTAGATGTAAAAGGTGCTAAAAATTCTGCTTTAGACAGCATGGGATTGCTTGACAGTGTGTAGTGATGTGGTAGTGATGTAGTGCCAGGTAGTGATGTAGTGCCAGGATGATCCCAGCACCAGCTAAAGATGCTGTCCTGACGCATCAGAGGCATTGACACAGCAGGAGCTCTGGAAGGATGTTGCTGCTCTTGGGTTTCAGAAATTGCCTATTGTCTCTCCTCCTCTGGAGGAGATGGGGATCATGGTTGAGTTGCAGAGGAAGGAGCTGTGGAAGAGGTGAGCAGACTGTGTAGTGTCAAGGTAGGCAATGAGGAGGCTGACAGGGTCTTGAGTTTCCTTCCCACCAGAATGACTCTGTGATCCTCATACAGACTCTGCCCATTTTGTTGTCTCTGGCAAGGCATGAGGGCAGGGAAAAAGAATGAGAAGGTTAAATTCTTAAGCTGTCGCATTGCAAATTGTCAGAGCTTGTGAATGAAGAATTTTAGGTAAAAGAGAGAGTGTGAACAGGTCTGACAAAGCTTGTTGTATTATTTGGAGTCAGCTTACAGTAACCCATTTCCAAGAGGCATCCCTGCCTTCTTCCTGTACAGTGAGGTGCCTTTCAGCTTCATCCTGTAAAATGCTAGGGTACATCTTTGAACACTTTCAACTTTCACTAGCCTTACTTGGAGAGGAATATTCGTTACTTGTGAAGTCTCTATATACTTTAAATAATTGAGATGAGAGAGTATGAAAGTCTAGTTTTCCAAAGTAGCCAAATTTGGGAGGACAGATGTATAGCAAGACTTCTATGGTGGTATTTCCCCCAACCCCTTTTGGCCTTCCAAATGGCAATTAGAAATGTTGACATTTTCCTCCTTACAATGTATGAGCGAAGAGTGTTTTGTAAAAGACTGGAAGTGGTTGATACAGTCTTTGCAGGTAGATCTTGGGCAGGCTGATAAATGGAGACTTAAATCAGACTCATGCATGATATTTCTACATTATTTGTTTTTCAATAATCCTAACAGAGTTATGATGCTAATAATGATGTTCATTTGTTATACACTTGACAGTTTTCAAGAACAAATGAAATCAAGACAAATTGTGTTCAGAGGCAATTGTGCTGTTTTTAAGGATACCTGAGACTGCACTTGGTTACTCAGGGGATTTTAAGAATAATAACTTGTTAGCTCTGGCAAGAAAACAAGAATGTCTTCAGAATTATTGCCCTATTTATGAAACATTTATAAAGTAAAAATTGTATAAATTGTTACATAGATTTATAAGAATTCAAATTAATTTTGGTACTGAAACTCTATTACATGTTTCTTGGAATATCCTTGCATTTCAGCAGGTGTGTGCTTATCAATATGCTTGAATAGAAAATCTGAAGATATTTACATTCTGTTCCTTAGACCGTCACTTTAAAAGCTTGCCTGCTGTGGTACTGTTGGATAGACTTAGTTGTTAAGGCATACAGAGCAACTGTCAAGTCAGAAATCAAATCAATTTAACTGAAGAAAGTGAAATGTTACTGACCTCTCAAAAAATATGTTATATTTCATTGTACTGTCAAGGAAAAAGTAATAAAATAATGTGCTTTTCAATAATATAATTCTGGTAAATGCCACTTTGAAATAATTTATCCACTCTTTTCTAGATGAACTCCATTATTCATTCAGCTGTTATTTAAGAATCCCATAAAGGTTTGCCAGACAGAATAGCAACTAAATGGTCAGGCATTAATTGATATTTCTTTAAAAGAATTTAATATTTCCAAGAGTTTATATGTCAGGATCATTGACCAACAACCTTGCTTATGAGTTGAATATATAGGAGAATGGAGCAAAAGACAATGTTACTACTTGCTTCAGATCTGTTTTGGAAGAGGTATTATGTGGCCTACTAGTATGTAACAGTGTTGATCAGATCTGTTTAACTTAGCAGAGGCCACTCACTGAGCTGTAGGTCAGTAATAGTTCATGCTAGACTGTGGCCTAGATCAAAATAACATTTCTCAAAACTGGTTTTGGATGTTGGATTGGATCCCATGTAGGAAAAATTCTGGTGCCTTGATTATAAGAAGAAAGCTTGGCAAGTTCTCTTGATGAAATAAACAGTATGTGGAAGCGGTAGTATTCATGGGAAGTAATACTACAAAAAAACTGCTGGATCACCAGTCTAGTGGAAAGATATTAGAGTCTGGGTTTAGTGCAGGCTCATCTTCACACTTTTTGGCTTTTAATGGACAGAATCAGTTCTACTTGCAAAACTATCTAATAGTGCTTTGATGCATAAAAAATTACAACTTATTTTTTAAATTTATTTTAATTCTATGTATTTTTCTGGAATTACAGCGCTTCTGGATCTGGCTGGGGTGGAATTAACTTTTTTATAGCAGCCATGGTAGTGTGTGGCTTGTATTTGTTACCAAAACAGTGTTGATAACACCAATATTTTGACTATCGCTGAGCAGGGCTTGCACAGTGGCAAGGCCTCCTCTGTCTTTCACTCTGCACCACCAGTGATTAGGTTGGGAGTGGGCAAGTGACTGGGGGGTGACACAGCAGGGACAGCTGATCCCAACCAGCCAAAAGTATACTCCACACCATATTACACCATAAGCTTCATTAAAACTGGAGGGGAGATGGGTTTGGTGCAGATAGCCATTTCTTGGGGGCTGGGTGATCATCTTGTGGTCTACTTGTGAGAGGAGCTGAGTGCCTTTGTATCACTTTTTTTCCCTATTTTTTTTTCATTTTTAATTTTCTCTGTTTTTCTTTCCTTCACTTATTAAACTCTCTGTAATTCGCTTACCCTCTTCCAATTCTCTCCTCCATCTTGCTGTGAGAGGAAGTGAGTGACTGACAGGGTAAAGGCATATCTACCAGCCAGGATCAACATAGTATGCAGGTTTTTTTTGTAAATATGAATACTATTTTGAGAGTTGAAATACCAGTAAACTTCTATTCTTGCTAAACAACATTATTATAATATTCAGAACATAACTAGATTGATTTCAGATATTCCATTGTCTTTTTTTTTTTTTTTAAGTATCAATTATTTCTCAAGGAAAAAGTAGAAATATAAAAACTTTATATCTTATTGAGCAAAGCACTTACACATATATTTCTCTTAAAACTTAGCTAATACTCTTTGATTCAATGAGACTGGGATTGTTCATAAAGTTAAGAATGCATTTTAATCTTCGACTGGATTAGCACCATTCAGCATGTGCCCTGTCCAAACTGTGGATCTACAAATAAGAAGATCACTTGGAAGTACATATACTTACAGGAGTGAAAGGAGGAATTTTAAGAAACGAGATGCATTTAACCTTTATTTGATAAAAAGCATAAAGAACCACAAACTTCTCCTTGTGCAGTTATATCCAGTTGACTGGATTGCAAATGACTATCTGGCTGATCTCCATATCCCTCTTCATTACAATTTCAGCACTGTGGGATAGTTAAAGAGCAGAGGAGAAACAGCCCATGCTTTAAGTAATGTTGGTTATATTGCTGCTTAGCCAAGGAATTAATAGCTGGCCTCTAGGGACCACGGTTGGCATCTGGTTCATGGCACGATTGAGAGCACTACTACAGAAGCTAAAATGCTAGTTATCTTATTAATGTTTCTCTCATGTGCATATTTATTATGTACTACATCTTCTGACAGAGCTATACTTCTCATGCATGAGCTTTATTTATGGTTCTAATTCCTTTTACATTATTTGTCTGTGGTGACCAAAGATGCACATAGAAAGGTAAATGTACTATATGAAATAATGCCTGGCTGACTGACTGACCTGAATCAATATTCATATTTATACTGTATGTATCACCCAAGACATGCTCAGGGCTTTCCTGTAATTATGGGAAGTAATAAAATATAGCCTTAAAGAGCCAAGGTAAATGCTAAATCCTGAATTTATTAGCATGAGAACTCTGCATCAGCAGCCTCCAATCTTAAAAGTGCCGAAGCAAAAAAATTTTCATGCATCACACAGTTTAGAAATAGCAACCAGGGACTTTTAGCAATCTGATGAAAAGATAGCATGGAAAAGATAGGTGTGTGAAGAGTAAACAGTAATATGCCTCCACTTCAGATTTAATTTGTTGCCAAGAGGAATACTTTTATGGCTTCATTTTCATCGTGACACTCACACCTGCCGATGCTGCCACAGCAAGTCATTGAATGCTGTTGCCATAGTGACAGCAAATGGGGGGAAAAATATCTACTTTTTGCAAAATGAGTCAAATATTGTCAATGATCACATTAAAAGTCCATCACTGTAAAAGAAATTTGGTTTCCTTGAAGCTAGTGAAGTAGTGTTGCTCAAAAATTAGTCAAAATAAGGCCACAGTCAGATCCAAAAATAAGAAAATTGGAGGGAGAAGAAGTAGACCCCAAAACCCCCATGTGCAATAGTGGAATAGGTTTTGTAGTAAGAATGGATACAGAATGATATTTTGAGTTATAAGTTCAGATCCATACCCACATTTTGCAGCTAGTCCCATTTTCTTCAGTGGGTCTGTTGGAAGTTGTGGATCTGGACACTGTCAGTCCCTGTGGCTGTGCAGTCTCTCCAGTGCAACACCTGATCTGGGAGCTCTGCTCTGTCAACTCAAGTACCAGCTTCTTTAGAAGACAGGGATATAAATAGCATAATAGAGAGAAACTAGCAAGTTGTTCTGGGCTAAGAATTGCAGAATGCATTTTTAAATAACCTACTTCAGACAGGTTTATGTATGCCTAACAAACAATTTCAGTGACTGGCCGCTGGAGAGGTTTTGTAATACCAACAAATGAAATACTCCGTGCTCTACTGTAACTGCAGATTTATTTTCAATGTAGTTATTACCTTTTTTTCTCAACTCAAATTCTTAGAATCTACTGTACCTTAAATTTTACTGTTCATCTTGCACCCTAACATTTATCCTGCCTGATACTGAATTAATGATGTTTATTCTAACTTTTTATGGGTTTGAAAGATGAACACAGCTGCCAACACATTGCTTCATGTTGCAGAAGCAGTGACAGAAGTGTCTGAATAGAGTGACTAATCAGAAGTAGGAATGTGCTACAGGCTGGCTCTCATAAACAGAATTTTCTTTATGCATACATAGAATCCTTTGAAACTTGTAATGCTCAATATGGAGAACTGCCAAGCTATGTCTAAGATGCCCATTTGTGCTTATGCAGCCCAATGGCATGGTATTTCTATCCAACAAATCACTGGATCTCTGATCAAACTGTCAAGTTGTATACAACCAATTTTGTTGAAGAAGGAATCAGTTAGCTTAACTATAATCTCAATTGGCTCAAATGTTGGCAGCAAAGGTAATAGAATCAAGGCTTAGTTTGCAAATTAATGAATTAAGACATGACTACTCAGCACTGAATAAAATTCCAGTTTTGCTTTGAGGTTGAGCACTTTGCAACCATTCTCACCTGTAATCACAACCCAGCAGTAGGGAGTACTTATTATTGACCATTGTGTCCCATACTTTATTTCTTACTATTAGCAAATTAAAGTATTACATCCTTCTCATTTTTCTTAGAATTGGTGAACTCTTCTTAACTGTTAGCTACTCTTATCCATCAAATTACACCTAATACTGGATATTCAACTCCTATATTGTCTGCATTTAAAAGTATCGTCCACTGGTGTCTGTCACAATAATAAGTAATGATTAGTTCACAATTATGTGAGCAGTAGATTACCATACAAATTTATTTTGAGTTCATTATAAACACACTATAGAAAATCATTACAAATGATCTGGGACAAATTTAACAGTAGTATATTTCCAAACTATATCCAATACTAAGATCAATGACCTGTAAATATGTGAAAAAGCTGGTATTGGAGACCTTGAAGGTATTGTTTTCTGATGTCAGAAGTTCAAGAACAATGCTATAGAACATATACGCTATCACAGAGAAGACTGGTGCAAATGCAGGCAGAATAGAGTAACAGTGAAACTTCAAGTAATTTCATGCATGTGAGAAAATAAATGAATAATCATTTGCTGATGTTAGATGTGTCATGGTTAGAATGACTTCCTGTCCAGGAAAGAGCTAATGAGAAGATGACTTTTCTGTAACATTACTTCAGGTAACGTCTATAATTCCTTAAAAAAAAAAAAAAAAAAAAAAAAAAAAATCCTCAAAATCCTCAAAGAATTGCTAGCAGTCTTTCATTAAATATGAATTATTTTAAAGATAATTTGTCTTGTGTAGCTCAAAAAACACTGTAAAGATTTGATGCCACTTTAGACAAAAGCTTGACCTGAAGTAATTGTGATTTTTGCCATTCGTTTAACTCTAACCAGAATCCTGCCAAATTAGATCTTTGTGTCATAGGAATAGGACTGCATTAACCTGGTCTAGGACAAATTTTATTCATTTCTGTAATCAATAAGCTCCTACTTGTTGTTGTTATTAATGTTCAATGCATTTTTTAAATGCAGGAATCAAACTAGAGGTCAAACTTTTAACTAATGATTAAGCAAGGAACAATAGCAGTGAGACATCTTACAACAAAATAAAAAATGAGCTAATTGACCTCTAGAGAAAAAAGAAGTTTGTCTTCTTGTAATAGTCCACACACATTTCTTACTACAATGCTGAAGCTTAAAATAATTTTCCCAGTTTTTGATAATGAAAATGCAGAGTAAACTATTTTTCTGTGACTATATTACTTTAAATGTGTTTGTGTCCATGTGCTGTTTTGACAGATATAAGAAATGCTTAACAATTACAGAGGGAAAAATACAGTTTTCAGAAATGTTAAAGCTTTGTTAACTTATGAGGAGCTTTTTAATAAAGAGATTCCAGGATGGTCTATCTAACATAAAATTTTTATATTATTTGGAAAATATGTAAACGAATATATGTCAATGTATTTAATAAAAACATGCAGATATTTCTATATTGTTATTTGTAGGGTTTGAGTGTTTTTGAAAATCTCTTTTTGTTCATGTAATATTTTCTAGTACTTCACTGAAGTCAGCTGGAATTTTGCCTTTGATTTCAATGTATGAAAGAATTGACATGTAGACCTAAGGGAACTGAAGTTTCTAAACATTTGATCAGAAAACTGCAAATATAGTTAACTGCACTCATATCTGAGTTGTGAAAATAAAATAGACTTCATAGCTTCTTTCTAGATTTGCATATAAGAGCTTAATTTTTTTTTATTTTTTTGTTTGGTCATAATCAGGCCATGAGGACAAGTCTTCAAGTTAAAATTTGATATTATGAGTTCTTACATTAATGATGGAAAAAAGGCAAGAGAAATTCTAATAAATTTTTATGACTTTATGTTTTAGAAATGGATGATGATGCATCCCATTTTTTTGGGTGTGATGATGCATCCCATCTTTTATGGGTGTTTTACGGGTGTTTTTATTTGTTTTAAAATTTACTAAATTTCTCTGATGTTTCAAAATTACGGCTCGGTGTTTACCTTTTGCATTAACCAGTAAGAGATTTTTCAAGAACAAATAGATAGTCCATATTGTGAAGGATTAAAACATCTATAGCACAAACCAAATAATATAAATACAACTAGTTGCTGTGCAGTCTCTGTGTGACTAGGCTGGTTTAGAACAGACATTTACTTTGGACTGGGTACTGTTTTGCTTGAAATTGCACCAGAAGTTCAAAGAGAAGCAGACTTTCTGAGAACTAAAATGAATTAAAGGAGATCTTGGTTGAAATTCATGTTACCATATAAAAGTGCTTTAAAGAATTAAAACTTCTGAGAAGAAGCCAAATATTGTGTATAAAACCTCAATGTATCGTTTTAGATGAAATAAATAAAATTTAGGTTTAAATGCAGAATACTGTCATAGTACTGTTTTGTTTAAAATATGCAAACCTGATTCTCCCTTCTTACCACTGAGAATATTTTAAGGATGAATATGCATTGCAGCATCTGTTAAACATTTAAGCTCATACTTTCAGGACAATTTTCAAACAATTTTTGCATATTGTAATTGCTTCCTTCACACCATATATTTATTATGTGACAAAAAATACTGTTAATGTACCATTACTGATAGAAGGGATGCATAGTTACATTCTGCCTCATTGTGTGATATGGTGTGTCCACCATTTTGATGGATCCTGCCCTTGTCATATCTCTATATAGTACATTCAAAACAGGTTAATCCCAAATTTGAACTTTGTGGCCCTATTCATCACTATGTGTTATTCATTTTCTGAAAGTAAATGTCAGAATTATAAAAAGTCTTGGTTTGTATTAAGGTGGATTTCAGAAGAAGCTGCAGCTGGGCATCATTGCATGGATGTACGCGGCATGTGAGAGGGAACTATTTCTCAGGCCAGTTTTTATTAATGGCAATAGGCAGAGCTTTCCACATTAAAACTTCAACAGTTCATTGCCTTAAGCATCAGCTAATTCCTGTTTCTGAATCACAGAATTATACATAATAATTTAACATTCTAGTGCTTCTGGTCATGCCTTTTTAGCTTAAATTTTGTCTTCTTTAATCAAATGCAAAAATTTCCATAAATGTTATTCTGTCTTCGAATGACCTTGAACTTACTGTGTTATTAGCAGGTTTGCCATAGTCGCATGGAGTTGATAATGAATTATTCAACTCACATTTATGGCAACAACACCAAAGGGGCATCTGAGCTGACAGATTACACAGCAGCATTTCCCTCTGACACATGAGATTGTAGAAGCAGGAAAATCACATGGCCATGCCCTTAGCTCTAAATAGGCTCAGTTCCATTCACACCTACTACACTAGTCTGAATCAATATTAACAGGTTTCTTAAGAAAATAAACATGATCTTTCTAAAATCAAATGAAAATCCCTAGTAAAGGTGTGGGGTTTTTTGTTTGTTTGTTTGTCTGTTGTTTTTTTTTCTTTTTTTTTTTTTTAATGTGTGCCTTGTAACCTCCCTTCTCACTTTCATATGTTCTCACTCCAAGTATCTAGCCATTGACACATAGTAACACCTCTATTGCTAAAGAAAGGTAGTCTGACCATGCAGACTGTGCCAAGAAACCTCTCAGTGGAGAAACAGGTACGGTTTTCTTGCTGGTAGGACAGAGACAGAAGAAAAGTATTTTACTTTGGTAACTTGTTTGGTTGCTTGTCCATTTACAGCTCCCTGTCCTCCCAGCAGCAGAGAATTCTGAAGAGGAAGATTCAGGATTTTAGGTAATTTCATGTTTGCAGATGAATTTGAAACAGGATGAGCATAGAAACTTTACCCACGAGCAGGAGACAAAAAGCCAAACCAAACCAAACCAAATCAAAACCAAACACAACAACCACAAAACCAAACAAATAAAGAACCAAAACAAACAAACAAACCAACAACCAACCAAAAATCTCCAATGCTGACAAATTCCTCTCACCAGTGTAAACTGTGTCATCAAAGAGCTTGCCCTTTTCCTACATAATTGCATTGACTCTTAGATTTTTTTTCTAACAGGATGGCCTACTCTTTTGCTGTGCAGGAAAGTTACAAGCCATTACTGAAAATTTTGATGATGGAATTGACATGGTAACAGTAAACTGATGAAGACCTGAATTCATTTTCTTCTGGAGAGCCTGGCAGATCCAAGATACTAATTGTGGAGCAACAGGGTAATGATGATTAGTCTTCTCCATGTGTGGGGCAAATAAAAGATAATCCATTTTCAAAAACAGCTTAACCTGTTCAGCTCTAACCCAGTGTGTAACAAAGTATGATGTGGGACAGGATTTGGCTGGCCTCAGCAAAACTCCCAGCACCTATCAATTGATAAAAGGAGGCATGCTGGAACTTGTTGGTCACAGGCCATGGGAAGAATAAAGGCAAGAACCTTACTTAGAAGGAATAGAGAGCGCTGACTCTATGTTTAGACAAGGTTCGCAAGATAGTAAGTTTGTCCTGTAAAAGAGGAACTGTTGTTCTTGCACAGGGAAGATTGCTTGAGTTAAGGTAGTAACTATTTAAGAAAATGTCTTAGCATTTGCCAATCTGTAAATGTCTAGTGTACAGTGTAGACCAATCAATCTGTAACATGGTAACAGAAACACCAATCAGCTCGAAGCACATTGCTGAGTAAAATTATAAATGTATGTGAAGTACACTAATAAAGCGGATATTTTGTTTGCATCAAACTGTGTCCTGTCTCTCAATCGCGGCAGTATGATATGTCATACTGAAATAATTTGTCACACATCTCAATAGCTTGATTAACACACAGTTGGATTTGCAGGTTGATAATGTGCCTTATTGCCTACAGTGAGCATGGATCTGGCTGCTTATGAGCATAATGTTATAATTTTGTAAATGGTGTTCTGAAAAAAAAATGAACTAGTTCCTATGCAAGAGAAGTTGTAATATAATTACACATGTAAAATGGGCCTAATCATGTTTTCACACTCCATTATCCAGACCAAAACAATTTCTCTTGTGTCCTTCTCTAGTCTCTCAGCCTACTTGAAATAAAGCAACCTAGAGTAGCTTGTCTTAACAGGAACATCGTTATTTAATGATTAATCTGATGAACATTTTTAAAACTCTCACTCTTCATGTACTCTAGCTAGCTGACAGACTGCACTGTCAGTGGCAGAGCAGGAATTGTTATGTTTTTATATCCTTGAAAATCAGTTAGCAGACCTCTTCAATTCTTCATCCTTCTCTAACGAATTATCACTACACCGGAGTTTAAATGCTGTTTGGAGCAAAGGCTCACCCTAAGCTGTTCTGTCAGCGTTTAGTAATGCTAGGCTTGAAGATAATATTTTGTTTTTATTACACTGTCATCATCTTCAGGTGAAATTCACCTTGCTGTTCTAATTTGGATAACAGATGTCAGGTATTTGTATCTGCTGTTTTATACTCTTGCTTTGCATGGTAATGTCACTGTATTAAATGTTTGGTACTGCTCTGCTGTCTCACTGCCCCACCTTTTCAGAATCTTGTCTTTAGTATGTTTTGTATTGGTTATGCTTTTCTTTCCTTCATATGTGTCATACAGGAAAAGGTTGATCAAGCTCAGCACTTTGTATAGACAGCAGAGCGTGAGCTCAATGTAGCTGAATTTTATAAATATATATCAATATATAAAAATATATGTAAACATATTAAATTTGAAAAGTGTTCCTCAGCACTCTGCTGTAGGACCAATTCAGTAAAAAATCACACATGTACAGTCCATGGTATAGCTGATTACATGATTGTTGTTCAGTTGTAAAATGCACAGCTCTCCGTATCAAGCATGGTGAAGGTTAATGCATTTCATTTTGGTTTTCGCACGACATTTTCTGATGTGAGCTCAGTATCAGCTGGCTCTTTTCTGTAAAACATGAGTACTTCATGAGTGGATTACTGTCATTAGAGTATGGAGGAAGCTGAAATGGCCCAGCAACTGCAGACCTGATAGATACATTCCCTCCTCATCTAGCTTTGGTCTTTGATTGGTCAAATATAGCCATTTGATGTGCTCCTCTGCCTTGGTGAACTGGTTCACCTAAGAATGATTTGCCAAATGTTCTTTACAATGTGCTGGATTCCTCTCCTGTGTCACTTTTATATTAGTATTACATAAATCCACTGATTTTGCACTGGTTCTTGATACATGTATAAAGGAGAATGAGTGCCAGTGTCTCTGTAGCATATCTTTCTTTCATTTGTGCTACATTCTGTTTATATTTTTAAACATTTGAAGTTCTGGGAAATGATTAACATAAGGTGTGTAAATGGAAGTATAGAATCATAGAATGCCCTGAGTTGGAAGGATCTCACAAGGACCATTGAGTCCAACTGCTGTCCCTGCATAGGATAAGAGCAAGGTTCACACCATGTGTCTGAAGGTGTTATCGAATCACTTCTTGAATACTATCAGGCCTACAGCCATGACTGCCTCCCTGAGGAGCCTGTTCCAGTGCTCCACCAGCCTCTGAGGGTGAAGAACCTTTTGCTAATATCCAGCCTAAACCACCCCTGACACATCTTCCTGCCATTCCCTTGGGTTCTATCATTGGTCACCATAGAGTAGAGATCAGCACCTGCCCCTCCTTCCTCCCCTTGTGAGGAAGCTGTAGACCACGATGAAGTCTCCCTCAGTCTCCTCTTGCCAGGCTGAGCAAACCAAGTGACTTTAGCTGCTTCTCATATAGCTTCTCCTCCAAACCCTTCACCAACTTTGTAGCCCTCTTGTGGACACTCTCCAGTAGTTTAGTATCTTTTTTATCCTGTGTTGCCCAGAACTGCGCACAGCACTCCAGGTGAGGTCGCACCAGTGCAGAGCAGAGCGGGACAATCACCTCCCTTGCCCAGCTGGCAATGCTGTGCTTGATGCATCCCAGGACATGGTTGGCCCTCTTGGCTGCCAGGACACACTGTTGGGTCATGTTCAGCTTGTCATCGACCATAACTCCCAGATCCCTCTCTACGGAGCTGCTCTCCAGCATCTCATACCCCAGTCTGTATGTACATCCAGGGTTGCTGTGTCCTAGGTGCAAAATCTGGCACTTGGCTTTGTTAAACTTCATGTAGTTGGTGTTTGCCCAGATCTCTAATTTGTCTAGATCTCTCTGCAGGGCCAGTCCACTCTCAAGAACATCAACAGCTCCCCCCAGTTTTGTGTCAAGTCCTGCATCCAGGTTGTTTAGGAAGACATTGAAGAGCACTGGCCCTAAGATGGATCCTTGTGGAAGCTGGCTTGTGACTGATTGTGAGCCTGACATAACCCCATTTACTACAACCTTTTTAGTACTGTATTGTTATTCAGTTATTTAACGAATACTATAGTGTACCAATGCCAGTTCCTGTTGTCTTATAACAGGGACACATTAATTCAGTTTTTTATATGGATGAGAAACACCAGAGGCAATGTAGGCCCACTGATGAATGGGGTGGGTGCCCTGGTGACAGAAGATACAGAGAAGGCAGAATTACTGAATGTCGTCTTTGTCTCTGCTCTGCTGGAGGCTGTCCTGGGGAGCCCTGTACCCCTGAGACCCCGGATGAAGCCAGTTCAATGGAGGAGTTCGCTTTAGTCGATGAGGACTGGGTTAGGGAGCAATTAAGTAGTCTGGACATCCATAAATCCATGGGTCCAGATGGGATGCACCCATGGGTGCTGAGGGAGCTGGCTGAAGTCATTGCTGGACCGCTCTCCATCATCTTTGCCAAGTCTTGGGAAACGGGAGAGGTGCTCGAGGACTGGAGGAAAGCAAACGTCACTCCAGTCTTCAAAAAGGGCAAGAGGGAGGACCCGGGTAATTGTAGACCGGTCAGCGTCACCTCTGTCCCTGGGAAAGTAATGGAACAGCTTGTCCTTGGTGCCATCTCAAGGCATATCAAGGATAAGAGGGTTATTAGGGGCAGTCAGCATGGCTTTACTAAGGGTAAGTCATGCTTGACCAACCTCATAGCCTTTCATGAGAATGTAACAAGGTGGATGGATGATGACAGAGTGCTGGATGTGGTCTACCTTAAGTTCAGCAAAGCGTTTGACACAGTCTCCCATAGCATCCTAGTTGCTAAGTTGAGGAGGTGTGGTCTGGACAATAGAATAGTGAGGTGGATTGCAAACTGGCTTAAGGAGGGAAGCCAGAGAGTGGTAGTCAATGGTGCGGAGTCTAGTTGGAGGCCAGTATCTAGTGGAATGCCTCAGGGGTCTACTGTCTCTACAGTACTCTGGGGCCAATATTATTCAATATATCCATTAACGATTTAGACGAGGGAATTGAGTGTACTATCAGCAAGTTTGCTGATGACACTAAGCTGGGAGGAGTGGCTGACACGCCAGAAGACTGTGCTGCCATCCAGCAGGATCTGGACAGGCCGGACAGTTGGGTGGGGAATAACCTGATGAAATTTAACAAGGGAAAGTATAGAGTCCTGCATCTGGGCAGGAATAACCCCAGGTTCCAGTATAGGCTGGGGAATGACCTATTAGAAAGCAGTGTAGGGGAAAGGGACCTGGAGGTCCTGGTGGACAGCAGGATGACCATGAGCCAGCACTGTGCCCTTGTGGCCAGGAAGGCCAATGGCATCCTGGGATGTACCAGAATAGGGGTGGTTAGTAGGTGGAGAGAGGTTCTCCTTCCCCTCTACTCCGTCCTGGTGAGACCCCATCTGGAGTATTGTGTCCAGTTCTGGGCCCCTCAGTTCCAGAAAGACAGGGAACTGCTGGAGAGGGTTCAGTGTAGGGCAACAAAGATGATGAAGGGAGTGGAGGATCTCTCTTATGAGGAAAGGCTGAGGGAGCTGGGTCTCTTTAGTTTGGAGAAGAGGAGGCTAAGGGGGGGACTTATTAATGTATATAAACATATAAAAGGTGAGTGCCGTGAGGATGGAGCCAGGCTCTTCTCGGTGGCAAATAATGATAGGACAAGGGGTAATGGGATCAAGCTGGAACACAAGAGGTTCCACTTAAATTTGAGAAGAAACTTCTCAGTGAGGGTGACCGAACACTGGAACAGGCTGCCCAGGGGGATTGTGGAGTCTCCTTCCCTGGAGACATTCAAAACCCACCTAGACACGTTCCTGTGTGACCTCATCTAGGCGTTCCTGCTCTGGCAGGTGGATTGGACTAGATGATCTTTTGAGGTCCCTTCCAATCTCAAACATACTCTGTGTGTGTGTGTGTTTTGTTCATTTTCAAGACCTAGAAGGGGCCTAAATGGTGTAACAGATCTTCTAGCTAACACTGGTGGATCTATGTCTGGCCCAGTGTAAGGCTTTCCAGTATCTTGGCTTCTGGTCACAGGAAGCCAAAAAAGGTGCTGCTTCCAGTAGGAATTAGGGATGTTTTGAGTCATGCAACAACTTTTAAGCTGCTGGATTTCTAAGTAATCTCTGCAGGAGCAGTCATCTGGTTTGGTCAGGAGCCTTGAGGGGCACAGAGATATCAAAAAACTATTTGATGCCTATTTTTGTGTTGGCAAGGTTGAAGATGTATATTGTGTTACTTCAATGTACAGTAGAAATTTGTAACAGAAATAAGCATTAATTAGTATTGAAATACCATCAGCCTAGTGTGAAGGAATGAGCTTAAGTTTTCTTCCAGTTTTTCCTTTAGGTATGTACACTGAAAAAAAAAAGATTCCCCTTAGTTTTCTAAAAATTGCTTAACTATCTCATTAATTTCAATTAAATAATTGTAAATGAATATTAATTTAAAGAATAAATCAACTGCAGATTAATGACAATTGAGAAGAACAAAGCTTTCTCTCTTTTCAGTGTCTTTTCAGTGGTATCTGGCTTGCCTTCAGCATGGTTAAAAGGCTTCTGTTTGAACTCTGTATAAACAGCCTCATAGGGAATTCTGGAAAATGACAGACATCTGAAAGATTAAATTTTAATTTATTCCCATCACTCCATGTATCCTCTGGTGTGTGACAAGAGGAATTGCACGTGGTACAGTGCTAATCCAGCATTGGCAGCACTTCCAGTTACTTAGTCAGAGATATTTAGAAATGTTTCCTAGTGACTAAATTTGAACTTTCCAAACTCTTTTCCATTAATGGGAAATTATAGTTTACAGCTACATTTCACTTCATCTAGTATTGTTTCTTCACAGCTATTTTAAATGTGGAGGGGAGGAACTTTTCTAGTTCCTATTATGAATCAGTAATATCTCACAAGTGGACAAAAAAGTCACCATGGTGACAAGGAAGTTGCTGTCTTTTAGAGTTCAGCATAGTGAAATACTGTATACATTAAACCCAAGGATTTCTCTTTGTGGAAACTTACTAGTTAGGTTTCATATTTTTGTGCTGTGGTAGCCATTTGCAATCTGATATTTTGTACCAATAATGTCACTAGAGCTTATTGGAAAAATTATTCCTTAAACATTAGAGAACATTAAGAGCAATCTTTGACAGACTTATTGATACCATATCTTTTTTTGAAAGAAAACTTTGTTACTTTTTGTGTTCCATTGGTATGCTTGACATTTTCTTAGAATCATAGAATCGTATTTTGCTTATATCATTCCACTTTTATGCAGTGTGACAAAGTTAAGTGTTCTGACTATTTGTTGCTTATAGGTAACATGACCTTAAAACACATGTAGAAGTCTCTTAAAAGTAATAAAAGAGATTATGTAGACATAAGACTTTTGTTTAGATAAAGTCATGTGAGTTAAAGGATACAAAGATGAGTATCAACACCCTATCCAAAAAAAAAAAAAAAAAAAAGTCACTAGTCGTTTAAGTGAAAGCAGTGTAAGGAATGGAATAAGAGTAAAAATAATTAAATAACTAAAACATGCATTGCAATTCTGAACTTTTTGGTGTGTGGCCTCTCAAATGGAATTGGAGGCCCAGTGTTACTAAGGAGCCTCACAACCTGCTCCCTGAGAGTCAGCAGCCAGTAAGGAAACACAGAGATCATGTTACTCTTAAATAATTTCCTTTGTCTCTTGCAAAACAGCATCATTGGCCCTGAACTTTCTCCTGAAGTTGTAAACCTTCTTTCTAAGAGCTGAACAAGCTTTAACTTGAGGTGTTCACCTTCTATAGCAGTCACGTTCCTTTAAAGCATGTGAAGTATCACCACCTGTATCAATGCCCTATTATATGGTGCCTCTGCATTTGCTTCAGTAAAGAAACTGCCATTCTGGATTGCACAGGAATTCAACCTTCATATTTCCATGCTAGGACTGAAATCAACAGCCTTCCTAGCTGTTCTGACTTTCTGGCTGGCGATCTTGCCTCTTTAGTCAGTAGTTACCTGTCTGTGGACTTTAACAGATGAGGTAGCTGAAGTTTGGAATTTTCATATCTGATTTCCAGTACCTAAGTCTGCTACTTAGGTGCCATTTGGGCATTTAGCTTCTTTTTAGGTCTGGATTTAGAAGTTTTATTATATTTCCTGCACTGGTGAAGTGGAACATGTATGGATGCTCTTTGTAGTCTTAAGAAGGCTCTGGAATCTTTTAGATCAGCTGTTTTTCAGACACAATTCTTCTCACTTATAGTGATCATCATCAGCTTTGTAGATTCTGTAATCAAGAAAGAAGATCAGCTGATATTATTCATTAAATAGCTTTACTTCGGATGCCTGAGCAATCAGTGTATTCTTTATCAGTTCCCTTTTTTCTGCAATAAAATCTATTTTGCACTATTCACATGACTATATTTTTTTGATTTATACATCTCTGACAAGGAAACGGTGATAAAATGTCTGCCACTTCATATGAACTTCGAGCTTCCAAATTTGAGCTGCTGGCTTTTTTTCAGATGCTGCCCTTCCAACCAACAGTCTTTGAAGTTATTTGTTATGTTACTTTGTGGCCATTCACTTCATGTGATGAAGGAAACAAGGATCAAGAATTTCTCCTGACTTTTTTTTTTTTTTTTTTAAATCTACAAGTACAGCGTATCAGAAGGGTGTAATACTACCGTAATTATGAGAGGTATAAACAAGGTCCATGATTTATTCATAAGGAAAACATTGGTATTTTAGTGCATTAGCATGTCTTCTTTATACATGACATCCAATAGGCTATGTATCCTGTCATATTTTCCTACTTTTTAATCAACAAATTCACAGGCATTGTGAATCTCATACTGAATTTGTCAGGGATCAGGATAGAAGAAGTAGCTGGGTGTGACAGCAGCTAGCAAGGCAGGGGACACCCAGCCCAGGACCTGCCCATGGGTTCCCAATGATGCGGCAGGGGCAGTGCCTGCAGAGGGTATCAAATTATCAGGAGACAGGGGTGATGTTTGGCCAGGCAGTCAGCATGCAGTGAGACACTGGTGGATCTGTTCCATAGGTGGGCACAGACTAGACTATTCCAGACATAGACTACAGGCGGTTTCTTTTAGGCTACAAACTCCTTTTTCTAGGCAGTCCTGTCATGTATGTGTCATGTTGGTGTCAAAGCTTTTAGTTATCTGTTGTGAATGCATCATAAAAGTATAATACAATAACATGTTTCCTTTCTATTATTTTTGTTTTCTAAATAAAATTCCTACAAAGACATTTTGCCTCACTCAAACTTCACACTGTAAATTGCAATTCTTGCTTGTTTTTCTGCAACATTAAGTTAATTCTCTGTAGGATTTTGTTTGTTTGTTTGTTTGTTTGGTTGGTTGGTTGGTTGGTTGGTTTTTTCCAAATTAAGGCCTTCTACCAGCATAGCTACATTTCCTGCAATGTCTACTATAGACGTAGCCTATTGTGGTAGGTTGTCTTTTTTTCCTGTCTTCATCATTGATCATCTTTATCTATTAAGCTGCAGAGTACCTTTCATAAGGTTGTTTTCTTAAGTAACTAATTATTTTCCTGGTCACTTCATTTTATTTCAAATTCCAGTCTCAGACACATGCTTATATCAGTACAAGTAGGCTATCCTTAAAGCATACTTTACAAAAATTTGAGGTTTTTAATAGTGACAGGCAGAATTTTTTCAATATGCACTTACCTATTTAGAAGTAGAATTAACTGATCAGTACATCTGTAAGTTTTCAGGGAACCTCTTCCCTACACAAAAGATTGTCCAAAATTTTCTCAACCACGTCTGTGAGTGATGAGTGTTTTGAAGACCTTCAATGGAGAGAGAGGAGTATTTGATCAATTAAAAGGCCACATATTGCTCATGCTGCCTTTTTTGCATTTTTTAAGGTAATTATGTTTATTGTTTCATAGTACTACTAGCTAGACAAAGGTTTTATTTATCAGTTTTGGTCTTGTGTTATAAGAAAACTACAGAATTTTCATGTTAAAAAAAACAACGAAACATGAAAGCTCTCTGGTTTGACATCAGAAGGATGATACAGGGACGTGTTTTCTTTATTCTGGCAAACAACCTTAGTAGTCTGATTCAAACGCATTCCTAAAGGATTATTAACCAATTGTGATGGGAAGACTGGCATGCCATCATATGGATTACGCAAGTCATTGCACTCTAATATTTCTTTTTCTGAAAGTATTGATAAGTATCCTGTAAAAATTAATTAAAATAGTCAGAAAGGGATTATGCAAATCTGGTTCCCAAAATCAGTGGTTTACAGAGGAGCAACTAAGGGAGAAGTCAGCCAAGTTTTCTTGTACAAATGCAAAACATTTCTACTTGTTTCTTGGATAATTGCATTTCAGTATAATATAAAATGTTTTTATTTGAAAGCTGATTATATGGGAGACATTTGGGATGCAAAAGGAATTAAATATGAATCACTTACTGAAATATTAATCACAGCAGTGAACCAAAATCACACTGAACAATAAAACAGTGCACAAATTTTAGCAGGATATAGCTTCATAGAATCATATAACCATTCCAGCTGGAAGAGACCCTCAAGATCACTGAGTCCAACCATAACCCAATTCTAGCACTAAACTGCATCCCTAAGAGCCTCATCTATATGTCTTTTGAATACTTCCAGGGATGGTGACTCCACCACTTCCCTGGGTGAACTGTTCCACTGCTTCATGATCCTCTCTGTGAAGAAACTTTTCCTAATATGCAAACTAAACCTCCCCTGGCACAACTAAAGGCCATTTCCTCTCATCATATTACTTGCTACTTAGGGGAAGAGACCAACAACCTCCATGCTACAACCTCCTTTCAGGTAGTTGTAGAGGGTAATAAGGTCTCCCCTCAGCCTCTTTTTCTCCAGACTGAACAGCCTCGGTTCCCTCAACTGTTCCTCATAAGGTTTGTGCTCCAGGCCCCCCACCAGCTTTTTTGCCCGTCTCTGCACTCTCTCTAGTACCTCCATATCTTTCTTGTAGTGAGGGGCTCAAAACTAAACACAGTGTTCAAGGTGGGGCCTCACCAGTGCTGAGTACAGTGGCACAATCACTTCTTTGAAAAAATCCATGTTACCTGATGGGATGCACCCAGAAGCACTGAGGGAGCTGGCCAGTATCATTGCATGTCCACTCTTGATCATCTTTGAAAGGTCCTGGCCATTGGGAGAGATTTCTGATGACTGCAAGGAAGCAAATAGCACTCCAGTCTTCAAGAAGGTAAAGAAGGAGGATCTGGGTACTATAGACCAATCAGCCAGTCCTCAATTCCCAAGAAGCTGGAAAGCAGCTTTGCAGGAAAGACCTGTTGCTTCTGATGACACAGGCCAGCAATATGCCCTTGTGTTGTAAAACGTCAGCAGTGTCCTGCATTCCAATGGGAAGAGTATCACCAGTAGGTTAAAGGAGGTGATCCTTCCCCTCTACTCAGCTCTGGTAAGACATCTGGGGTTCTGGGTCCATGTCTGTGCTCTCCAGTACAAGAGCGACATGGGTAGACTGGATGAAGTCAAATCACAGGCCACAAAGATGATTAAGGAACTGGAGAATCTGTCATACAAGTAGCAGGAGGAAAAGCTGTTCAGCTCAGGGAAACGAAGGGTCAGGAGGATCTTATTTCAATGTTTGTAAGTACTGAATAGTGGGGAGTCAAGAAGACAGAGCCAGACTCTTCTCAGCAGTATCCAGTGGCAGGACAAAAGGAAGTGGGCACAAATTGAAATACAAGAAACTCAATTTAAAAATGAGAAAAACTGTTTTACTTTAAAGGGTCATTGAATATTGGCATCTGTTGTCCAAAGAGACTGTGGAGTCTCTATGTGAGGACACTAGATGTGGTCCTGCACAATCTGCTCTGCTAACCCTGCTTGAGCATGATGTTAGACAAGATGATATCCAGAGGTCCCTTCCAAGCTCAACCCCTTGGGATTCTGTGATCCTCAGAAGCCTTTGCTAGACCACTTCTTCTCAAAGATAGAGACTATTTACCAGACAGCTCCAGCACCATTTTTGCCCTGCTAGCGGACATGCAACATAGCCCCAGCACGGCAGTTGCACTGCAATAGTTTGTTAAAGTTGTGTGTCTCAAAAACTGTAGAATCCTCACCCTGCAATGTTACTTAGGCTCTTAATTTGGAGGGTGGTAGACTGTGGCCTTCTACTTCCAGTTAGACGGTTCTTAGTGATTTTACATTAGCCCTTCAGAACTGGAGTGGAATAGAGGTCTCTGATGCTGTCAGTGTCAATCATGACTGCCAACCTACACTCACTCTCTCTTTCTTCCTCTTTTTCTTTCTCTCCTGCTCATTAATGTTTAATCATTCCATGTAAAGTCAAATATCTTCAGGAAGAGGAACTGAAAGCCAGTGAAGATATGCAGTAGTTGCTACTGAGGATACCTTTTGGGAAATGGAGGAAGAAGTTTTGAATCACTGCAAAGGGTGGAACATTACTTTCTCTGTAAAATTTTAGATACCTATGCTATTGACAAAGATGCCTCTCTAAGTTACTTTATGGATAAAATGGCTGTTTAGCATATCTTTGGACTGTGCTTACCAGATTAAGTCCCTCAGCAAGACTCTGAGATGCTGAAAGTTAAGTCATGAAGCAGGCAATATGTTTATCAGTGTCAGGAAGATTTAGTTTCTTCTGGACAACAAGAAGAAGAATTTAAGCATCTAAGTAACTTTAATGTAAAAGCAAATGTGGATATTGTATTCAGCTCTTCCAGATGACTTTGGAGTGTATTGGAATTAGGTCAAATTAGGTCTTTGATATCTGATGCAACTGGTAATGCTGAATCTGAAAAAGTTGGGATTGTTATTATATTTAATATTGTTATCTTAATATCTTAATTAAATGTTAAGATTAGCGAAACATTCTAAACTGATTGCAACTATTGCAAGGTGTGGTTCAGTTTGTAATATTGAGCATGTTAAAAAACTAATATCTTCTGATTAAAATTATAAGTATTCTTTTATTATTATTATTTGTTAGTCTTTTGAGAGGAAGGAAAAAAAGTCAAGTTTCTCTGATTCTGAAGTTTAGCCTCTCTAGAGTAACCATGCACAAACTCAGGAGTATTCCTGTCAAGACAAGAACCTGGAGTAAACCTTCTATTTAAAACTGTGTTTTGTACATCCCTCCCTGTATGAAGATGCCCTTATCACTGTTAATATTTTATTTGTTCTTCCTTTCAAAGGACACATAAAATCCCATCCAATTCTTTTGCAGGATTTACACTTTAAACCAGTTAGTTTTCTTCCCTTGCAAAATCATTAATTGCTCTGGGACTTAACAAAATTAAATCAGTAACAAAGTAATGTTCAGTGTTATCAGCTGCTGCAACATACTAGAACCCTTGTGTAAAAACTTGTAGCCTTATACAAAAATATTTTAATGTGTTTACATGACCCTTTTGCATTTGAGAATTGCTTTGGGATAAGAAAGTGAAGCAATCAGAGGAAGAGAATCTCATTAGAAACTTTGGAGGAATTTTAATGCAGAATAGTTTACTTTAGCTTATCTTACAGTAAAACATACTTTATTTCAAGAAACAAAATAAAATAAATCCAAAATTTATCTACTATATTTATGAATGTTAAAGGAGTTATTGCAATCCTTATCAATAAGAAAATAACTATACATTTTCCTTAACCCATTCCAGGTACTCATCTGCAAGGCATTTCCCTTGCTACCTTATACATAAATTACTCAATTTTGTCTGCAGAAGGACCTTGTATATACTATCATTCCTGATTATGAAAAAAATTAGAACATATAGTTAAAGGACAAATTTCCAAACACCTTTTTGTTGATGCTAGTGTCAAGCTTTTGGTAGCTGTACGGCAAAATGCAGGGTGTCAGAGTTGAGATTTCCTTGTTCTTTCTTTGCCATTTGTGGTATTCTTTTCTTTTAACACTTATGGTACTCAAGGGAGAATGGCCTTCTTGAACTGTGGAAAAGGATAGATGATGATGAATTCAAGAAAGACGAGTTGAAAAGTAGGAAAATAAGGAAGAGAAAGGCTCATAGGAAAAATAAGGTCAAAAGAATTTGTATTTTAAATTCTTTAGAAATAAACCCTCTTTCTGCACCTATCTTATAAGAAGAACTATATAAACATGTCCTGGGTAAACAAATCCAAAAAATAACAGACACTGTATTTGCGGGAGCTGAATTAAAAGGACTCCCTACCCTCTCGCTGCCATGATGTGCTCAAGTGATTTTTTCCTCCACCCTTTCAGTTGCAGGTAGGAATACAGAATGGAACAGGCAGGCCCAAAAAATCAACTCAAGGCTATGTGACTGGTGTTATCAATGGAACTTTGGGCTTTTCAACCATGAGAAAGTCAGTCTTTCACCAGGTCTCTTAACACCCAACAGAATGCATCTCTCACAGAAAGGGAAAAGGGTGTTTGCTCAGGGGCTAGATTTAAACTAGATTGGAAGGGGGAAGGGAGCGGTAGCAGGCAGATCAATGATGAGCAGTGGGATGACACACCGAAGTTTGAGGAGGTGCTCGGCAGTGTGATTCCTCAGACTGTGTCATGAGGTGAAGGGCACAATCAACCACACTTGAAGTGCTTCTACACTAACGTGAGCAGCATGAGGAACAAGCAGGATGAACTAGAAGCCTTGGCCCGGTCCCAGAGATATGATACAACTGGCATCAGTGAAACCTGGTGGGATGAATCCTGTGACTGGTGCACCATGATGCTACAGGCTATTCAGAAGGGATAGGCAGGGTAGGAGAAGTTGGGGGGCAGGGCACTGTATGTAGCAGAGCGGCTGGACTGCATGGGGTTGGCAGTTTGTGATGGCGAAGTTGAGAGCCTCTGGGTCAGGATTAGGGGTCAGACAAATAAAGCACAGGTTGTTGTGGGTATCTACTACAGGCGACCCAGCAAGGATGACAACGTTGATGAGTTATTCTTCAGGGAACTAAATAAAGCCTCCAAGTCTTCTGCCCGTGTCAGCAACAGGTCCACAAGATTCCTGAAGCATCTGGATGATAACTTCTTTCTGCAGGTACTAAGGGAACTGTCCAGGAAAGGTGCCTTCCTAGATTTGATTCTCACCATCAGAGAGGGTCTCGTGGGAGATATAACAACTGGTGGCTTCCTTGGCCACAGTGACCACAAAGCAGTCAGGTTTAAAATCTTTGCTAATGGAAGGAAAACTTGCAGCAAGTCCTTAAAACTAAATATGAGGAGAACAGAATTCAGGCTGCTCAGAGGAATACTTAGTCAGATTCCCTGGGAAGAAGCTTTTGAAGGTGTTGGGGTCCATCGGTGTTAGTCGTTCTTTAAGTTCCATCTACTAAGAGCACAGGACCAGACCATTCCAAAATACAGAAGATCTAGCAGGCAAGGTAAAAAGCCAGCTTGGTTGAGCAGGGATCTTCTTCTTGAAATACAGTGAAAAAAGAAATTACATTCGCAAGCAACATGGGAGGACTACAGAGATCTTGCTCGCCATTGTAGGGAGGAAATTCATGCTGCCAAAGCTCAACTAGAATTGAAGCTGGCCAGTACTGTAAAGGACAATAAAAAAGGCTTTAAAAAGTATATGTTTAAAATATATTATATATTAATGGCAAAAGGCAAGCTAGAAATAACATTGGTTCATTAATTGATGAGCATGGACACCTTATTAACAGAAACATAGACAAAGCTGAGATGTTTAATGCTTTATTTACCTCAGTGTTCAACAGCGATGGTGGACTTGGGGGCCCCATAACTCTGGGCTGGAAAACCGTGGCTATGAGAACAACAATCTCCCAATCAATTTGGAACTTGTACGAGATCTGCTACTCCAGCGAGATCCCTACAAGTCGATGGTACCTGATGGGATTCATCTAAGGGTGCTTAAAGAGCTGGCTGACATCATAGTGAGACCTCTCTCTGTGATTTTTCAATGCTCTTTTGGGTATCTGGAGGAGTCCTGGAAGACTGGAAGCTGGCAAATGTCCCAATCTACAAGAAGGGCAACAGGGATGACACTGGCAACTACAGGCCTGTCAGCCTCACTTCTGTGCCTGGTAAAATCATGGAGAAGATTGTTCTGGGAGTTATTGAAAAACATCTGAACAACAACACAGTCATTGGTCCCAGCCAGCACAGGTTCATGAGGGGAAAGTCTTGCCTGATCAACTTAATTTCGATCTCTGAAAAGCTTACCCACCCAGTTGACCAAGGGAAGCCTGTCAATGTGATCTTTTTGGATTTGAGTAAAGCCTTTGATACTGTTTCTCACAGTATTCTCCTGCACAAGATGTCCAGCACACAGCTGGGTAAACACACAGTGCAGTGGGTGAGCAACTGCCTGACGGGCCAGGTTCAAAGGGTCGTAGTAAATGGGGTAATGTTGGGCTGGTGACCAGTTACTCGCGAGGTTCCACAGGGATGAATCTTAGGGCCAGCACTCTTCAATGTCTTCATAAATTACTTGGATACAGGATTTGAGGGGTTGTTTAGCAAGTTTGCTGATGACACAAATCTGTGGGGAGCTGTTGACACTCTGCCGAGGGATCTGAACAAATAGGAGAACTGGGTAATCACCAAACACCAAGTTCAACAAGAGCAAGTACCAGGTTTTGCACCTGGGACATGGCAACCCTGGCTGTATATACAGACCGCTGGACTCCCTCCAGTAATTTCTTGTCCTTCTTAAACTGGGGAGCCCAGAACTGGACACAGTACTTGAGATGGAAACTCACCAGGACAGACTTCCCTCAACCAGCTGGCCACACTCTTCCTACTGCACCCCAGGATACCGTTGCCCTTGGCCACAAAGGCACATTACTGGCTCATGGTCAACCTGTTCTCCACCAGAACTCCCAGGTCCTTCTCTGCAAAGCTGCTTTCCAGCAGGTCAGCCCATAACCTGTACTGGTGCATGGGGTTATTCCCCCCAAGGTGAAGGACCCTCTACTTGCCTTTATTGAATTTAATCTAGTTCTTCTCTGCCCAGTCCCCCAGCCTGTCCAGATCTCAGTGAATGGCAGCATAGCCTTCTGGTGTATCATCCCTTCCTCCCAGTTTAGTATCATCAGCAAACTTGCTGAGGGTGCACTCATTCTCTTCATCCAGGTCATTGATGAATAAGTTAAAGAAGACTGGACCAAGTACTGACCCCTGGGGAACCCTGCTAACTACAGGCCTCCAACCAGAGTCTGCACCATTGATCACAATCCTCTGAGCTCTGCCATTCAGCCAGTTCATGATCCATCTCACTGTGCATTCATCCACCCTGCATTTCCTGAGCTTACCTATGAGGATGTTGTGGGAGACAGTGTCAAAAGCCTTGCTGAAGTCAAGGTAGACAACATCCACTACTCTCCACTCATCTACACAGCCAGTCATGCCATGATATTAATAGAAGTCTATTAGATCAGTCAAACCTGAATTCTCCTTGGTAAATCCATGTTGACTAGTCCTGACAGCCTTCTTTTCCTCCTAGAGCTTGGAGATGATGTCCAGAATGACTTGCTTCATCACCTTTCCAGGGATGGAGGTGAGGCTGACTGGCCTGTAACTAGGTTCTTCATAGAGTTTGTGAACAAATGGACTTCAGGGAAAGTTCTTAGAAGCAAACCTGTAAGCTAGTGGTGGTCTATACAAAAATCGCTGTTACATTAGAATCTCATAACATATTCAATGCTCCCTCTATAAAATGTATGTCAAAACGCTTAGCCTCCATTGACTTTCCATTTTCTGCCAGTATAGACATTTAGAGATTAATATTCCCATTTTTTTTTTTCCCAATGTGGAGTATTTAAATGTTCATTTATATCCTTAACAATTTCTATGCAATCTTTTGTGTTGTCTATAATTTCAGCTGAAATAGTCTTTACCTGTTAATTATTAATCAATATTAGACTTTAACCCAAGGATGGAACCTGACTTCTGTCTTTATTTTTTTTTTTAAACAAAATCACATTGTAAAGTCACGAGTCTATCCTCTTGCATAGGCTGAGCAATCCAGATAAATAATATTGCAGCTATTCTTTACCTGAAGCAAAATAAAATCATATTGATTTAAATTTCAGCAATGAAAGGACAAGCATCCTCCATCACTCTGACAGATTTTTCCATATTCTAGGCACACAGATGTTATATTTAATAATTTTCACAGAGCATAGATCTTCGGCTTTGCCAGAGCCTGCCTATTTGCAGAATAGGCATAGAAATAGACTACATTTTCCAGGATGGATCAATTGGATGTATGGTAAAGCATACTTAGTAAATTATGTCTACTTTCCAGATAGTCAGCACAGTTCATTGAGCACAGCAGATTTTCAGCTGGGTTGAAAAGACAGGCTGGCAAGATTTGAATGGTTTTTGTTGGAATAACTCCTCTGGTTTTAAGTTTCAACAAAGCAAGATATATCTAAATGTGATGGTTTTGGTGTTCAGAACACTGTCAGGTTAAATTTTTTCATACCACGTCCTGCTCATTCTTTCTAAGGGCTTTCACATGCCATTTTCCAGCTGGTCAGATTATACATTTTCCAACACTACGTTTTACTCTACCTGTGCAGAAGTTAAAAAAAAAAAACCACCACAACAAATATTTGCAATCAAGCCTGGATCATGCTTCCTTAAAGATGATTTAACTAAAGCCTGTTGAACTGAGTTTGGACTTTAACTTCCTTCCTGCTTTGCCATCCTTTATATCCTTTAACAATTATGTCTTTTAAGGACAGTAAAGGCTGAAATCCCAGTTGCCTTGGGGCTGTTGAAAAGCATTCAGTTGCAAAC
Source organism: Nesoenas mayeri (assembly GCF_963082525.1). NCBI lineage: Eukaryota > Metazoa > Chordata > Aves > Columbiformes > Columbidae > Nesoenas > Nesoenas mayeri. Next base: position 46,293,573 of record NC_137542.1, on the reverse strand, counting down.
AGTGCTTATCGGAATTATTCATTAGGCATTGCTTGCTTTGCATATGTCAAGGTAGACTGGATGTTAGACTACAAATGAAAGGTACCCTTTGCAGAAAGATTTCATCTAGCCAGTTTCAACAGTTTTCAAATATGCTCCACTTCATATTTAATAAACTAAATAAAGATCCTGGTTTTTATTGCATGTTATGTTTCCATCATCACTGAAGAGTTTTTCTTTTTAATGTGTAGAGTGAATGCATTATGTATTTTGTCACAAAGAAGATATTTTTAACTTGGCAATATATTTATCCATACCTTTTACACCACAGTTATTTTGAAAATAATCTTTAATGTCCCTTTAAAATAAAGTTAAGAGTTGCATACACAATGGAGCATTTCTGTAGGGGATCTGAATGTAACATGTTGGTAGACGTATGTCACAAGTTTTATATTTACTTTTTATTATAAAAAGGAAGCTATGTAAAAAACATTGTGTATCTGGCTACATTATAAGATAAAGAATGTAAGTGAAACTTATCATAGTACAGTAGAAGTATCTTTGAAATATTCCTCTCATTCTCAACTGTGGGAGAAGGATGCCATGTCCTTTCAGTTATTTTTATTTATGTTTTTTCTTTGCCTATGGAGGAGGCTAGGCTTTATTACCAAGATCCTGTTTCAGGGAGGTCTAAATATATGGGTGAACCTTAATGAAATCTTTAGCCAATAAGGTTCTCCTGAGATACACCTTGTGATGGATATATGAATGTGTGATTCCTTTTTTGGAGCATTTTTACATTTTAAAAAGCATCAAAAGTGAAAATTTTGTTACTATTGTGCAGGACCCACTCACAGTGACTTTGGGTTACACATTATTAGAACCTCTTTACTCTTCTCTGGTGGCCTGTCAAGACAGTATCACTACATATCACTAGTAAGACTGGAAGTTAGAGTGTGAGAAATTGAGCTGGGAGAATCTGACAGCCACAGAGACCTTCTAATCTAAATAGACAAAACACAGAAAGGCTAGAGAGGCAAAAAAATACTGCTTTCCTTTCTCATGGATCACTCATGCAAAGGTTAAGTCCTCAGTGCATAATTTCCCAAATCAGCCACTTAAATATCTCTAAATGTGCCACTTGAGTTCCCATTGACCCATATATTCTTTGTGTGAGCAAAAGAGAGTGCAAGTTAGAGATGTTATGCCTGACCTTCAGAGTGGTAATGCCATTGTCTTTGATGAATGTTCCTATTTTGGGAAAAAGCTGTGTTCAATAATGTCATGTTTTAACCCTAACCAGCAACTAGGACCACACAGCTCCTTGCTCATTTTCCCTGCCCTCCCAAGTGGGATGAAAAGAGGTAATTGGGGCAAAAAAAAAAAAAAAAAAAAAAAAAGAAGTGAGTTGAGATAAGAACAGTTTAATAGCACAGCAAAGGGAGATGAAAAAATAATAGTAATAGAATAATAGTAATAGAATACGCAAAACAAGTAATGGACAAAGCAATTGCCCACTAGCCATGACCCAGTAGCCCGTTTTTTTCCTGAGAAGTAGTAATTGCCTGCTCAACTCCAGTTTAAATACTGAGCATGACATCATATGGTGAAGAATACTCCTTTAGCCAGTTTTGGGTCAGATGTCCTGGCTGTGACCTCTTCCAGCTTCTTGTGCACCCCCAGCCTTATTGCTGAAAAGTCCTGACTTGGTATAAACATTGTGTGGCAATGGCCAAAACATCAGTGTATTATCAACATTCTTCTCACACTAAATCCAAAACACAGCACTATAGCTGTTACTAGGAAGAAAATTAACTCCATCCCAGATGAAACCGGGACAGATGTGTTCAGAAAGATACTCAAAATGATGATATTGGGCAAATGTGTAAACTATGAACTCTGCTTGAATGTGTTATCCTATTATTGAAATTCTTTTCCTAGTACAGTGGTATATTCAGTTGAAATGACATATGACATGCAAAATGACTAATCTCTTGAGGAAGCCATGTCAGGTTTTTTTTTTTTTTCACTATTTCTAAATGATATTTTTGTAAAGAATTGTTTGAGATGTGATGCACAACTAGTAAACTATAGCCTTTGCCTTGGTGTGACCAAAAGTTCTCAAGCCTGTTCAGTTTAGATTGAGAATTTTTTTTCTTTCGTAAACAATAAAGTATGATACATTCAGTGTACGAAATAATTTTCAGTTCAAATATGCTTCTGGTTTAAGAAATCACAAGAATCTTAACAGAAGTGGATTACCTGCTCTTAATAGGTGGATGACCTGCTTAGGCTGGTGGTAGAGTGAAGAGAGGATGCAGAAAGGTTAAGAAGCATCAGGGAGTCAGAGAAGGAAACAGACTTGTGGGATCAAGCTCTAGCCTCCCTGAGACAGGAAAGGCCACCAGTAAGAAAACAAGATCAATGGAGTCCTGTATCCTTCCCCACCTGACTGAAGACAGTAGATCAAGGGAAAGGTGTGAATGGAAGCCAGTCTACACTCAGATCGGCAGGCAAAATCCCCCCTTGCCCAACTCACCCTCCCAGATGCCTCTGTACAACAAGTATGAGACTCTGTATGTGGAAGGCCAGATAATGGTTGAAGAAAACGAAGGTCCATCTACACCGCAGGTGCTGGCAGAATCAGAAGGGCCCAGCCCTTGTATTACGAGCACCTCTACAAGGAAGAAAATAAGAGTTATATTTGTAGGTGACTCCCTTCTGGGTGATACAGAGGGTCCAATATTCCAGACAGATCCTTCTATTAGGGAGGTCTGCTGCCTTCCTAGGGCCTGGGTTAAGGACATCACCAGGAAACTTCCTAGCCTGGTGTAGCCCTCAGACTACTACCCATTACTGGTCTTCCATGTGGGTAGCAATGAAGTTTCAAACAGTAGCCCAAGGGTGAACAAAAGAGACTTCAGAGCCTTGGGACAGTTGGTGAGGGAATCTGGAGCACAGGTGATTTTATCCTCTCTCCTTCCAGTTGTGGGCAGTGACATTAAAAGAAACAGGCAGATGGACACAGATGGGTGGACACAGACGGACAGGAGCAGACAGACAGACAGACAGACTCAATCTATTAATACATGGCTCCGTGACTTGTGTCACCACCACAGTTTTGACTCTTTTGATAATGGGATGGCCTACATGATATTGGGTTTGCTGGAGTCGAATGGAGTTCATCTTTCTCAAAGGGGGAAGAGGGTCTTTGAAAATGAGCTAGCAGGGCTTAACGATAGAGCTTTAAACTAGACATGATGGGGAAGGGGATTGGTATCAGGCTTGCCTATGAGTTGTTGTGGGATGAGACACCAAGCACAGAGGGGTGAGGTGCAGCAGACCTTAAATTTATGAGCTCATGGAGTGGGGTCCAAAGTGGTGATGCTTACGGCATCATGTTCAAATGAGGAATAAGCCAGGCCAACCAGAGCAGTGTCAAATATTCCTTTGTTGCCTCCCAAGACGTGAACAAGAAGGCCAACCACCTAAAGGGTATGCATAGCTGCAGTGGATCCTTCTGCAACCCTCACAAGAAAACTGCATGCTTGATTACTTCTGTGAAGTGTCTGTACACAAATGCACATACCAGGGAGAATAAACATGAACAATTAGAGATTTACTGAATGCCTTCTTTACTTCTGTCTTTACTGCTAAGACTGGCCCTCAGGAATCCCAGACCCAAGAGGTAGAAGGGAAAGTCTGGTGAAAGGAAGGCTTTCCCTTGGTTGAGAAGGACCAGGTTGGAGATTGTTTAGACAAACTGGACATCTGCAAATCCATGGGCCTTGATGGGATTCATCCACGAGTGCTAAGAGAGTTGGCAGATTTTATTGCTAAACCATTCTTCATAATCTTTGAAAAGTCATGGAGAATAGAAGAAGTGCCTGAGGACAGGAAGAAAGCCAGTGTCACTCCAGTCTTCAAAAACGACAAGAAGCTTGACCCAGGAAACTACAGGCCAGTCAGCCCCACTTCATTGCCTGGTAAGGTGACGGAACAATTCATTTTGGTTGTCATTTCCAAGAATTAGGAGGAAAAGAAGGTTATCAGGAGTAGTCAACACGGGTTCACCAAAGGAAAATCAGATTTGACTAACCTGATAGCCTTCTATTAATACCTTGGCATGACTGGCTGGGTAGACGAGGGAGGAGCAGTGGATGTTGTCTACCAGTGAGAACTGGACAGGCTGGAGGACTGGGCAGAGAAGAACCTAAGCTGTACAGTGGCAAGTAGAGGGTCCTTCACCTGGGGAGGAATAACCTCATGCACCAGTACAGGTTAGGGGCTGACCTGCTGGAAAGCAGCTTTGCAGAGAAGGACCTGGGAGTTCTGGTGGAGAACAGGTTGACCATGAGCCAGTAATGTGCACCTGTGACCCAGAAGGGGAATGGTATCCTAGAGTGTAATAAGAAGAGTGTGGCCAGCTGGTGGAGGGAAGTGATCCTTCGCCTCTACTCTGCCATGGTGAGTCTCCATCTCAAGTACTGTGTCCAGTTCTGAGCTCCCGAGTTTAAGACGGACAAGGAATTACTGGAGGAAGTCCAGCGGTGGGCTGTGAAGATAATCAGGGGTCTGGAGCCTCTTCCTTATGAGGAAAGACTGAGAGAGCTGTGTCTGTTCATCCTGAAGAAGACAAGGCTGAGAGGGGATCTTATCAATGCTTATAAATATCTCAAGGGTGGGTGTCAAGAGGATGGGACCAGACTCTTTTCAGTGGTGCCCAGTGACATGATGAGGGGTGAAGTGCACAAACTGAAGCATAGGAGGTTCCATCTGAACATGAGGAAAAACTCCTTTACTTTGAGAGTGACAAAACATTGGAACAGGCTGCCCAGAGAGGTTGTGGAGTCTTCTTCGCTGAAGACATTCAAAACCCACCTGGACGCATTCTTATATGATCTCCTCTAGGTGTATGTGCTTTAGCAGGTGGGTTGGCCAGAAGATCTCCAGAGGTCCCTTCCAACCTAAGCATTTTGTGCTTCTGTGATTCTGTGAAAACCAAAATAAACCAACAAACATTCTTCTAAGAGAAGAAATATATACCGTCATTAACCTTGATATTAATTCTGTATTCTGTGTTTTTAAGAAAAAATGCATAGAAAAAAACCACTTAATTCCATCAACGCTGGCCTGAAAAGGCAAAGGGCAGATCTGAATATAACTGTTCTTAATTGGATATAGTCAAATATACAAGTTTATTTGTAAAGCATCCAAGTGTGGCAAACAGGCCAGAGAACTTTAATTCATGTTTAGGGAAGTACATCTCCTTATGGAGATATATTGGAACACAGACACCTGGGTGACAGAGTGAACTGTTCAGATGTCTTTTTCATTTCTAGGCTGAATTAATCTTTTAAAATTTAGAATTCAAAATTCTATAGCAAATTCAGAATTCAGTGCTCTTTTGTGACAGAGATGTGAGATTTTTGCCATGCCTCTTCAGTCTTCAGGTCATGGAAAGATCTGAATTTATACAATTTATACATTAAAAAAATCAAGCTCCATACCATGTGCTTTCAGAATTTCCTATGCTTGAGTACTTTTCTTTGGTAAAAATTATAAAGCTAATGAAAACATCATAAGATTTTTGCTGTGTAAGAAGTCAACTTAGATTAATTGCACAACAATGGATTGGTATCGACTTGGCACAATATAGTTGCCCAATTTGAAAAATGATATGAATAACACAGCAAGTTAAACCAAGCAAGTAAATAATCTTTGGATAAGGAAAATCTATGTTTTTGAACAGGTGTTTAGAGCCATGTAGCTATCATTGGTAGCTTTACCTCCACAAACTGAATAACGCAAGAAAGACTTCTTTCTGATATCTAGAGTGGTACCAACAGCACAAGTTCTCTTAGATTTTCCTCTAGTTTAGAATTCCTCTGGCATAGTAGTAGTGGCTGCAGGCAATCCAGGAAAAACAGAAGACCAAGCTGTAAAGAAAATTGAAAGCTAATTAATCTAGTGTTCACAATTTAAAAAACATTTATACACGACCGTTCTACGTGATTCTGTGATTCTGTGAAAAATCGTTTCTCAAAATAAGTGTTCTTATTAAAAAAAAGCCAAACCAAATAATTCCTGTTACAAGTGTTATTCTTTTCTGTGGTTTCAGCTAGAAGGTGGCTAGAAAGATAAGCTAAAATTTCTACAAAAATTGGAAAAAAAACTCAGAAGAATTTGCTTCCTTTTTAAATAAGTTGTAGTCAGCATATTCCCAAAGGAACACAATTTCTTCTTCCTAACTGAAATAGCTACAAATATAGCAAAACAGTCCTGTTAGAGCAATTAGACAACTTTATTTATCTATTTATTATTATTATTATTTTTTTAATGTGAAGAGAATTGCTAGATGATGTGAACAATTCCTTCCAGGCCTCTAAGATCCTTCACCCTGACATATATCTACCTCTACAAGACAGTGGTTTGAACAGGCTGTCTGCTAAAGGCAACTTAAAATGAGACAGACACCAATTACAAAAGAAATACCTTCTACTTTTGCGGGTGAAATGTTCTCATAAATAACATTCATTGCAGATTAATGTTCCATAAAGTTTCCAATCCCTCAAAGCTCCTCTAAAATGTTATGTTCAGTCCTATATACCATGTTACAGTTGCAGTAGATTATAGACTGAACTCCTAATACTTGTGCAAAGGAGCTACTAGTTAACCATACCTCAATCTATTTTCCTAATCTTCAGCTTGCTAGTAAGCAGGAGAGAATACTTGTGTAGATAATGACTAGACTTTTGCATTATTTTCTGTCAACTTACTTTTCTAGTTAGAGGAAGCAGATTAAAAAATGCAGAGTTTGATTCTCTTTTGATATGTTGTGGTGTAAGTCGGTAATCAATGGGATGTCAACAGAGTTACACTTACCAGAACCAAGATCACTGCTACTTGAATTTGTCACAAATGCCCCTCAGATGTGCAAGAGGTATTCTAGTAGCTCAGTTATTAACCACTCCTCTTGCAGCCCATTTGATTTAATGATTCTAAAACAGATTGCAGTTTAGCAACTACATGTGGTTATGAAATGATGGGAGGACACCTGGAAGGTAATTTCAGCCTGGAAAGAGACCACAAAACTCCTTAAGATTTTAATCTCTGGGGTCACTTTTAGTTTGTATGTTGTGTATGCTTAATGCCTCCTTTAAGTTATAGCTACAGTCTGATTTACATGCCCAAACCAATTTATGTGCCGATTTTCTGGCCTGCAATGCCCACCAAGCAAGGAAGAAAGCCTGCTTTTCCTCACTTTCACTGACCTCTGCTTCTAAGGTATCTTGGCTAGTTGAGGACCGTGCTAGCTGATACAGGCTGAAGCAGCAATTTTTTGCTGCCAACCATGCTATGGTGGACTGCTAATAAAATAAACAGGATTATGTGATGTTTATAGTAATATAATTATTTATAAAATCATTTTATCTGTGAAGAAGATATATTGCATATTTTTTATACATTAGATGACTTATTTTATAATTAAGATTGTGTACAAAAGATAATGAAAAAGAGCAGCAGGATCAGATTCTGTTTCCTTGTTGATTCGCCTATGTATCACCTAGATATATACACAATCTAACTCTCTGTTTTCAGTTCTATTGATATATACTTACTTAGGACATAATTTGGACTGTTCTTTGGCACACAGAGCTTAGATATTCAGTATAAGTCTCCATTTGTCTCTGCATTGTTTTATAACTACAATTCTCTCTTTTCCCCTTCTCCAGCATATTAGAAAATTCAACCTGCATAGTCACAATGTCAGAAGTTAGGAAGTGGCAGAGTTAAAGCAGAGTACAAACTCTGTCTTACTGTTCATTTGTCTTAAGAGAGACTTAATTATATTGTTACAGTACTATTCTCTTGCAGGATTTCTAGTTCATAGAGAACACAGAACAGAAGATGGTCACATAAAAAGCAGGTATTTAATATTTCATTTTATCTTCATTGTTCAGCAGGTATCAGAAAGGAGAATTAATTTCCTGAGGCTTTTCTCTGTTGATTATAACTATAATATCTGGTTCACAAACATTAATTATGTATTTCAGAATCTCAGGAATCTGAAAGGGTGTTTATTCAATTTTAGAAGCACATGCTTCACAAATTTCTCATCACCAGACATAAAAATCAGAAAGTGCACAGTCATTCCCAGTGCCCCACTTTAAATTAGTACACGATTTTTATTTTTTTTTTAAAGCAGTTTGTATCATTTTCAGTTGCAGTTGTGACCTGCTCAGCCATTCTTAAAATCAGAACATGTAATTCAGACATGAAAAGAAAGATAGCTTAACTGAGAACTTCATTGGAGGAGATCTATGCAACAATACATCAGAAATTGAAAGAGACAGCTCCAGTTATCCAAGACAGTATTAGCTGTACTAATAATTTCCTAGCTAGCTAGCTCATAAAGTATCTTTTAAGTTGATGGGAAAATGAAACCCATGAAATCTAGCTTATCTGTGATCTTCACTCCATGCGAAGATTAATTCTAAAAGCACTACCAATGCAAATCACTAGTTGTCAATGTGAAGCCAAAAGGAGGTCAAATAACTTTTGCAAATACATTCTTTGTTCTTGAACTTGCAAGTGTTAACTTAATGTTAAAGAAAAAACCAGAAATTCTATGGCATATTGTTGCACTGACATCCGTGTTATTTGGTAGAATGAGAACCTGAGTTAACAAAATGAACTGATTTCCACTGTACTTCATCATTTTAATGTGGAATGGCTGTAAAGACAGTTTCAGTGTATTTTGCAAGTGCTTCCACAAATGCATCCTGATAACAGAGGAACTGTGCGGCTTAGGTCCTGGTTTCCCTTCAGACTTTGGAAAATGGTGCACTTCTCTGGGCTTTCTCTTGTCAACTGCTACCCAGCTTGTGAACTTTTTCTGTCTGTCCCTGTCTTGTCTCCTCGTTGCAGGTACACTCATGAAAAGGACTGGTTGTGCCCAGCTGCTCAATGCTTGAAGACATGCACAGCCCACTCATCGTTAGGAGACAGAATCAGCAAACAGATAAGCAGTTAAACTCTGCCATGTCTTCTGAGAGAATGTGCAAAATGCTTGTATGAAATGATCCCTTCTTGTCCCAAGAGGACTCTTTGGGACAGTCTTTACCAGCACCAGAAAGACACAGCATACACACACAAAATCCAGAAAATGCAAATTGTTCAAAGCTGTAAACAATCGGATGATGATGATTTTACAATGAAAACACTTGAGAAAATTAAGAAAAAATATTTATACAGACCCACCACGAGCATTTGTGGAGTAAATATTTAGCTGCTTACAGATAAGACAAAACAGTGGAATATATATTGGAATATACTTTGGAAATTTTTCAAGTGAACCACTGCAATGGCTGTGTTTCTTTCATGAAAGAGAGAACGGAAATAAAAATAATAAAAAAAAAAAGTTTAATCAAATAAACTTTTGTGTATTTATTCTGTCCAGAAAAAAAAATCTTTATATGTTCTGAAAATTTTTCTATATTTCTGTTTGGTAAACCAGCTAAACCAGCTTTACGTATTTTACTGCCTTTCCAAAGACGTTATTTTGTTTACACTATTTTGTTTACTACAGTCTTAATTTCTTCTAACTGTGAAATGGGGTAAATTAAAAGCAAGTTATGAAATAACTTTGTGATGCAATCCTCTTTTTATTGCAAGGCATGTGGAGTAAATTACAACAGAACACAGAGTGAAAAATTGTCACTGCAGCACTGTATCAGATGTTCTGTATATTAGAAAACAACCCCAAACTAATGAATCTCAGCCTTGTTATTTTATTCATTGTGTTACATATGCCAAATGCAAATATATTCAATTTCATTTGCTTTAGTTGCTTTTCTGCGTTTTTAGCCTTTTTTTCCCATAATCCTGGCAATTTAGACTGTATTGAATAACACTATGGCATCACTGTTCTCTTCAGAATTGTTTCTACTTTGGTGCACTCAGGTTCTAATCCCTTTTAGAAAGAGACATTATTCAACACTCAGCCACATAATAGTACATTTATGTACTTGTTTGCGCTTGTTTCCAAATGATTCAAGAAACTGTACTGATTGATTCCTTGCTGAGTTGTAAATCATCAAGAGATATAACATCCCAATGTCTGTTCTGTCTCTGTTGTTATTTTAAACATGCACATTAAAGGTCAGATCTATCCTTATAAAAGTACAATAGAAAACAATATTGCTTCTAGAGTTAAATCAGGCCTAAACAGTAATCCAATAAAGGAAAGAAAAATCACTAAACTTTTCTGTAATATTCCAGAATTAATTAAAGCAGTCTGAACTCAATGCACTTGTACCATAAATGGCCAGGTTATTGTATTACATAATAAATATCAGTTGATTTGTCTTTTTGTATTTGTAGATGATAAAATACAGCAAGAAACACAAAGCTATGGAGACAGAAGTTGTAAGTATTGATTTTTCTTGTTTTATTTTTTTTTTATCCCTTCTGGTTGACAGTTTTGATCAATCCTCATTTCAGGTAGAAGTAACAGCAGAGAATGCAAGGGAAGGGTTCCAGTAGAAAGGAAGCAACTCTCTAAAATACATATACTATAGGGCTGTTGGAAGAATATTTAGTTCTGAAGGTTTTGCTCTAGACAAATTTCAATGGATTTTATATGAAACCATCTATCTTATTTTCTATGTTGTTTCTAATGTTTCCTGTGAATTGCTTTTGGTATGATAACCGAGAGGCTATGGGTGTCCATGTGAGTAGGATGTTTACATTGCCCACGGCTGGTAATCACAGCATTGGCACGGATGTTTGGCAACAGACATTTTGAGATTTAGGGTGTTTCTGCAAACTGCCATAGTCCTTTAACTTGTGTCAGATGAGAGTTGTGAGGAACATCACCCAGAAGTGAGTTTCTTCACCCAGAGGGTGGTGGAACACTGGACTAGGCTCCTCAGGCAGGCAGTCACTGCATCAAGCCTGACAGCATTCAAGAAATTACTAACAATGACCTCAGATACATGGCGTGAATTTTGGGGTTGTGATATAAAGAGACAGGAGCTGGACTCGGTGATCCCTGCATGTCTCTCCCTACTCAGAACATCGTATGATTCTATAAAAATCCTGAAACTTTTGCATGCCTTCTTAGTCTATTTTTTTTTTTTTTTTCATTTCCAATGATATGAAATAAGATTCTAATTTGTATTAATAATATTTTGGAAGCACCACAGATCATGGAAGACATTTGGATTTAATGTCTAATTCGTGAAGAGTGTTCATTGGTACCAATGAACAACAAGTGCTCTCAAACGTAGCATCTACTTTCCAATACTGATCTGCACCTAAGACCAGCCCAAGAGGCCAGTGGTAACCTTTTGAACCATGAGAGTATATTTACAGCAGATAAGATAAGTAGTTTGCTATATCTGAGTTGTTACTTTACTATGGTTAAGTGCCCAAGAGCTTTGGTTTCTTCCAAACATACTGTTTTAAGGGGTGTCCTAAGAGAAGAAATTAGCAGTAACTAATACTTAAGCATCAGCATCTTTCTTCATATATGTATATCTTCTTTTGCATTCAAGGATTTCATTCTTCACAAGCAGATTTGGAAATGAGGCATGATGCATGTAAAACACAATTGCTGTGACTCTGACCATTGTACTAACAAGAGGGGATTCCATTGCTTCCAGCAGCTGGACACTGTGCTAGTGTTACACGAATGCTCCCTATTAGACTGGCTTTCCACAAGATGGTGCACTAACACTAGCAACTGGCATTCATTTTTCAGGCAAATTTCTTCTAAACCTGGGAATGAGAAAGTATCCTTTCCATTGCCTGTGGAAGAAAATATTTCTTATGCCCAAATTAGCACCAATGCCTTCTGGAAAATATATTGTTGATACCTCTCATAAAATGTTACTGTCCCATCCATCTATTTATGTAGCTGTTTATTGGCTTCCAATAGTTATAGTAAATATTACAAATGTGTCTTTTAAATCCTGGGGCACTCACTTGCCTACTCAAGGATGATTAATGACCTAGGGTGTCACAGAGAAACCCCATTTTGTAGCTGGTACCAAGTGCCTTAGGTGGTGAAGACATGATAGCCAGTTTCTTTGAAATTCTTTTTCCTGATACTGAATATAGGATATATCAGCACATGATAGTGACAAAGATGATAATATCCTGGGTCTTGTAGTAATTCACTGGTGTTTACTACTGTAGCATTTAATAACCCCAGAAATTCACTTTTTTGTTATTTTCTTGCATCAGAGTTTGTTCATGTCATAGGACTGTGTCTGAGAGTTCTTAGTTTCTGCAGATAAAGATACCATATTAGATACAATTATTGTTGAGAAGATCAATGGAAGCCTCATTCTGTCAAGGAAGCCTAAACATATAGAACTTTATTTTTGTTATTTTTTTTTTTTAATTTAACATTTTTAAACATGCTCAGGATAAATATATATGGAAAGGGATACATGCATTCAAACCTGGGCCTTCAAGATAAGTGTATGAAGTGTAAGTCATTATTTATCCTTATTTATGCTGTAGGTGGTATCTATGTTCATTAGACCATGTTTATAGTCTAACACAAAAATAAATTTATTCAGGAAAATTAGATCCTGAGCTAGTAAAACAGTTTTAATAGTATGTTTAGTTTCTAGGACTCGATATTGTGCATAGCATTAAACTAAATTTAGAATGTATGGTGGTTTAAGACATTACAGCTCTTTTTTAAACAATTTACATTTTCACTTCTTCACTAATTTTGCTGAAATCACGGAGTCTTAGAGTCTGAACCCACAGAAAAACATATTTAGTGTTGTTTGTTTTTAAAAGTGATTGTCAACTATTCCAATAATTGAACAACATGAAATTAAAAAATGTCTACTTTTGTACTATTTAATCTCTTGCTACACCAATGTTTTAGACAATAAGGACAAAAAATAATTTTCTGTGAGTCAGATTTTACTTTGAAATGTTATGACGTGTTTTTAGACTATCTTATTCCTTGGCACTGGTGCAAATGTGTCCTTTCTGTTAGTGAAATGAAATAGAAATATCGTGCTTGGTGCTATCACAGTATCACAGTATGTTTGAGACTGGAAGTGACCTCAAAAGATCATCTAGTCCAATCCCCCTGCTGGAGCAGGAACGCTTAGGTGAGGTCACACAGGAACATGTCCAGGCGGGTTTTGAATGTCTCCAGAGAAGGAGACTCCACAACCCTCCTGGGCAGCCCGTTCCAGTGCTCTGTCACCCTCACTGAGAAGAAGTTTCTTCTCAAATTTAAGTGGAACCTCTTGTGTTCCAGCTTAATCCCATTACCCCTTTTCCTATCATTGTTTGCCACCGAGAAGAGCCTGGCTCCATCCTCGTGGCACTCACCCTTTACATATTTATAAACATCAATAAGGTCACCCCTCAGTCTCCTCTTCTCCAAACTAAAGAGACCTAGCTCTCTCAGCCTTTCCTCATAAGGGAGATGCTCCACTCCCTTAATCATCTTTGTTGCCCTACGCTGGACCCTCTCCAGCAGTTCCCTGTCGTTCTTGAACTGAGGGGCCCGGAACTGGACACAATATTCCAGATGTGGTCTCACCAGGGCAGAGTAGAGGGGAAGGAGGACCTCTCTCAATCTACTAACCACCCCCCTTCTAATACACCCCAGGATGCCATTGGCCTTTCTGCCCACAAGGGCACAGTGCTGGCTCATGGTCATATCCTGTTGTCCACCAGAACCCTCAGGTCTCTTTCCCCTACACTGCTCTCTAATATGTAATTTCCCAACCTATACTGAAACCTGGGGTTGTTCCTGCCCAGATGCAGGACTCTACACTTTCCCTTGTTAAATTTCATTAGGTTATTCCCCGCCCAACTCTCCAGTTTGTCCAGGTCTCGCTGGATGGCAGCACAGCCTTCTGGCATGTCAGCCACTCCTCCCAGCTGAGTGTCATCAGCAAACTTACTGATAGTACACTCTATTCCCTCGTCTAAATCGTTAATGAATATATTGAATAATACTGGCCCCAGTACTGACCCCTGAGGCACTCCACTAGATACTGGCCTCCAACTAGACTCCACACCATTGACTACTACTCCCTGGCTTCTCTCCTTCAGCCAGTTTGTAACCCACCTCACTACTCTATTGTCTAGACCACACCTCCTCAACTTAGCTGTGAGGATGTTGTGGGAGACTGTGTCAAAGGCTTTACTGAAGTCAAGGTAGACCACATCCACCGCTTTGCCATCATCCATCCACATTGTTACATTCTCATGAAAGGCTATGAGGTTGGTCAAGCATGACTTACCCTTGGTAAAGCCATGCTGACTGCTCCTAATAACCCTCTTATCCTTGATGTGCCTTGAGATGGCAACAAGGATAAGCTGTTCCATTATGCAGCCATCATCCTTCACATGTGACTGATGGTGGGCAAATCAGTTGACCATAAATAAAGAGAGACTGTAGCAACCCTGAGAAAGAAGCTGCTTTTGTAACTGAGTGGCTGCAGACCACCCTGCAGCTGGGGCATTACTGCGTGCAGAAATTAGAACATTTGGACCTGATTCTGGCTGATGTCCAGGGCCAAGCAGGAGCATTTTTTCCAATCTACCACCCAAGTGCTAGGAACCTGCATTATTGTCAAAGTAATATTATCCTGTACAGTTGTGTGGAAAAGTTTGTAACTCTTATACCTGCTCTAATAAGGTCAGTGAATCACATAAATTCCTCAAGATGGCTTTTTCTAGATGGGTAAATTTATGAGATTAATCAAGGATGTCTCAGTAAAGATAGCTATCTTCTTATAAGTCATCAGTGTGGCATTGTAAGTATATGGTGCTGAATAGTAGGAGTTCCAAGCTATGAAAGTAAGACCCCTCTCTAGTGGATGTGCAAACCAGATATGCAAGTGAAATCAAAGACAGACATATCCTACAGCAAGTGAGTCTCAGAGGAGACTCTCCATATGCTTTTCTCTCCACTTATAATGCTGCCTCCTATTAATAAAGGTAAGTGATTTGACTGTTGCTGGCAATATCTCAGTTTAGTACAGTTTTCTGTGATGCTGGAAATGAATGTAAAGCCTTGCTGTATCAAAAAGCTTTGTTTCTTCTTCTACTAATCTAATCCTTCAGGAGTACCATTTCCTTTAAGATTTAAGCATCAACCATATTTCCAGTTAGATGTTTCTTAAAACGCATTGATAGATTATCCTTTTATTAAACTAAATAGCAGTAGCAGTCAGAAAAAAACAACCAAAAGCACAACAAACAAAACAAAACAAAATACCACCACCACCACCAGAACAAATAAAACCAAAGCTTTTCAGGCCAGCAAGGTGAGGTAGAGGATTTGCATTTTATGTGAGAGAGCTACTCGGATGTACCGAACTCTGCCTAGGAAGGGATGAAGAATGAATTGAGTCCTTATAGGTAAAAATTAAGGGATAAGCTAACAAGGGGGACACTGTTGTGGGTGTTTAATACAGGCCACCTGATCAGAAAGATGAAGTTGATGAGGCTTTCTACAGACAATCACGTGCCCTGGTTCTCATGGGAGACTTCGATCACCCTGACATCTGCTGGGTAGGCAACATAGCTGAGCTGGCACAGTCAAGGATGTTGCTGTAGATCACTGATGACAACTTTTTGACACAGGTGGTGGTGGAGCCAATGAGGAGAAGTGTGCTGATGGACCTTGTTGGAGTTGTGAGGGCCGGGGGCAGCCTTGGCTGCAGTGATCATGAGATGGTGGAGTTCAGGATCCTGCATGGAGGAAGCAGTACGATATGTAGGACTAAGACCATAGACATCAGCAGGGTGAACTTTGACCTCTTCAAGATCGTGCTGAGGGAGCTGGCAGATGTTATTGCTAAGCCATTCTTCATCATCTTTGAAAGGTCGTGACAGAAAAGGAGAGGTGCCAGAGGACTGGAAGAAAGCCACTTTCACTCCAGTCTTCAAAAAGGGCAAGAAGGAAACTACAGCCCAGTCAGCCCCACCTCCACGCCTGGTAAGGTAATGGAACAACTCATTCTGGATGTAATCTCCAAGCATGCAAAGAAGGTTATCAGGGGTAGTCAATATGAGTTCATCAAAGGGAAATCAGGTTTGACCAACCTGATAGCCTTCTATGATGGTATGTCTGGCTGGGTAGATGACGGAAGAGCAGTGGACGATGTTTAACTTGACTTCAGCAAGGATTTTGACATCATCTCTCAAAGGAGGTGAGAAGTAGGTCCAGGCCTGTTCAACCTGTTCATCAATGACACGGATGAAGAGATTGAGTGCACCCTCAGCAAGTTTGCCAATGATACCAAACTGAGAGAAAGGGTTGATACACCAGAAGGCTGTGCTGCCATTCAGTGAGATCTGGACAGGCTGGAGGACTGGGCAGAGAAGAACCTGAGTTGTACAGTGGCAAGTAGAGGGTCCTTCACCTGGGGAGGAATAAGCTCATGTATCAGTACAGGTAAGGGGTTGATCTGCTGGAAAGCAGTTTTGCAGAGAAGGACTTGGGAGTTCTGGTGGAGAACAGGTTGACCATGAGCCAGTAATGTGCACCTGTGACCCAGAAAGGCAACGGCATCCTAGGGTGCAATAAGAAGAGTGCACAAACTGAAGCACAGGAGGTTCCATCTGAACATGAGGAAAAACTCCTTTACTTTGAGAGTGACAATACACTGGAACAGGCTGCCCAGAGAGGTTGTGGAGTCGTCTTCGCTGGAGACATTCAAAACCCACCTGGACGCATTCTTATATGATCTCCTCTAGGTGTATGTGCTTTAGCAGGTGGGTTGGCCAGAAGATCTCCAGAGGTCCCTTCCAACCTAAGCATTTTGTGCTTCTGTAATTCTGTGAAAACCAAAATAAACCAACAAACATTCTTCTAAGAGAAGAAATATATACCGTCATTAACCTTGATATTAATTCTGTATTCTGTGTTTTTAAGAAAAAATGCATAGAAAAAAACATTTAATTCCATCAACGCTGGCCTGAAAAGGCAAGGGGCAGATCTGAATATAACTGTTCTTAATTGAATATAGTCAAATATACAAGGAGTTTATCTGTAAAGCATCCAAGTGTAGCAAACAGGCCAGAGAACTTTAATTCATGTTTAGGGAAGTACATCTCCTTATGGACATATATTGGAACATAGACACCTGGGTGACAGAGTGAACTGTTCAGATGTCTTTTTCATTTCTAGGCTGATTTAATCTTTTAAAATTTAGAATTCAAAATTCTATAGCAAATTCAGAATTCAGTGCTCTTTTGTGACAGAGATGTGAGATTTTTGCCATGCCTCTTCAGTCTTCAGGTCATGGAAAGATCTGAATTTATACAATTTATACATTAAAAAAATCAAGCTCCATACCATGTGCTTTCAGAATTTCCTATGCTTGAGTACTTTTCTTTGGTAAAAATTATAAAGCTAATGAAAACATGGTATGACTTTTGCTGTGTAAGAAGTCAACTTAGATTAATTGCACAACAATGGATTGGTATCGACTTGGCACAATATAGTTGCCCAATTTGAAAAATGATATGGATAACACAGCAAGTTAAACCAAGCAAGTAAATAGTCTTTGGATAAGGAAAACCTATGTTTTTGAACAGGTGTTTAGAGCCATGTAGCTATCATTGGTAGCTTTACTCCACAAACTGAATAACGCAAGAAAGACTTCTTTCTGATGTCTAAAGTGGTGTCAACAGCACAAGTTCTCTTAGATTTTCCTCTAGTTTAGAATTCCTCTGGCATAGTAGTAGTGGCTGCAGGCAATCCAGGAAAAACAGAAGACCAAGCTGTAAAGAAAATTGAAAGCTAACTAATCTAGTGCTCACAATTTAGAAAACATTTATACACAAAAAAATCTTTTAAAATGGTTAAAAGCCATTATTTGTATGTTTTTCTTACTTTTCTTGCATAGTTAAACAGGGTTCTTACTTATATTTTAAGTATTATTTAAAATGGAGGCTGGTTTTCACCTTTACTGAGATAATTTTCTGATCTTTTGCTGATCTCTTCTTCCTGTTATCCAGTGATAGGATGTGTGGGAATAGACCAGAGCTGTACCAGGGAAGGTTTAGATTGGATGTTAGGAAGCATTTCTTTACTGAGGCAGTAGTCAAAGACAAGGTTTCTGGAGAGGTGGTTAATGCTCCATGCCTGACAATGTTTAAGAAACTTTTGGACAATGCCCTTAACAACATGCTTTAACTGTTTCTCAGCCCCAGGTTGGTCAGGCACTTTGACTAGATGATCATTGTAGGTCCCATCTAACTGAAATATATTCTATTCTATTCTATTCTATTCTATTCTATTCTATTCTATTCTATTCTATTCTATTCTATTCTATTCCATTCGCTCCATTCCATTCTATCCTATTCTGTTCAAACTATTGATGTTTATAATTTGTCCCTTTGATTTGCTGGAATGATTCCCCATGTTCATAGAAAAAGAATTATTATTTTGGGGAGTTAAAATTGTTAGAAACCAAAAATATAGCTGCATAGATTATATGAATCCTTTAATGCACCTGCTATGCCAGTTTTCTGTATTTGAGTAACATGTCTTAAAAATATCTTCTTGACATTTAAGGATTTTGTATTGACTTCAGAAAGAATAAGCCAAATAGTCTTGCTTCAATAAATCAGCGACCTGTAGTTCCTATTCTGAAACAAATCCAGCTAGAAAACTAAGCTCCAAATTACTCGACCTGGATACTAAGTAAAAACAACAAAGCAAATTAAACCAAATGAGGAAAGGGGTATGGAAGCATGCATGGTGACAGCATTACATGATGGATAGTATCTTGGGAAAATGTTAGAAGTTGTAATTGTTATTCCATTGTGTATCCAAGTATCAATACCTCATTTATGTGTCTTTTGATCAGAGACTTTAACTATGCCTACATTAGAAGAGATGCCCTGTTTGAGACTGAACTTTAAAAGAACAGAAAAATGACCTTTGAACCAGTGCCTTGCCTCTGGGATTAGCTGTTGACATAGTACTGCACTGCATGTCTTTTCTTCTGATTGCTGTAACAGTAATTCTGAGTCAACTACTCAGTGAGTACTGATTTTAAGAAAGGAGACATAAAGATATAAACATGTAGTGAGCAACATGCCTAGGTTATCAACAGTCAACTGCTTTGGTGACCAAAGGGCTCCTTTACTGTTCAAGCTGGAAATGAAGAAAAAAAAATAGTCAGACTTCTAGAGGAAGAAGGAAATTTATTTGGGATGGAGTTTCCTTCTGCAATACCCTTAATAGTTGGGTTTTTTTGTTTGTTTGTTTGTTTGTTTGTTTTTTAAATTGTAGTTTGCTGACTACCTATCCATCCTATCCATCCCATTCAATATTGTTATTGCTATGGTCATGATTTACAGCTACTGCTTCTAATTATACTGCACCGGGACTTGAAATAATAAAGACATGACAATTGATGAATGCACTGCTCACATTCCCTGCAAAGCAGAAAAGAACTGAAAGATTAGCAAAGAAGGAAAAATGATGGTAGATTATTTCAAAAGCAGGCAAACTAGTTTTGAAGGATTTCTATAATACATAACTTTAATCAGTATCTTAGAAACTAATGCTGTCAGCATTTGGGGCAATTCAATTTTGCATTTTATGACAATGTTTCAAATTCAAGCACTAAACAAAAAGATTTTTAGTTTGATGTTTAAATTTTGTATCTTAGATACATAATTCATTATTCCCAAAATCTTGGCTATCTGCCCAATCACATTGAATCTGCTTGTATACTTGAAATGTTTCAGTGAAACTTCAGACATCTTCTTTCTTGATATTTAATACATCCTACTTTAAAAATTTCTGTGTAGTTTCCTTTCACTTTTTATTCCCTATACCAGAGGAACATATAAATGTAAATACAAGGTAATAACATGTCTTAAATATAAAACATTACATTTATGTTTTACTTTCTCATAATATTTGCTTCAGGGATGATTCTTTTTACTTATCTCATCAGGCCATAAAGAAATACAGAGACAGCATTTGGTATATGAGTATGAATGAATGACAAACATTTTTAGAATCTGTTTGCCCTATCCTCTTCTGGGTCAGTGCTAGCCAGGGAAAAAGGCTTGTATTTCAATCTTATGAATACGTATCTGTAATAACTACATATTTATTGTTGAATATATTTTAGTCTTGTAACCTTAAAAGGAGAAGTAGCTTCTTGAACAATGCATCTGTTGAGCTACTATGGATTTGTGTCTCCTGACCCGTGAAGTTGACTTTCACTCCATGACTGTAGCTTCCCCTTCAGCTATAGCACTGACAAGACCATAACACTGACAATGCATGTAACAACCACTTTTTATATTTGTGGAAATCCATAGAAAAGGAAAATATTAATTTGCCTGAACAACAAAAACAAATCCCCCAAACTGAACAACAACAACAACAAAACATTGAGACTGGTTACAAAATAAAATGTCAAGTATTTCTTCTCATGATTTCTCATTTAGTCTATCTTGCCATTAGGCTCCCATTTGACCCAAAAAGTTCTTGTGCATCTACTCCCAGCATTTCTGTTCATGAAAATTACTAAAACAATTGAACAATCACTCTCAGATGAAAAAAAAATAAAAGATTCCACTTCTTCTGATTGCCTGTGCCTCTCAGGCTGTGTGTTGCAGCCCTATGGCCTTAGGACAGCCTGCTGGGAAAGGGCTGGGGAGGAAAACATGCAAGGAACCTCTCTGGGGTCTCCCTGCCTTCACTCAAAAGATGCACTTCAGCTCAGGCCCTCATCCTTCACCTGCTTGTTCTCAGCCCCATGCCTTACCTACCATCACCTGCTGGCTTGGCTTCCTGGCTTGGCCTCGGACATGAACCTTGGCTGGGGCTGGTGTGGTGGTCACTAGTCCCTTGGCTGTCCATGGTAATGGTCCTAGCCCATTTGGGGTGCACTGCACCTGTGCTCTTGGTGAGAGCTCACATGTTCTCACCTCACTGCCACTCTCAGCTCCACTTCCTGCCTGCCCAGCAGCTAGTCCTGCTGGTTGCTCCCTGGCTCTTCCCGTGCAAGGTGGATCCACCCTGGTTTGTTTTCCAAGGCCCATTCATTGCTGCAAGGGACAGTTCTGCAATTTATGTACAAGCTGGAAAGGTCAGGAATCCATTAAAAATAACACATCTCAAATATCATTTTCATTACCTTTCTTCTACTGTAAATTTCTCTTACTCCTTCATGCTGTGGTGGAATACCTTCATTTATTCCTCTGAAAAATTAAAATATCTAATTTGAAAGCTCCTTGAATCTCTGAAGTTGTATGTACTTGCTTGACTTTTAAATGTTAGTATAAATTTTAAGAAATAAGTTGTTAAAAACATTCCTTCTATGAGAGCTATCATTAGCAGTCTAGGTGCTTCTCCAAGGGGCTGCTGTTCTTTCAAGTGAACTTCAGAAGCTTAGATTAACAATTGCATTGTAAGGAAAGCAATCAAAAGCTGAAGTTGCTGTGTTTGGGTTTTTTTTTCATCCCAGTTGCTTAAGGCTATAGATTTTCCCCCTTTACCAGGATAAATGTATAGTATTGTGAAAAAAACTGTACTTTCTTCAGAGCTGTAAGTCATAAAGAACTTTTTGTTTTGTGTTTGTAAAATTGCAGTTTCTCTATATGCGTTTGAAAGAAAAAAGTCTTGTCATTATTAGTCACAGAAATTTGTTTCTAACTGAAGTCTACAGACATGCATCTTTATGTGAAAGGAGCAGATTCTCTTCTACTGGGTTAAGGCTAGAAAGCAAGGAACAAGCTGCACTCAAAACCATATTCGTACTGCATTTTATTATAAAAGAAACTACTAACTTGGCTTTTCGTGTTTTCTCCTTTATTTGTACTAAATGGCTATAATGTATTCCCAACTGGTTTTGTCTCTTCTTTAAATTTGTTTCAAAACTTTAAAGTAAATGCTGTCTAAATGGGTTTTGTATCTCTTATGTCTGTGTCATAAACTATGTCCACAAAGATAGCTGTGTGGTAAAAAGGATGCAATTCATAGATAATTGCTTTCTTGAAACAATACACATGGAAGTCCAATTGCCTTTATAATCACTGTTGTTACCTTTAGGCATGAGTATATTTCTTTTAGAAATTTGCATTTTGGTTTTTAGTGTTATTATTGTTAATTTAATTAACAGCTTTAAGTCAAGTTGTTTTTTTCACCTGGGGTCCGATTCTGTGAAATATTGAGAGCCTATTATGTGCTCAAATGAAATCTGTAACAGCAGGTAGTCTTTATAAATGCAGATTGGGAATAAATGTTCTGAAAAATGTATTAGTCTTGGCTGTGCAATATTCTGATCACTCAGAAGGGCTGAAGCATCTATATGTGGGAACTACATTTTTATTGTGGTAATCAGTCCCCAGTGCTCTGGGAAATCTGGCAACTGGATCATTTCAGAAAGTATCAGCTAAACATACATGTTCCTTCTGCTTGCTGTTTTCATGTATATAAATATCTATAATGACTGACTTCCCTAGAGATAGAAAACAGTAACAATAAATAATGTAAGAGTTATCAGATACTTCACTGTTACTTTAAAACCCACAAAATCAATACTAAATATGGATTATAAACTAGTGTCACCATGTCCAGGAAATATTATGGGTAAAGCACAAAAATTCTGCCTTGACCTCTGTAAAAATACAGTGAGTAGAAAGATACCATGATTACAGGTCTTGGTCAATGATTGTTGCAAATACCAGCAGCAGGGAAGAGAGCCAGTTTGGACTAATGTGTAAGCCACAGAGAAAACAAATTTGTACATACTCAAATGCAAAGAGATTGGTGCCCATGGAAGAATGCTGCTATGAGATCTTCTCTACATATAGCAGAAGGTCAAGAGTGTTTTACTTTACATGCAGAATAATATAAACTGCTGAGGAAATTAATCATAAGATAAATGTTGAAGGACATGGAAAAGTTGCAGAAGTCTCAGAGGAAAAAGAGAAGAGAGAAGCATAGAGTAATGAGATGAGTGAATTTATGAAGTATTTCAGCATGTCTGGTGTTTGGGGTTTGTTTGTTTTTGTGGGATTTTTTTGGTTGGTTGGTTTGGAGTTTTTTTGTTAGTGTAAACTAGAGATTATTGCATTTACTGCTTGAGCGAACATCAAGCGTCTAATTAACATAATTTCTCTTCTTGCACTATGATATACAATTTTCAAAACAAAGACTTACATGTATGTAGCCATTGTGTTCTAGAACCTACTAAAGTCAATGCAACTTCTTTCATCTCATTACCTTGAATATGTTGGTTTTTTTTTTTTTTTTTTTTTTTTATTCAAGAACTGCAAAGCTCCTTGGTAAGCTATGCTTTTAATCTGAAAACATAAGTAATCCAAAGAGAGAACAGAAATCTTATCTCGTGATGTACTTGGCATATGCAATAAGCATAATGTGTTTATGTGGTGTTTCATTTGTTGGTGATCTACAAGCTGTAATTTGTTTTTCAGGCAATTGCAAGTTGCGCTGGTTGTGGATATTATTGCAAGTAAATAGGGAAAAGGAGGAATATGTTGCAGGTTATAAATAATTAATCAGTCCCTACTTGAAGTAGTCTTTCTGAACCTTCAGAAGCTTTCTGTTCCTGTCAAAACAGAAATTTTATCCATTTAAAATCAAATTTTAAAAGTATAATTAAATGCAGCGGCTCTTTTAAGGATTAAGTTCCTTGAACTTCCAGGTTTAGAATAGTGACAAAACCAGATGGGCAACATGGATCAAATGATCTAAATTAAGCTTTTAATACTCCATTAAGCTTTTAATACTCCACCCTAAACTTCAAATCTAAATCTAAATTTTTTTTTATGCTATAGGTGCATTTTAGAAGCAGGGTAAGAAAGTAACACAGTAGTTCAGAGGCACCTGCTTCCTGTTTCTACCCTCCAGCATCAGCAAAGAAATATGCTCTTCATGCTGTTTTCATATTTTGCTCTATCCATTTTGTATGAATGCAGTTTGTCCTGGACTTCCACTGAAACTGTAACACTGCCCTTATAAACACATCTTGCACCTTTTGTTGCAGAATTCATATGTCGTTCAGTGTCCACTGTTGAAAGGGGGCTACTCCAGGTGTTACTAGTAACACAGAGAACTGTGGATGAGTGCACAGGTTTGGAAATTTGGTTTTGCTTTCTTGTTCTTTTTAGGGTAATAGTAGTCGTTGAATACACTTTAATGGCATCTTAAACTGGAAAATAAAAGCAGTCAAAGATATTATGAAACAACTGAGCCATTCGTACATTTATGTCTGGAAATTATGAACATTTACAATTTCCATTACTTTTAATTGCTGTAGAAAATACTCAGTGGCTTTAAAACTTAGACCTTTAGAGAACAAACAGTGTTCTGATATTTCTTTTATCCCTTCCTTTAATTTATTTCCTTTAACTCATGGTCTCTATGTACTGTCCTAGCACTTAGCTGCTTTCTCTAGAAACTTATTTCAGTGCATTTGAAGATATAAAGTCTAGATGTCAAGAAAATATAACTCAGTAAGCAGAATTTAAATGCTGAAATTCTTCAGCTTTCCTCTGTGGTGTCACATGGTAATTATAGTAAATTACAATATTTAAGTATTGTAGGCTTAGTAATGCACGTTTACAAAAACAAAACAACAAAAAAGCCAAAGTCTTCAGTGCATACCTCCACAATTTTGAAATAAATGGTTCTTACATTGTGAGTAGTATGGGCATGCAAATAGCATGAAACAGATACCTGTATTTTCTTGTGCTGTTTACTTGATGGCACAGTCTCAGAATCCTATGTCATCTGCCTTTCTTCAGTATCTGGTGACTTGATGTAATACCAGAAACAACTTGTTTCCTTTTCAAATTGATAACAATGATTATATAATCTTCTTTCTGTTGTTGGGGTCTATATTAAAATACAGTATTCTCTTTTCAGTGCAATTCTATATGGTCAAAATTCCATACAAATACTAGACTAAGAAAAAGAAGTACTCTATACCATGTACAAACCTTAATTCAAACTTGGAGATGCTCTTGGGGTTTTTCCAGTTCATCAGCCCATCTCAAGTCAGTGAGGTATGTTATTTCCTCTGTTATATTCTTGGCACATGCTAATGATGAATGTGAAATGTTGTCTTTCTCTCTTTTTGAACAAATAAGAAAACATAATGAGGAGGAGGTTAACAGATTACAGGATATAGAGTAAGGATTTATGTCTGTCTGTGGGAACAGCCATAACATCACATCCTAAACAGATGTCCCTTTTTGACTTCCTGTTCAACATTTCTACATTATGCAATGCAGGAAGAGAACACATTGGAATTAACCACTGATGTGCATATGGATAAGAGATGGAAAAAGCCTAGCAGGTGGAAAACAAAAAACAGGCTATGATAAGAACTAACCTCCAGTTTACCCCTACTGGGGAAGATAGTTGTGATGAGTGTCAACAGTCCCAGATTGTCACTATCCTCATATTATTCAAGAAAACATTTCCAAAACTTTCACCTGAATTTGAAATAAAATAAATGATTGTGGGCCAGAGAGAAGTTTATGACGAAGTACATTTCAGTGATGGTATTGATTAGTCCAGGAAACCAGCAATGAACTTGAATATTTTATCTCCTTCTTCTTGTCTTGGTGAACTATAAAGCAAACAAACAAACAAACAATTTGTAACACTTGTGGTGTCAAATATATTAGAAAAAAAAAAACAACACACACACTCTTGAGATAACCAGTTTTTCTGACACTTTTAATTGACACAAAAAAATACGTAAAAAGTTCTGGAAAGCGGTGAAAAGAAAGTGATGATGCAGAGAAAGAGAATGATGATAATAAAGGGGGAAAGAGTGCAAATGTTGAATGAGGCTCTAGGAAGAAAATCTGATGCAAATCAGTATAATGCAATTAGGTGTGGTAGGACCTAGACTGATACGAAGGATTGCAAATATTTGTCTTTCTTGGGAGTATGCAACCACTTAAGAAGTCTAAAAGGCATCTTAATCATAACTTGTGCCTAAATTCAATGCATAGAATGGCTACAAGATTAGAAGCAATTTTTGCAAGATTATAATATGAACATACAGAGTGAGGATTGTCATTATAGCAAGACATGAGCTTCATGTAATTCTTGCTCCATACAACTGTTTAAGAGACTGATGAAAATACTGATTTTGTTTATTCATACAATGAATATTGTGTTATGAGAATATAATGAAGGTCTTCTGAAACTGCAACAAATGTAGTTCATATGTACTACTTAAAATTATTTTATTTCTTAGAGCATTTTGCTGACTACTGTACTGAACTATGAAAAACAGGGATGCCACAGCAATTCCTACATATAATACATACTGATCTCTCAAAATAATTTTGTATAAATATCATTCAGGTCATCAGTAGGTTAGTATGTGTTGAATCATCCCTTTATTGAGTCCAGAGAATGGCTATGACAGAGTATATGCTGCTATCTTACTTACCTATTTATGTGTGCTTAGGAAACGAAATGCAACTTTTTCATGGAATTCTTTTCTGGTTTGGGGAGCTGTTACATTAAATAAATACTCAAAGCATCAGTAAATGTAAAAACAGACATCAAGCTGACATCAATCAAACATGAAAACATAGATCAAACTGACATGAGTTAAATTAAAATAAACATAGCCTTAGACAGATTGTAATTCTTCAACGTTCTTTTCCAAAGACAAGGAATTAAGAAGACACGGCAATACAGAAAATTCCAGTAGGCAGGAGACTGGAAAGCATGTATAGAATTTTTACCTATAGTATTTTCTCTCCACAGGTGGTTTCATTTATTTATTTATCTTCTTTTATTTGTGTGTGTGTGTGTGTGTGGTTTGTTTGTTTGTTTTTCCAATGGTGTTTCATGGCAGTAGCTTCAAATCACAGAATCATAGAATGGTTCACTTCAAAGGTCAGCCAGTCCAACCTCTATGCAAGGAGCAGGGACATCTTCAACTAGATGAGGTTGCTCAAAGCCCTGTCCAACCTGACCTTGATTTTTTCCAGGAATGGGGCATCTAACACGTCTCTGGAAAACCTGTTACACTGTTTCACCACCTTCATAATAAGAAATTTCTTCCTTATATCTAGTCTGAATCTCCCCTCATTTAGTTTAAAACCATCACCCCTTGTCCTGTTGTAACAAGCCCTGCTGAAGGATCTGTCCCCATTTTTCTGACAGGCCCCTTTTAAGGACTGAAAGGCTGCAATAAGATCTCCCTGGAGGCTTATTTCCAGGCTGAACAACCCCAACTCTCTTAGATTGTCCTCCTAGGAGAGGTGTTCCAGGCCCCTGATCATCTTGATAGCGTCCTTTGGACCCTGTTCAACAGGTCCGTGTCTTTCTTGTACTAAGGGCTTCAAACCCAGATGCAGAACTGCAGGTGGGATCTCACCAGAGTAGAATAGAGTGGCTCCTTCTTTGTCTGAAGGATATACTCATCAATAGGTGCACAGATTTGATAAATGTGTAAAAGAGGACCTGTCACTGACAATTTATATCAGAAGAATACTTTCTTAATTTCCAACAGTTAGATTTGATTGTACTGTATTTCTCATTTAAAAAGTGAAAAGTCAGTCAAGCCCACTAGAGTTGTATCTACTTACAATAATAGCATTATCACGAAGAAGAAATCACTTAAAAAAATCAAAATAAAAATTCCCACTCAATAAAACCCTTTAGTTTTCTATTGTGTTATTGTGACATTTTGTGTTTGATACAATCCTGTCTGTGATATAATTTTTATTTGATGATTCAAATTATGCAGAGCATTTTAAGGGAGTATGTACATATCTAGAATTGCAGGAATGAGAGTTGAAGTTTTAAAATACTTTGTACTGTAAGCTTCCATTTTAATGCTGGAGGGCCTGGTTCTTAAGACTGTTTTTAGACAGCACAATTAGTTATATAAAGCATGGTAAGAGTGCTCAGAAAGGTTGGGTTTCAATGTCATCTCTGTCTCTCTTTTGATTTAGAGTCTTGGTAACTCATTTCTGTTCTACCTTTTACAGTGTGGCTGCCTTGCCTATTTACATTATAAAATCTTTGATGTGAAGACTGTCTCTAAGCAGTCCTAATTCCAGCTGAAGATAAAAAAATATATGACAAAATCAAGCTTCTGACAAAGAGATCAGTGGTCCAATTCAAATGAATGGTGTGTGAGCACTATCTAAAATGAAATCCCAGGAAAATTGTGTGCAATGGGACTGTGATCTCATGGATTTTGTATGTTTGCATGATGGACATGATCATATAGGTGTTCTCTTTCTACAGCTTGTTTCTTGGAAGATTTTCTGCATTCAACTAAGGGTCCACTGACTTAATAGAGTAAATTTTTGCACTGAGACATGTATTTTTGCAAGTGGAGTGGAAGAATGATTTCTCAGAATTTACTTTCTGAGCAAGACCTATGTATCTTGAAACCTACTTATCTACAGAAGAGGCAATTTTACTAGATTTATAACTGTTTGCTCTGTTTTCATCTCAGTAAAGTCCAACATTCATTCTCCCTGAAATGCTTTGGTTTTAGGGAGCCTCCTAAACTGCCAATATCTAGGCAAGTCATATCTTTCTGGAAGTTTATTTGAACTGTGTAGAAGGAAAATGACAAAATGCATGTAAGATAGCATCTCAGATTTTTTTTATTTTTTATTTTTTTTTTTTTTTTTAATGATAAGGACCTCAACCATTATCTCACACTAGGCAGTGCTTTTCACTTTAAAATAGTCAAATGTGGAAAGAAAGTATGTGAAGTAAGTAAGATATAAATAAAGATGCACTGCAAGTGTATTGTGTCTCCTATTTATGTCATTTAGAAAGCAGAGAACAGAAAAGTAACAACAAAACCAATAAAAAAATGACATTCATCATGTACAAAAATATGAATTAATATGGTAGATAATACATGTGCGTAATAAAAGTCAGGCTTATCCTAATGCTGTGTTATCTGAAACCTAGCCATTTCTATCACAATGTTTATCTCCAGGTGCTTTTAGTTTTGGTTCACTTTGCTCTCTCCTCCCTAAAAGAAATAACTCAAAATTACTGCAAAAACTCTCTAAACCTCAGAATGCAGAAAAATCTGTCTTGTCTTGCAATAATTGATTGCTGTCCAATCTAGCCTGTAAGCCAGGGTTAAAAGGTCCTGGTGTTTGGTACCCTGTTTGCTGGGGCATGAGTGTGTGATAAAGAACATTGCTCAGAAATACCAGCATGTAAGGTATTAAAAGATGCAACTTTGACTTCACGCTGGTACTTATAGGGAGTATCAGTCTGCATATGTCATTAGAGATTCCCCTAAACTTTGAATTTTCTGGCACAGAAATGCACTTGCAACTTCATGGATATCAGTCATTCTGGTCTTTTCATATTCCTTTGTAGAAATGAGTATTAATGTAAAAGCTGAAGTATGGTCTGATGGTATGTTTTTGGAGTGGAAAGGGAGAGAAGATACCTTTAGTGGTGAAGATATCTGCATGGTAAATTCAGCTTTGTCAAATTCAGTTTACAACACTGCACTTTTTCTGTACACAGTCATGACCCTAGATGTACAATAAATATAAATCCTATTTAAATGTATAACCCTGTGTGAGGAGAGGTAGTAACGTCTGGAAACTGATTAAAATGCTCTGCTGTAAGACTGTTGGTCCTTCTGCAGGTTAAAGTCATGGAGTATTAGTGTTAATTCATGCTACTGATACAGATTTTCTCCAGAATTTACAACAAAGAAGAGATGTGCATAGCTTGGCCTTTCTTCTTAATACTTTTCTCTATTCTTTACAATATCTGTTCCTTCCCTAGCTTTCATCATCCCTTCCTTCTTAGGGGAAGAAGCAATCTGTATGTAACATAGCAGACAAGAATGTTACCTGGATATTTTCTGGTTCTGATCCTTAGCTTCCACTTCAAAAGCAGAATTCAGTCAAATTCTGTTTTAAGAAAAATTGTGAAAAACAAAAGTGTCTGAACAGTCACTTTTAATATATGGTAGCTCTGTATTATATCTCTAGCTTTTAGTCCGTTGTCTTGTAAGAAAATTATAAAGAAGAAATAAAATAACAGGTTTTTGATGTATTTTCAGTTGAAATCTAGGTCATTATTCAGACTATGAATGACAGTGAATGTTTGTCTGTGTTCCGCTTTCCTTTTTAGACATGACACGTTCCTGAGAAATGAACTAAATAATTTTGAGTTTGATTGATCTGTTATTGAGTAAAGGTCAAACTTCAGAACCCATCTGATAAGGGCTACAAAGGTCTTTCCAATTTTTTCTTTCACATATGAAACATTACGTTTTCATTTAATACATTTTGTCTTTTAGTTGATTCAGTCTTATCCATTTTCTTATGGACAAAATGTTCACCAGCAAAATACCATTTTTTTTCAACCCTTAATACATTTTCTTTCATGTTGATAATTAGTATGATCAAACTTTCCCTTCTTCCATCACTTCTTGGTACTTGTTTCACAGAATCACAAAATGTTAGGGATTGGAAGGGACCTCGAAAGATCATCTAGTCCAATCCCCCTGCCAGAGCAGGAACACCTAGATGAGGTTTCACAGGAATGTGTCCAGCCAGGTTTTGAATTTCTCCAGAGTAGGAGACTCCATAACCTCCCTGGGCAGCCTATTCCAGTGTTCTGTCACCCTCACTGAGAAGAAGTTTCTTCTCAAATTTAAGTGGAACTATCTGTATTCCAGTCTGTACCCGTTACCCCTTGTCCTACATTGGGTGTTACCGAGAAGACCCTGGCTCCGTCCTTGTGACACTCACCCTTTATATATCTGTAAACATTAATGAGGTCACCCCTCAGTCTCTTCTTCTCCAAACGAAAGAGACCCAGCTCCCTCAGCCTTTCCCCATAATGGAGATGCTCCACTTCTTTTATAACATTTGTGGCTCTGTGTGGACTCTCTCAAGGAGCTCCCTGTCCTTTTTGAACTGAGAGGCCCAGAACTGGACACAATATTCCAGATGTGGTCTCACCAGGGCAGAGTAGAGGGGAAGGAGAACCTCTCTTGACCTACTAACCACCCCCCTTCTAATACACCCAGGATGCATTGACCCTTCTGGCCACAAGGGCACAGTGCTGGCTCACGGTCATCCTGCTGTCCACCAGGACCCCCAGGTCCCTTTCCCCTACACTGCTCTCTAATATGTAATTTCCCAACTTATACTGGAACCTGGGTTTTTTCCTACCCAAATGCAAGACTCTACACTTGCCTACTTAGGCTAGTAGATGTTTTCCACAACCTAGAAAACTCAGGTAAAAACAGGTCACTTTTACATTTTCCACCATTTCCTAATTCCTCTAAGTTATGTCATGACTAACATTATTATTTTCTGCCTCTGATAGCACAGACTAACTTTGGAGAGTCCAACCAACCACGTGTTATTACCATCTGTGGCCAAATCATCTCATGTGCATGTGTGACAGGGCACTCATTTCATCAATAATATCTACTTTGAATTCAGTTCCTTACTTTAAATACAGTATGAGTCTCCAAATAATTTATCCATGACACTGGTTGTCTAGTTTGGCTATTTCTCACTGAAGAAGGGGCCTCATCTGATCCTACAACAAGCCCCATCTGGTCTCCTGGAGAAAGCAGATGGCTTCAAACTTGAAGCTCAGCTGTAGTCCAGCTGTCAACTTCTCCTACTTGTGGTCTTAATGCACAGGAGGGTCCTCACAGATGCAGACATCAGCTTTTGTTGTGATCTCTGTTGCTGCCCCATGAATGCCAAAGTTACGTGCACCCCAGCTACATCTAGCAAGCCATTAGAAGGTCAAGCACAAAACCAGTAATAATTCACTTTCCAGTGTCCCATTGCCTCAGCCATTTGAGTAAAGCAGCTTTCTGCTGCCATCATTGATTTAGTACTGCCAAAATTCCCTCAGAAAGTCTCAGAACTAAGCAGGTTTTGCTTGCAGCAGTGGACTAGTGCCTGGTTAGGTAACTACAGTCCTGGTAAAGTAGGACCCATACACCTGAGATGCTTAGCCGAGATATATCCATTCCTAAGAAAATGACTGTATTTCTGTTATGGCTCTGTGTTTTTTCTGTTCTAGTCCATAGCTTGAATGAGGACTACAGTTCCTGAATTCTGTTATTTCCCCTCTGTTTATTTTATTTCTTTTTAACTGAACTTCACCATTGATAAAGTGAATTTTCCTATCCAGATGGTGCATTTAATCTATTCCTTACATCAATTTTCTGGGATGACCCCAGAGTTAAACGCAAAAACCAGTTCAATATTAGGAGTTAGAGCTTGTGGCAAAAAGTACGTTACATATATGCTATCAGTTACTTTTTTAACTGTTTGGGCTGTATAACTTAGCTTTCTAAGACCCACTAGCAAATACAAATATTATCCCTATAGATTCTAGTTCTAATAAAGTTAAATATAATTCAAATGCATGTATCCAACTGAAAATTTTGGATCTAAACAAAATAGACTATGTAATTCAAAAGCTTAGCCTGAATTTGGATTCTTAATTCTTAATGAAATTTTCTCTCCAATGAGAAGGAAAGAAAATCACGATGTTCCCTTTACTCCCCTGAATATCTTGATATCTCAAAGTGGATTTGAGAATTATGGCATACATTGAATGTTCACTTGCTCCATATGTCAAGTTTCCTTCTGGAAACACTAAAATAGTTTTTATTAAAATTATTCTTCAATCAATTGGAGGTTAAGCCTAATTATTTCAATTGTGTGTAGTTCAGCTCTGAACTCCTAAATTAATTAGTCTGTTAACTCTTTGCTTAAGTAGGTTGCAGTCAATGAATAATGCTTAGCTCTTCTTGCATACCTCAGAAATTACCTTGTTGTAATCCAAAATTTATAAAAAATTGTTCTGTTTTGAAATTACCACTATTGATTTCCTTCCAGGATGAACACAGCATTTTTCACTTAGCTTTCTAATGATCTGGTGACATGCTTCTCCATGACATGAAACAGTGTAGTTTTCTTCATTAGCTTCTTATACAAACATTTCTCAAAAGAGGTTCAAATGGTCAGAAAATTTATTCACAAATTCTCCTTGACTCACTATTTTGTTAAACCTTGCAGAGAATTCTGATGAGGTTTAGAAAGAAGATATTCCTGGAAGCTACATAATGTGTCATCTAGCAGCAACAGTAATAATTTTCCATTAATTTACATTTTCAAGCTATATTCTTATTGAAAAGGCTTATTATTTACCTTTTTGTTTGTTTGTTTGTTCTTCCAATATAAGAACGGGAGATGAACAAGTAAATGAAGTGTTGCTAGATGCAAAATGAGCTAAAGGAGCTCATCCTTTACACAAAGCATCACTAAGCTGTCAAACTCCTAACATTAAGCTGTTTCAGAGGGATCATCTCTTCATTTCTTTGCAAAGGGGCCAAAAGGCCAGCAACCTGTTTTCCTCATGAGAGCAGGAAGGAGAGGATCAGTGGTCCTGGACCAATCAAAAAGTTTAAAGTTGGAGTATTTCTCTTGATTTAATTTGTTGCCAATTAACATACTTTACTAATTCTGGTGTTGAGAAATAAAACAAAACAAATAAAGAAACCTTCCCTGGCTCCCTCCTGGACACCACTCCTTCCCCATTTCTTGTTTCCAGTCCCCTAAAGAGCAGGTCCTGAAGAATAGCATGTGATGCTGCAGCCTTTTCTTGGTTTTTCAGGGGTGGTTTATTGTAGGTGAAGGGAGTTGGTGAGGGGATAGGCTTTCTTGGTTGAGGTTTTGGCAAAGATAAGGGCATGGGTGAGAGCCTGGGCAAGTCTGGCAGAAGGCAATACTGCTGTGCTGTATGCTCTTCTGTAGACATACCTCATCTTGGAGGTATGCTCAGGACCTCATCAAGCCTTTTTAAAAAAAATCTTAATAGTTATAGATGGTTATCTGTGTTCAGTGTAATTTTTCACTTCTGTGCACTATAGCTTTTGGACATCTGTGTTCAGTCACTGGTAGGTCCAGTGGTCTCAGTTTGAGTAAATATGCTCATGAATTTTTACTCATACGAGCCTGTTCAATAGGTATCAGTTTCTGGCCAGACTCTGGGACAGAATATGAGGCTGTGTGGGCCTTTTGTGTAAACAAAAGTAATTAGTTGCTCTTCTTTTTTATCTTTTACTTCTGAAAATATGTTAGAGGGTGAAACCACTTGAAATGCTTTCAGTGTAAAATTTTTTTCACTTGAGTGGAAATTTAAAGTATTTAAAAAAATAGTTTGGAGCCCAAACACTCTACAGGTGTACATGATTTACATGGAGTGCCTGGCTCAGCTCCAAAGTACCCTGGGTATGTGAGAATGGACTGAGCTCAGATTATGCCATTTACCATGTTCAGTATGTAGCTATGTCTGTAAAAACCCAAATTATAACTAACATCAGGAATGAGACTCTGTAAGGGTAAAATCAGCACAGGAGCATTGGGGCTTGTGTTGTTCTTGCTATTTTTGTGTATTCTGAGAGTGTAAAAAACAGAGACATCTAACACATATACAATGCTTTGCAGATTATTGTGTTGATACTGACATTTTTGTACTAACAACTCTCAAACTTTAGGAGGAAATATTTATTCTACAATACTGCTGCTTGGCTACTACTTTTAAGGCCCTTCTGCATCACTTTCCTCACTCCCAAATGCACACATCTTCCCATCCTGAACAAGGACTCTCCTTTTCTTCCTGAAAATATTCAATAATGATTAAAACATTCACAATACAAGCTAAGTAATTTTGGTGATAATTTTCTCTCAGAGAAGGAGGCTACAGTATTAACTGCTGATTCATTTTATGTAGAAGTAAGCTAAACCATTTACTGGTAATGACTGCTTTGTGGAAGTGGTTTTAATAATGATTAAATATATTAAAAGGGCAATATTATGAGACTTATTAATTAAAAGGGTTATGTTTTTACGTAGAATCTTATACGTTCCTACTAATCTTTCTGAGTAATGGACTTCTGTGCTAGCCTTTTGCCTCTTAATATATTGTTCTTTTCCAGTTTCCAGACACTTTAATACTTAGTTTGCAAGTTCTGTATTATTTAGGGAAATTATGCACTTGCCCTCTGAGACTCTAATTTGTTACTGATCTGTTGTTGGATCACTGAACAGAATCTGGAAATGGTCTGTACAGAGCTATGCAGTATTAAACTAAAGGTTTCTAGCAGATTGGGTTCAAGTTACATTAATGTAAGTAATTATCAAATATCAGAAAAAAAGAGTCTTTTGTTTGTTTTGTTTCTTGACCTTCTGTAGGTAATCTGAAGTCATAAAAAGAAAGAAAGAGTCTAATTTAGAGAGAATTAGGGAGATCTGGGAATAATTAAAATATTTATTTTGAGTCAAAAAGGCTGTGTTCAGGAGCTGCCTGGAATTTTACATGGCCAAGCTCTTTAGTGGCTCCATGTAAAATGAAAGT
Organism: Nesoenas mayeri; assembly: GCF_963082525.1. Lineage (NCBI taxonomy): Eukaryota > Metazoa > Chordata > Aves > Columbiformes > Columbidae > Nesoenas > Nesoenas mayeri. The sequence continues at coordinate 46,258,157 of NC_137542.1, read as the reverse complement.
GCACATATGAGTATCTATTCTAACGATCTGAATGATTTATATAGCAGAAATTTTCCCCACAATATATTAAATCCAACAGGATCTTAAAAACCTTATTGCTTCAGGAGAGATCAAATAAAATTTTCAAGCTGTCACCAGGAATTTGAGCCCTCCACCAAGTACATAATGCTACTGTTTTTGTTTGCACCTTTAAAACTGAATTCTGCTTGTGTACCATGGCATTTGGTCACAGGACCAAGTGGAAGAAGTTTTCAGAACAAAATGAAATACTTGCTCTACTCTCTGTATTCTCTCTCTTTTTTGTACCTCTTCTCTTCTTCCATCTCTCTCTTACCAGTAGCTAAACTTCACTGGTAGTGAAGTAGGTTGGAAGAAGCCACAAGAAGGGATGCAATGCTGCTGCAGCATTGAGGGAAGGGGTCTTGCAGAGCCTCCTCCACAGTTCCCTCCCTTCAGCAGGGAAGAGTCTTATGGATTCTACATTGTGGTTTGTTTTGTTTTGATTTTCCTCATCATGAACATTCTACCTCCTGGGCCCAAAGGCTTATCATTAGGCATCTGAAAAGTGTGGATAGCCTGGAAAATGAAGGCATAGCAACTAAATTATAAAAAGTACTTCTTCAACAGCAGTAGCAACTAACTTTCTAGTGAGTATTATCCAGTGTAAGGCTACATGGAAAGTAAAAAAAAAACAAAAAAAACAAACCTTCATTTTCATATCTGGAAGAATATGGATGAACTGATTATCAAAGGGACTAGAATCTCATTATTTATCTGTCTGACTTCAGATACTTCACTGGGACTCATTTTTAGTGAGTGCATTCTTAATTGTAAAGCCAAATTTAAGCATCATATAATCTTGAGTGTCTTAATGGTTAAACTAACTGATGTCTATGGTAACTCTGGCTCAATCAGTTACCTGTCTCATGTTCTGTATTTTATTTTAGAAAAGTGCTTTACTTTTGTAAACTGGTTTCTGTCTATTTGTTTCTGTCGGTACTTGAAGACCAGTGGCAAGTTCTAATGTCCAGATGTTTGTTCGACCAGCTTGCTGTTATAAAAGAGGGATTTAATGAATTTGGTAAAAGCATTAAGGTGTGTTCAGGATTTTCGAGATCATATTGAGCCTCTAACAGTTATGATGGCATTGCACACAGACGAGGTTTCTTATAAAGACTGCCCTATCACAAGCCCAAGGTTGTCCAACACAATCTTTCTTACCCCCACAGGAATATGAGCGATCCCTTCAAATGACAAGAGGAGGTAATGACCTCAGTGGTGGAAAAAAAATGTCTCAGATTTTCTGATGGACACTTTGTGATGACCTGTGTTTCATTTGTACTTTTTAAGTAAACTCAAGATATTCCTAGTACTACGGATGCAATGTCAACATCCCCTAGTGCTGAAAACCTTGATATGAAATAATCCTCTCTTTTAACTTGAATGAGTTCAGTGAGTGGACAGAAAGAAGACAAAAGGAAGAGCACTTATCATGACAGTGTCAATTTTTAAATTACAGGTATGCCTGAACCTATGATAATCAATAACATGAAATAACGTTAGGATTGTTTTGTTATCCTTAATGTTATGACAACAAGACAATTAATCATTGTAGATGAGATTGTCCTATTTCCTCCATAATACGTAATAAATATTAAAGCACAGACTTGGCATTCACCTGAGAATTTGCGCTCAACTTGTGCTCATAGGAATTGTACTGAATATAGGATAAAATGCATTTTAAAGTTCTTTTTGAAGCTTCTGTTTACTGAAACCCCAGCAAAACCTCTGTGGTACTCTCATGCTCGTTCAAACAGGTATTTCACAGTTTTGTGTTAAGTCTACTAAGAAAATATTTGGAGTTATTACCAGGCAAACATTTCTGTAAATGAATTTGAACCAGCTCTTATCATTGCCAGTCTATATTGGGTGAAGTCTTTCTGCCCCAAATGTGATACAGAATGAAGTAATATTCATGTAGGTGGAATGAAAATTTTAAGAAGACAATTTTTCACCATGTAAAAGGTCAATTAGAACAAAATAACTCAAAGTGGCAATGTTATTTATAGTTTAATTCACAGGAAAGCAAAATGTACTCATGAATTAAAATAACAGCTCTTGGTATTGACATATAGAGAACAGTTAGGGACTTGTTCCTCTATTTCCTGTAAGAGTCACACAAAAATTCATAGATTTTGATAAGTAATCTGCTGAGTACTAAAATGTTATTTAAAAAGTGAAATTGATGCAATTCATATGCATTTTACATAGATTTAGGTCAGTTAAGAACATTAACAATGTTTTTTCCTCTCCACCTCTACCCCTCCAGAATTCAGTTAAATATGTAGAAGAGAAGAATTTAGGTTTCACCTATATAATCTCAGTGTCTAAACACAAAAACGAGAATGTAAGAAAAAGAAGTGGGAATGAGTGATGGGAGCAAGAGGTGCAGGACTACTACTTGCAGCACTGCAGCACTATGCTGGTTCAAAGAGCTCATGAGACTGTAACCTGAGGCACAAACCCTTATTTCAAGGTTAAAGCTTATTCAGTTTTAGCCATCTTTTAAGACAACTTCTACTGACTTATAAATGTTAATTACAACTGCTGTGGTTGTCGAGATGTTTCGCAGGACAAAATCTTTTTGAAGGCTATGGCTATTACTTCTATGAAGAACTAATATTAGAAAACTGTCTCATATATTTCAAACTATCTTTTACTGTATTTAAGAAATAAATTAGCTTCATGTGATGAGAACAGGACAGTATCATGCCAAGGAGACTCATATTCCCTTGATTCTTTATCAGCTGCATCTGTCTTCCCAAGGCTTTTTATATGGCCTTTTCAACAATGTCTTCTATAAACGACAAATGACTATATATTCAGTATACTTGAATTCAATAAATAATTTTAGTACAGGAATAACAGATCCCTCAGGAACAGTTCTGCAAAGAAAATATAATCCCCTCCCCCTTATGAGTTTGCAATTATTTTTGTTGTTTAAATTTAAGCACAAATTTAAACAATTAGTTTTCTTAGGACTTAGGATTTTTATTGTAAGATACACAAAATTGGCTAAGTCATGATCTGCCTTATACTGGAATAACAAATAATTAACACTAATTCTCATCTATTAGAAAGTAATGAGAATAGAGTTTAGCTACTGTAAGATTTAATCACTAGGTGTCATGTTGAAAAGATCTCTGTGTTGGGTTTTTTGTTTGTTTGCTTTTGTTTGTTTGTTTTTGTTTTTGTTTTTGTTTTCCTGTATAAGTCATAATTCAAATAGATAATTTTATTAAAAGCCATGTTTTGCCCCATTTTTGCTCATTTCCGTCTTGTCACCTGCTGTGGGTAAAATAAGCTGTATAATTCAGAAAGTCTACACCAGGTATTCCAAAGTACACAGATATCTACAAGGTAGCAAGCTGGAATCTGGGTGGGATGCTTGTTTGGAAAATACCTGTCAGAACATTTCAGTGAAGAGAATTGCAATTTTTTGTGAAAATCGATCAATCAATCAATCAATCAATCAATAAAATAATCTTCCTTTTCAGTGCAAAAGGGTAATGCTTTGTTTTTAAAATGTTCCTTTTTTTAATTAAAAAAACCCTGTACATTCTGGAGATAATAACTTTAGCATAGCATATAAAGAAAGTTAATGAAAATACACAATGTTCCATAATTTTGCTGATACATTGGGGACAACATTGTATGTGGATCTCAATGAAATTATGATTTTATACCAGAACAGGAGAGGAAGATACTGTCTTCCAAAGTTACCTCAAAGGACAGATGTACAGTAAGTTTGAAAAAATGACTACCATAATGTTACCTTGACAGTTTTGAGTTCTTCAGGTACCCATGTGTTTTACCCAAGAGTTCTCTGAAGCTTCTTCTCTTGCAAATAGAAAACCTGTGACTTTCCCCTCTATGGAGAGAGAAGACTCCTAAAAGAATTTATGTAGCTGTTGCTGTAAGGTAATGATCCACAAATTCTGCTGATGAATGAAAATTTGCATGCTTTGGTGTTAGCCTGGAATGCCCTCTGTGGTTAAGCCATTGTTTTACTCCAATGCGGACAGAGCTGCTTAGTGATGACTGTGTTACATGGACTGTTTTCATGTCAAAGAGAGCACATTACTTTCCATATACGGGTTAGAAAAAAATTACTCTGTAGGGAACTTCTAAGAAACTTCTGTGTATGTTTTGGAACTTGTTATAGTCATGGTAAAAGCAAGATAAGTGTAAAATGAGTTAAGAACATTAGTGCTGTCTCTGACCAAATGACATCTTATTTATGGTTATCACACAGTCAACGTTTGCTTTTGTTCACACAAAAGCTCATTAAGATTTAGTTTGAAGCTCCTAATACTAAATGAAAACCATAGAAAGTAGCTACTAGGCTACATGAATGAATAAGTAATAGAATAAATAATAGAATAAATGTATAACTGTAATAAGTATAATAATATAATAAATAAATAATAAATAACATAACTCTTTCAGAAGAGTAAGCTGTCAAAGTTGGATGCAACTTATCACTGTAAATATATCACTGCTTTTAAAACTGTAAAAGCATTGTTTGATTATTTGTAATATCTTTTCATTTTAATCATGGATTACATTTTGTTTCTTCTCAAGATAATTAATCCATTAAAATACCCTAAACCAGGAACTGCGGAAAAAGACTTAGTCCTGAAGTATAATGTAATAGTATAATAAAGAAGGCATTCCTCCAATGATTAAGTTAGTTTATGCTTCAGATTCTCGAAAGGACTTTTTTACAATTGTTCACTAAAACCTGTTAAAAAATATCGATCACGTTTTAATATTTTAGCTACCTTAATTTAAAAAGTGGGACAAATCTGGTTTATTTTAAATTAAGCAAAAATTTCTAAAATTTTTTCAAGAAGTTACTTGCATTCTCAAGGAATTGTAAAACTTGAACAACACAATTGACAATTATAGTACTTGTTATGGAGAGAAAGAAGTCAGCATTGACCAGTGGGATACGTATTTCTGCTGGCTATGGTTTTGTACAAGTGTGTTCAGCTTTAGTCTTAGTGCTTCTGTAATCTCACATTTAACTCTTATGACAACAGGAATACCATCCTGTCTCAGAACTCTTGCTTTTTCTCACCTCTGCCACCTCTCTTCACCAATGTATCACCCCTGGAAAAACACTCATTAGAATTCGGGGCACATGGAGCATCCAGAAAAGCACAACAACATAACATAACAGAATTCAGTTAGAATGTATTGCATTATTTTTTGTATTAGTGCTGGAAAAGTGAGTCAAGTGATGTATTTAAGATTGTTGTATATTTTACATATGAGACTCCTTAATAACTTGCTTTGCCCACAACTCTGTGGATCAGATCCCAACTCTAAGGATCAGGCCCTGAATGATAGATTTATGTACGATCTATGTATAAAATTGAAACTTTGCTTAGAGCTGAAAAAAAAAAAAAAGCTGAAGATCCAATGTCTGGAAAATTATTATGGCTCCTGCCCTTGAAGTGCCATATTGATATCTACTGACACATATATTCTACAGGACAGGCAAATAAAGTTGTTTATTATTACTGATGTGTAAAGATTTTCAACTCTTCATTTTGCTATTTCTGTGTCTAATAATTCTATTTCTTCACTCTTTTTTGCTTCTTGTTCAGTCCTCAAATGAACTGATACATTTATCTTTTCCAGCAGTTTCTGAGTTTTCACCGATTCTTGCTCTTGATCTGATCGCCTGTTCTTCAATTTTGAAGGCATTAACAATTAAATCTGCTTCCTTACTCATTAACTCTACCTTGGGTTTGACAGAGTGGTCAAATTAAAAACTAAATAAAGAAACCCAAACCTTGTATAACTAGAAAATATTTCCTAACCATGTAAGAAGTACACTTTGTGAGTACCTTTAGGCAAATGTTATTTTAAATATGTGCTCTGGCTCAGATCTTTATTTTCAAAAGGTATATATTAAAATTAACTACGCAAGAAAAGTAAGACTGGATTCCTCACAATTGCATTGGCCATCAGATGTGTGAGGAGTGTTTTAAAGATTAATGATATAGACTGGACAGTTGCTAAGCAACCCTTTATAAAAGATAACAGAAGACAGCAGTTAGTGTATTAACAGGTCTAGCAGATATGGAAAAAGGTATCTGGTGTCTGTTATGGCACATCTCCTTGTATCTCTGTTCCCACTCCTTTCCTTTGCCTCATATTAAAGTTTGTAACCTTTTTGGGATGAGGGCTGTTCATATTCAGTGATTATATAATGCTTTTCCCAGTGTGGCATAACTTGTGTAAAACTATTTATTTGCTATATTTTTGGTACGGAATGGTGTAATTTGTATTAAGACGTGTGACTGGATGTCTGTATGAATGTATGACACGCACTTCAATTTACCTGTAGAAATCCATACATACATAACAGCCAACACCTTTATTTGACACTTTTCTGAACAGATTTTTGAACAAAAGTAAACATCTCCACAGACTAGAAGACTTGTTTGCAGGGCAGAGGTATTTAGATGGTCTTCTGTTTTGCAAAATCTTATTGAATTCATAAAAATGTAAAGATGACTTCAGTTAGCATCATTACAGACAGAAATTTAGTACTAATACTGTCATAGTTACAGACTTGTCACATATCTGTTTCAGAAAAATTCACAGTGAAGTGTCAATTAAAAAATCTGGTTTTTAGTCTCACTATTATTGCTAATTGTGATTGTGCCATCTACTTGAGCCAAAACTTAAGTATGACTTGTGGGAATATGGAGAGTTATTTCCAGTATTCAAATGCCCCAAATCATTTATATCAGGTCTTTACTTTAGAAATAGCAGGTTTGTTTTTAGAGGTTTATGGAACATATAACTCCCGTTAAAATCATAAGTATTTTCTATCTGCGTCTGAGAAAAATTTCTCATTCTTGTCACTGTGTTTCAGAAAAAAAATCAATCCACTGAAATACGATATCTGATGTTCCTTGATTTTACAGTAATTTCTTCCTGAGCTGCAGGATTTATTAAAAAATTTTCAAAATAATTTCTAAAATCAAGATGCCCCAGCTTTTGAAGAAATACATTATTAGAAACCTCATTAATTGTATTAAGAGTTTTTAATCAGTAGCTCTCTGAATAGTTATCTGTACTGTGGTCACAGAATTCAGTGGTTGCAACGGAGAAAATTAGCTTACAGTGAACGAGGTACAGCTGTAGCAGAAGCCTCTTCAGCTTATCTAAACCTGTCTTAGATGTGTCTGCAAGAAATCACATTAATTTTGGCATATAAGTCTCCTTAAATTAAATTAAGTTTTGTAAACTATTACATTTCACAGTCCAGGCTAGCCAGCTGTCTTCTGCACTAGTTTGCTACCTGCTGAACTGAAGTTGCTGGGCATGGACATGTGTTCCCCTGTCACCAGTGTAGTTGCTGCTAAGCAATAAACTAGTGGGGAAGAGAGCTGAGAACTGTAACATTTTAAACCAGAATTTGCTGTTAGCCTGTGAAATGCCATCTTAAATTATTCTGTTGTAAAGCAATTCTTTGTTAACAGTAAGAAAAACTTCCCTGGGGGAGCTGTAGGTCTTCCTGGACCCTGTACAAAGCTGCCCTGCCCCACCAAGAAGTGAAGCCAGGGCATGTCTTCTCTTACTGCTGTGGTGGAATCTGGGTGTATGAGGGTGCCGAATGCTGTGATGTACAGTGGAATTTTCTCCTCAACTTTCAAAAAATGATTGACTTTTAACAAAAAGTTTGTTTCAGTTTACTCTTTGATCTTATGATGAATGGAAACACAAATATAGTTAATATTTTGAAATTCCTGGAAAGTTTTCACAGACTGTTTTATCGCTTCGGATTTGGATTGCTTTTATTTGTATTGGTCTCTAAAGAAACATCATTGCTTCCCATTGCTAGAAATTACTTGTTGTGTGATTGCTGACATTATAATGACTTTTTAAATTATTCAAGTGCATAAACTTACTGTAGTTTTGACTTCTGACTGTCCTCAGAAAGTCATTGGAATAAAGGTCAAAAGTACATTTATTTTTGACTTAAAGTGAAAACTTGTTAAAACTAACCTTACTCCAAAATATTAGATAAACTAGTTACATTTTAGCCTCATAACCACTTTAAGTAGTTGACAAAAGTTATAATCCTGATCTTGTCTTCACTCACAGGGGATCACTTCTTCCCCTTGCACAGAGTTTTCCCTCTGTCTGCACAACTCAGAGTTTATTCAAACCAGATGAAGAAAGCAGGGCACATTAAGAGAAGAACAGTTTATACTCCCATGGCTTTAACTGATTTTGGTCCAGCTAACGTTTGTGTGTTTGGCCTAAAAAATACTCATATTGTCACAGAAATGGGAGGGAGATGGAAAGCAGTGTCAGGATGAGGAAATTGAGATACAATGGGTCTACTGTCCATTATGGCAGCAACCACACTGTTAAAATTGTTCAAGTGACATGAACTGTAAACTGGTAATGTTCCATTATGAAACTGCCATCCTCTGTCCATAATTTGTGGGCACAAAGACTGTTTCTGTGTCCAGATGTCCAAATTCATGGTGAAATCTTATCCGAATTCCTCTTTTTCTATGTAAATGACTTTTATTGCAAACACAAGAACACACAAGGTAGTGTTTATATATGAATCAAGGTGGTTTGGTGTTGAAAATGATTTGAGACACTTCTATGAGCAGAAAGTTTCTCAAATATTCAGGTATTATGCTCTTCTTGACTCTTTGTTAAAAAAAATAAAGGTTTGACAAGCTAATCTTTAGAAAGTATTCTAAGGAGAACTACTTTTTCTGTTCTTTTGTATGATGTGGTGTTTTCCATTTTCCTGTAATTCTTTAGTAACTTCATAGTAACAACTATATAATGTAAACAGATTATGTATGTTATAGAGTATCACTGAAGAAAGAGTGGAAAAAGATGATGTCCCTATATTTTTTTTCTTTCGTACTTACCAAAGATTTACTATTCTTATAGAGATCTAAAATTATGTATCCTGTCTCCTGGTGTGTGACTAACACTGAAATTTTCAATATAGAAAAAGATGTCTGTTTCCAAGCTAAATGAGCCAGAGCAGGTCCTCTTCAGATGCCAGCCATTGACCAAGACAGAGAGACACTTGTGATCCCTCAGCTTTAAACTGTGAATGATATGTGTGGCATGGAACACCTCATTGGTCAATTTGGGTCACCTATTCTGTCCACACCTCCCTGCAAATACAACCTTTTTACAATCTCTCACTTTTGGAACACAGGAGGTCTACAAGTGACCTTGGCTGCTATAATAATAAGTGTACATATGGGTCTTTATTGCATATCATCTCTACCATTATCTCAGTGAAACTGTAAACATCAAACATTATCAGCTCTGGAGACTCCACTGTCTGAAAAAAACACATGCAGCCACTCAGAAGAACTGAACTGATAAGAAAATTCACTAAAAGAGAACTGGCCTTGTTTTAATCAAAATCAGTACAATATTTCATATTTACATTATGTCTCCCAGTTGAAACCTTCTTGTAGTTCGTGATCCTCCTGGATAATACAATTTGGTTTTTTTTTTGTGTGTGCGATTAATTCCACACTTCTACCAGCTGTCTAGGGCTATCTTCAATGGGATGCTGCATAAAGATGCACTAATCTGTGAAAACGTTAAGAGAAATTGTGAGAAACTTGCATCAGAAACAACAGTGACTTGCACTAAGGCAGATTTTTCATTGACGGTCATCCCTTTGAGCTTTTAAAAATTTAGTGATTGCCTATCTAAGCTGTTCTGGGTGAACAGTCTCTCATGTTTTTGTGAACTCTGGCAGTATTGTGTGCTGAGGCAACAGTCAGAATATGCAGAAAGATAATATTCCATTGCAGCCTAATGAACTACATTTAAAACAACTCACAGTGCATTTTAAGACTACACAGTAGTAGCTCTGGTTTAAGTAATAGCAAACAAACATTTAAAGCTAAAAGGGAGAAACAAAATTATATTTAGTAGAACTACCAAGGAGTGGATTTGGTAATGAAGTTTGATATTTGAGTAGATTTTGTGGCTATGTACTTTGTTAAACAAAAATATTCATATGTCACTTTATGTAGTTGGTATTTATTAATTCATTCAAAGATAACTGCTGGAATTGCAATGGCTAAGGACAAGAGAGTGCTGCCATGCTAAGGTAGAGATGTAGACATGATAGATCAAAGAGATGCCAGTTGAGCTTCTATTGCAGTTTTGCTATAAGCTTTCAGGTTTATAGAGAGTTAGGTAGACTGTCATAAATAACTATGTCATCAACAATACCAAGTGTTTTCCTTGACTTCCTGAATGGTCTAGCCCACATTTGATCATATGTGTTGATCAATTACTCAGCCATTTTGGGATGACAGATATCTTTGCATATTGCTAGTATATATATCATGCTGATCCACTACCTTCAGGAGGCAGCTAACATACAGGTTGTTAAACAAGTAAGCTATATGGCTTAAATATTGCATTAAAATTCTAGTGATACTTGACCTATAGTATCAGTACTGGTAGATTAATATGTTAGACCTCAGTAATGTAATAATATTGATGCCTACCAAAAAGGTATTTGGAATGAAGCTACGCAGAACTAAAGGCTCAGTTCCAAAATTCCTGGAAGTCAGGGAAACCATTTTGCCCTCAGTGAATATGACTGTGAATCAGAGATAAAATTTACCTGCATTTGTGTTCTTGGCTAGTTGGGAGAGCGTTCAATGGCTTTCCTATATATGTAGGTATAGGATAATGCTTGTGGTGGATTGACCTAGCCTGAATGCTCCCATGCTCCTCTGCATATGTCATGGTTCTTACCAGGAACCACGTCCTGCGTGGGCTCTCAATAGGATCACAGCCTTCTTCAGGCACATCCATTCTCTCCAGCAGTGTCCTCCACATGCTGCAGGTGGATCTCTGCTCCATCATGGACCCTCATGGGCTACAGGGAAACAACCTGTCTCACTATATTCTTCTCCAGGGGCTGCAGGAGAATCTCTGCTCTGGTTCCTGGATAACCTTCTCCCCCTCCTTCCTTGGTGATCTTAGTATCTACATAGCTGTTTCTCTCACTTTTTCTCACTGCTGTCTCATGACTGCTGCACAGCATTTTTTTAACCCTTTCTGAGATATGTTATCACAGATGTGCTACCATCATAGCTGATGGGCTCAGCTCTGGCCAGCAGCAGGTTCATCCTTGAGTGAACTGGAACCGACTTTCTCTGATGTGGGGGCACCGTTTGGTATTTTCTCACAGAAGCCACTCCTACAGCCCCTCCACTATCAATACATTGCCATAGAAACAAAATACAATGGTCTAGGAAAAAAAATAGCTAGGTCATTTCATACTGGGCAGCACAAATTGAGGTCAGCATGACTCAAATAACATAAATGTTTTATGCTCAAAAGATGAAGTCAGTGTAATCAGTGTAATCAAACCACAGTAGAAGAAGTGGGCAGTGGTAGTAAAGACTGCTAAGTACTATATAGTGTAGTCTGGAAATTGTGGAAGATTATTACGGTCTCGTAAACAGGGATCATACTAAAAACTGCGAAACCTACAATAAAAATTAAAAATGTGCCTTTTGGCAACCTTAACCTTGCCCTACTGATTGGATGGTTTTAGAGATGCCCACAGAAATCCTATGAAGGGATTCAGGACATGTGACCTCAGGTGTGACCCTTTTGCCTCATAACCAAGATTTACCTGCCTTCCTCTTCCAGGTGGATTAATGACACTTGGGGAGAGAGCATTTGCTTAGAAATCATAATTGTAAATTTACATTACACTGCATTATCAAGATATTATATTTTGGGACAGTAAAAATGCTTATTTTAATATCCTTTTAAACATTATATCTCTGGCATGATCCCACTTTAATGTGATTTTTGTCATTCTCTTATGTTACCTCAATCTTGACAACTAATATCCTCAGTATAAAAGTAAAGCTTTTGTGGTAAGAAACTATCTTTAGATAATGCAAGTGTGTAAGACAGAGACCTTGTGTGTAAGACAAACAGAGACCTTGTTCAAGTAATTGAAAATATTTGTTTTGTTGTTATGGTGGGTTTTTTTGTTTGGTTGGTTTTATTTTGTTTTGGTTTGGTTTTTTAATCTGTTTGTTTCCTCCTGTAACTTTTAATCAATGTTGTTGTTACCTCTTTTGACCTGCATACTTTTAAAACTGCTTCAGGGGGGCAGAAAAGTCATGCAACAAAGATGACTTGGCAGTTTTATAAACCGGTAATTGGGAATCAATGTGCTTTATGCTGTGGGCAGAAAATGTAATAAACAATCTAGTCTAGAGGGACAAAAGATTATTTGTTAATAGTATGAAAAGGTCAGTGCTACAGTAATTAAATTAAACCTGCAAGGCATTCTAAGCAGTACTTCTGAATTGTAATATCCCAGAAAGAAATAAGATGCTTTACAATTATATTCTATTGAATCTACCGTGGGTCATGCCCTATATAAATGAACATGCTTGAATAGCATTTTGTTTTAACACTATTCTTAAATCTGCCATATTTATTCTTATATTATGCGAAAATGTAAAGGCTCAAGTGACTCAGAAGTGAATAGTATTCAGCTCTGCACAGAGCCAGGTTAAGAGGCAGCCCATGTTCCCGTAGCCACACTGCATCCACCTGTGACTTCAAAGTCTTGTACCAACTGTGCCTGTGAAGTCTTGCACCAGAAACTTGATCTTGTGCACACTGGAAAGCAAATGAGGATTACCCTTTGGGTGGAACTGGTGAGCATGTTAACCCCATGTTAATCCTAACTCTTAGGATTGTTTCTCCTGGAATTAAACTGAATGTGTTGTGCTGTAATAAACTTCAAATTTGATACAAAATACTTCTTGATCACTTGAAACTGCTGTATGCCTTGGATTTTGTGTTTACTACTGATCTACATATGATAGAGAGAAAAAGTGCTTTCACCAAAGTAACTTAATGAATGGCAATGTGGATTGAGTGTAAGATTTTCTCTTTCTTGATGCATTTCATAGAAAGATGCACAATTCTGCAGTTTAGATTTAGCAGTATTTAACTGTAGCTCTTCTGTGTTTTCTGAATCTTAAAAGAGAACCTCAGAAAACATATAATTAACCTTGGAATAAGAACTGGGTGAGACCACTAATTTATTTTTAATTAGTAATATCTTAGTTAGCTTCATTATCACTCACAACTACTTTATACAAATGAAGACTCTAATCAGAAAAAGAAAATGAGAATATGTTATTTGGCCATCAAGTAAAAAAATCTGGAAGATTACAGGCACACATATAAATAGTTCATGTCCAGGAATCTTTTCCTGATGACAATGGAAGAGTTTGGTTCTTGGCTATAACACGGTCAAGTATGTTCTTTAAATTACTCCATGCTACTGAGTTTCTGAGAATTTTCTTGATCCAATACCTGCAACATAACTCCAGCTTCTTTTTCTAGCACATCTGGATTTCATTGGTAGGGTGAATAGGTTGAGAATAAGTCACACTTTGGCTTTGTGAGTTTTCCAAGACTTGATGGTGAGAGGTCCTCTCGAATCCACATTAAAGACCTACAATCAGAGGTGTTTTTTTGGTTTTCCTTTATGAATAACAGGAGTAAAAAGTTTTCATTTCTTTTTAGTAAAGATCAATGGGCAGAGGACAGTGGGAAGAAGAAGTGCTACATAAAAGTTAGGTGGTAGAGCTTTATAAAACCTGAGCTCAGATTCAATGCATATTATCTGTGAAGCTTGCAGTACGTTTGTGTACACAATTCAAAAGAATTCAGAGCCTGGATTTTAAAGGGGCAAACTAACATCAAAGCACCTGGCCAGTACTATGAGTGAAAAAGAGGCTGCATACACAAGAGTTGGGAGTTTTGGAACAAATTACAGGTCTACTCAGTGTGTAGCTGTGTAGACAATAATGAAATCCTGAGGATGTTGTATAACAGCTGTTTATGAGTATATCAGTCAAGGAACAGATTTGTAATGGTGGAGAAATCTCTCACAGAACAGATAATTGACTGTGAGTTTCTTAAAGCAGACAGGGGTTCCCTAACTTCTAGGTAAGGTTTTTACCTTCTTTATTTTTACTTTGCTCCTACTGTGTTTATTATATGCCCCTTATGATAAAAACTGTTTCTCTGATAAAAGAGCTGTCTATATTCAAATTCCATAGGCTTCTGAGGGACAGTGATGAAGTGTAAAGGGATTACTGATTGAAAATACATTAAAATCATTTCAGCTACCAGTTAAATAGGATTTAAGTCCATGAGAACAAATAGGAATGCAAATTCAGAACATCTTTAAATGTGTAATTTTGAGGCTTTTCCTTTTTCTTGATATGTGATAGTATAATATATTGGTACTTAGATGCCACAGCACTGTGTACATATTGAAAGCAAGCTGGTTCAGCGTTGATTCTAACTCCTGTTAATTTTTCTTTGTATAAGTGCAGTGTTTGGGGATAGTGGCTTTCACTGCCCCTTATGTCACTCCTAGGTGCTGGAACATCTTGAAAATGCTGGGATTGTATGTTTTCCATTGTTCACACTACTGTGTGAGAACAGTAGGAATGAGATGGATGTATGATGCCAGAATAATATTCCTGATGCAGTATATAGCATAGTGAAAAGCAATAGAAGACCAAAAGAAAATTAAAGTGATGAATCTTACATGTCAAGCAGCTCGAGCTGGTGAAATTGAGAATGCAAAGACATCTGCTCAGTTTAAAGTGTGAGATATCAGTCTATGAATTGCAATTGATTACTTTGTTTAGGACAGCAGTATGGCAGACTAGGGAAAAGATATCTCAGAATGATGTCAGATTTATAATACGTGTTTAAAATGTAGTAAATAGACTGAAGTGGGAAATATTGACAGCATCAAATGAAAGTGTATGAGCATGTACTTTTAAATGCATGTGTGGGAACATATTAGATATGAGCTGGCTATGTGTCCTCACAGCCCAGAAAGGCCATTTTACCCTGATCTGCCTAAAATCAAGCATGGCCAGTAGGTCAAGGGAGGTGATTCTACCCCTACATTCCACTCTCATGAGATCACACCTTGAGTACTGTGGTCAGCTCTGGAGCACCCAGCACAATAAAGGCACAGACCTGTTATAGTGAGTCCAGAAGGTGGCCACGAAGCTAATTAAAGGGCTGAGACACTTCTCCTGTAAAGAAAGACTGAGAGTGTTCAGCTTACTCAGCCTGGAGTAGAGAAAGCTCTGGGGACACCTCCTTGTGGCTTTTCAATACTTAAATGTGGCTTATGAGAAAGAGAGACTTTCTACCAATGCCTGCAGTGACAGACAAGGAACAATGGGTAGGTTTAGATTGAAGATAAAGAAAAGAAATTTATTATGAGGTTAGTGAGGCACTGGAAAAGGTTACTCAGTTGTGGATGTCCTATCTTTGGAAATGTTCAAGGTCTGGTTGAACGGGGCTTTGAGCAACTGGATCTAATGAAGGATGTCCCTGCCCATAGCAGGAGGGGTTGGACTAGATGATCTTTGAAGATTCCTTCCAACCTAAGCCATTCTATGCTTCTCTGATTCTAACAATTTGGATATTTAACTTCATAAGATTAAAAAAAAAATAAAAATCTGTTGTTTCTACCAACCTGCAGTGACAGCTCACGAAACAAGATGAATTATTTTGAGTTGACTTATTGGCAATAGAAACTAGTGTTTGCATTTCAGGGCTCCAAAGCTCGGCCTCTATCCTATACTGAAGCACTGTGTCAAAGACACCCTAATGGATAGTATTTTAATACATGTCATAGAATCTCTAAATATATCAAGCTGGAAGGAACACATAAGTCCAACGTTTGAGCATGAAAGTGACAGTGAAACACATGTAGGAGGATGGAAAAATTAACAGTTTTTCTTGACATTCTGTGACTGAGATGCAAGCATCAGAATTGTCTTGCTAAAACTAGGACTACTGGGTTATGATCTGATTCTTGATTGTGAGATAATGCAGCAGAAAAGTCATTCCCCTGGACTGTATATTTTTAGAAGGTAGCTTAGGTAATAATTTGGTCAACTTTTTTTTTTTTTTTTTTTTTTTTTAATGGTTACTCTATGTGTTGATAATATTATCAACTGTGTACCAAAGTCTTTCCTCAGTAACACAAATGCTACTTTGTCATACCAAAGTGGCATACAGCTGTTTCAATTTCTAAGATGTTTTGGTCTTAGATTTAAGATGGTATCACAATGAAATGGATAAAAGAATGCAGAAAACTGTCATTACAGTAAAGCAGAATGTGAGAATTCAAATCTCTCAGGATTTATACAAAGCTGAAGACTACACAGCAAAATTGCCCATATGCTGTCATCATGGATGATGATACCGTGCACACAAAAATCTTTGATTACTTAGATTGCACTTTGCTTGGGAAACAATGGCAGGTACAGGCAATGTGGCTGTGATTAGGAAGACTTGACTGCAGGCATGGTCATGCTGCTTCACTGTCACAACAGTGTCTAACATGTACTCATCAGAAAAAATCAGCAAATTACACTCATTAGAAAAGTCATTCCTGACTGGAATGATTTCTTTGATTATTGTACCAAGATATTGTAGAACATGATGTAACTATTTAAACTGGAGTTTTCATAGTAAAAAATTGGAAGATTATTGCAGGCATTGCTAGAAATCTCTGTTATGCAAACTATTGAACATAAATAATTCACTTCAAACTTTATCAGATCTTATTCATATTTTAGAGGTTTTACAGCATACTAGCTCTTTACTAGTTAAGAAACATGAGCATCAACTAGAAAAATCAAATGTTGCTACATGATTGTTATTTTTATCTTTTCTGTATCAAAAGGTATCCTAGGGAGCAAAAGTGAAAATGTTTTTTTAAGTAATTTCTCAGGACTTTTCTGGAAAGCTTTGGTTCACAGTTAGTGACTATTTCTAAAAGGTTTTGCTAGAAAGCAAAAGCTGTCTTCTCTCACAGTTCCTCAATAAATGGTGGTTTTCTTGTATCTCTGAAAGCAGGTAGGTATTCACATCCTTTGTTTGCTCTGTTTTCTCATACTACCACAGGTTTATAGAAGTAGATCATATAATATGTCACAAAACAAAACCCATCCCATCTTGTCAGGTAAATATTGTGGAGCTGAAACATTTACTGTGTATTATATTGCATCAAAGGTCAACCTGACTCAGTATTAATCACTTTGTCTTGTGGTAACACTGTAGCAGAAAATACAACATGTACACGCACACTGCTCTTTAAAATTCAATTTTACTTAAGTCCAACATATTATTAAAGAAAAAAGAACTATTTTCTTCTGATTCCTGAGTTGCAGTAGCAACCTGTGTCTTATGGTAAATAAAAAGCAATGTCCTCTTTCTGTGGAAGATGAGGAAAGACTTGCAGTATGTGAGTAGTGGCATTGATCATGCACACAATCCTCAAACATGAAAAGAATGCTGAGAAAACATTTCCTAGTCTCATTTGTGCTTTTCTGGAACTTTTTTTTTACATAGTTTGGGAACATGATCTTTGTTCTCTTTGTAATTTTGCATCTACACATTTCTCAAGTTTACATTCTCCCAGTGGCTGTTTTTTGATAGTTTTGACTTCTTTTTGTGTCCTTGAGGCACTCAGTGGGAAGGTTTCTACTACCATTCCACATTTATACTCACATGATGCCTTAGTGCACTAATTTAGAGTGTGTAAGTATGCAAATGCACCCTGATTTTGATAAATCAGTATTCAAGGTTGTCTATAATCTCCAGGTAAGGAGATCAGTTGAGTGTTGCATATTTATTTGATTAAAGAGTTGAGCCAAACTCGTGTTCATGTTTCTTGATGGTGCAGGCTTCTTGGAAACATATTTGCAGTGATGCATGAGGCCAGACTTATGTTAGGTATCATATCATGTGGCTGAGTTGTATCACATCAAGTTGCATGATGTATTGTAAATAATAGATAAATAATATTAATACCTCAAGTTGCAAAATATAATGGCAAAGCCTCACCTCAAGTAAATAGGGGGATATCAAGCATATCAGGCAAGATAGATGGATTCAGAATACTTATTTGACTGAACAGTTGAATCAAACACATATTCAGGGCTTAAAACCAAATTCTTATTGAGATTTTATTGTAACAGTCCTATGCTTCTGAACATGATTGAATGAACCTAATCACCAAATGATAATCAGCATCCACTTGGAAAGTGGTCTGCCCTTTTCTCTGTTCTTTCACTACTATTTCCTCCCTCCCACCTAAATCCCATGTTGTGTGGTGAAAAGACCCTTCCCACCTTTTCTTTCATTCTGTTTCAGTGGTTTCCAGACTACTCCTTAGTGTAGTGTTTGTACTTTTTTCCACTATGAACCTATACCTGTGCCAGCCTGGCCATAAGCAAAGCTATATAAACTCAAGAGATCACTCTTGTCCTGTCTTCCATCATTTTACTTCTTGACTAAATTTGCAGTCCATTCCTACTCAGTTCCTCTGTCTATTAGTTATCACTTGAGTTTGCTGCTCCATAATGAAAAGCTCTTACAAGACATGACAGTCTTCACTTATTGTATTTCCCAATGCTGTAGGCAAAACAACTGATTGGTTTAGGTTGTAACATCATGGAACACTTTCAAAATCCTGGATTTTTGGATTTTTCTAATGAGCAGTGAAAATAAAGTCTGTTTAAATTTTAAGGATAAGGTGTGATTTTTCTTTTACTTTTTCTTCCTCCCCCCCTCACCCCCCCCCAAACTACTGATCCAACAGTTCTCCAACTAATCTGACTTTTCAAATTCCTCTCTAAAGTTTGGCAACAAGCCAATTTGACAGCCAGTTTAGTGAAGGGATAATTATTTTATAGAGCTATAGTATGAGTTACATGTTCAATCTTTTCTGAAAAAACAACATGACAGATAGATATAATTGGAGAACCTCTAATACATAGACATTTAAGTTCTGAGAAATGTGTAACAGCTTTGAAGCAGTCTTCCAAGGATGTTCAGACAGTTTGAAATTTACTCTATAACATATGAACATACTATAGTTAAGTACTCCATACAATTGTCTACACTTTACTAAAATATTCCACAAAGATCACCTGTGGTGACTTAAATATAGACTTATAGACTTAACTACAGACTTAAATTCTTGGTTTAATTTAACATTAGCATGTGGCTTCTGGTGTTATGCTACTGTATTGTAGCTTGCTGTACTAACATCCTAGGACTTACTGAAAAACTGTGATATACTTGATTTAAGTCTGACAGATTACATTACGACAGATCTAAATGCTGATGTGTATGTGTATTTGCACCCTGGATCAGGATTAAAGGATTAAAAGTAAATAAAATATTGCTAAAAAATGTTTGAAATACTGACAAATTTCATTTCAAAGTTTTCATCTCAACAGAAAGCTCTATTTGATGATGAACATTCTTGATAGAACAGGCTTCTCAGAAACATATTTGCAGAGATATTGCCAGGTAGCTGCCTGGCAGTATAATGTACTATACCGCTTGGTTGAATTGTATTACATAAAATGTTATGAAATCTAACAGCAAAGCTTTACCTCAAGAAAACAGGGGATTATTAAGAACTTCAGGTAGACAGTTTGTATTTCAGTGTTTACTCAAAGTAACTTCTCTTGAAACAGGCTAACAACCTCCTTTAATCTACAGCACACAAGACTAAATATTTTCTTTCCCATTAAATTCTCTTACTGATGCAATTTTCTTGTGTGAAGTATGGATTCTTGGCAAGCAAACTCACTTTCCAGTAGACTTTTAGATGGAAAACTATTGACTGAGTTTTTCAGTTACCTCTCTTTTTGCCAGTTACCTCCCTTTATCACCAGACTAACAAAAATTACCTTCAATTTGTGCTTGCATCATGGCTTTTCAGTGTCCTCCCCTTGTGAATGTAGTCAGCAATAAGTCGGGAATGAACAGTGAAGTAGTGGAAGTCTAGACTACTGGCAGTGCTTCAGCTTTTACTGAAGCATGCTTAATTTCATTTCAAGTTATGGCAAAATATATGGCCTGTGAAAGGCATCCCATACATGATGTGTGGGGAAAAGGATTTTTGCCAAACTGCATTAGCTGAATAGTTCTCTGGGTCAACTTATTCAAGCTAGCCATTTACTTCTGAATATTATTCCTGTTCTCCAAAGTATGCGTGGCTTAAGGCTCTCCAAGACACTGCAACTGAGTAGGGAGCAATGAAAAGCAGCTCTTTCATTAGAGGAATTATACAAAACAGCTGGTGTGAAAACCCTTTGGTATTTTGTAGAGTTGGCAATTTCTTTCTAAAATATTCTATATTCAGCACTCACATTGTCATGAACACCAATTGCCAGTAAACGAAAGGTCTGAGATTAGATTAGCAGCATACAGCGTCTGTCTCACATGCAAGCAAGCAAGCAGTCCAGGCAATTGCTTTCCGAAGTAGGCATTTCTGTCCACAGAAAATAAATTAATGTAGAAGCAGAGAGATGACAATTCAATAAGACTGCAAATTTTCCTCTGGTTGGTCAATAAGATGTTATTTGTCATAACTTAACATAGGTCAGTAAACTTAACTTTTATTGGAAATCAGATATTTACATTTAAAAATACGAAGTACTAGTGCCAAAAATTCTATTGCTCAAAGCATAGCTTGTCTTCTTGTATGAGATTACTCGGCTGATCAGCTGAGCATGTCCAGTCAAGCAATAATTTTTGGGATGTTAGCAATTTCGGTGAGTGTAAATCAAATTTCATGTTCACTGAACTGGCTTTATGAGTAGGTCTAGTCTTATAGTCCAGGTCAGGTTTGCAAGCACGGGTTCAATTTTCTTACAGAAGAAGAAGTCTATAATTCCTGTATTGCTTTCATTTTTTTTTTTATTTTTTTTTTCCGTCAAAATGTTCAAAAGCTGTTCTAATAAATTAATCACCTATTAAGTTCTTTGTTCCACTTATCACTTCCCCCATTGCATGAAAAAATTGGGGCAATCAAGTATTAACAATTCACCTTTTTCTGTTTGTTGTATTCAGTAACCATAAAAGTCTGTTATTAGATGACTTTCAGATTATTTGGTTGTTGAATAATTCAGCCTTAACTAAAATAGAGCAGTAGAACTACTTTCAGTAGTAACAAAATGAGGAGTTATTAGTGGAAGGTCCTAGATAAAGAAGGTAGTTGGACAAAATTTCCTTTAATTCTGCAAATCTGGAGCTAGATCCCAGGGAAATCTTGACAGTCAATCTGATTTTCCTGTTTTAGTAAAAGAAACTATTTGAGTTACTATTTGAGTGAGAGAAACTTGGGCAGTAGGGGAGAATACAATGTAAACAATGTTTTTAGAAAGATTTTGGTGAAGTGCTGACAAACTACACTGGAACATGACACCGCGTTGGGCAGTGCAATGGTCTATCGAGTGTCCAAACTGTGGCATTACCCTTATTTAATGACACAAGTGGTGGAATTCAGACTATGTCTGTTAAATATGGGCTTAATGTCCAGCACTGAGCAGAGTCCTTGGCCTACATGATAAGAGTTCCTGGAAAAACACCTATAGCTTCCTTATAGGATGCAGCAATGAGGGGAGGGTTCCTAGCAATAAGGATTTATTTGAGTCTTTTACATAAAAACTTCTGCAAGAGAAGATGGTTAAGAAAATTAAAATTTGGGCAAATTATTTTCTGTGTGGTACCAAAAATCTTTAAATGTCTGTATGTAACAACTGTGTAAAATTAATTTTACAACTTAATTTTTTAGTGGAGTGCTGTGGCTGCTACTGTACGAGCTACTGGCGATCTTACTCAGATCAGCTTTTTTGACTGCAAGTGTAACGCAAACAGGAACTATTTACTCAATGGCTGTAACTCCTTGTTTTTTCCAGTCAGGACAAATGGCTTCCAGACTTGACGTGTAATAGTGCGAATGGATGGCAGTGGTTTGAGTATGTTCCTCCTAATTGCCACATGCAGGCATGTACACCTGACTATAACTGTGTCTTCTAAATTGTCCTTTCAAAGACATGAGGGGTATGTGGCGTTAAATAGCCTGCTGTAGTACAAATATTATAATTTTCTTCAAAGAACATAACTGTTTCCTCATTCTGTTTACTTATTAGTTGGGGTGGTATGTATTATAAATGTATTACAATGTATTGTAAGTATTCCGTAACAATATACTCTCCTGTTCTGGGGAATTTTTCTTTAATCTTTACAGGATTTGTGGACCTACTGTACTTGCTGCACCGTGATGGAAGATGCTCAAAGGGGGAAAAGACTCTGCTATTTCTGACAATCAAATACAGGTTTATCATCCTCATTGCTATAAAATGTAGAGAATCTGTGAGCAGAAGTACTCTTCTGCCTCACCAAACAGTGATAATACCATTCATCTTTTATTCTTAGCTTCTAAATGCAGATACTGGTACTGTTTGCACTAGCTGCTTGGTGGTAGCTGTCAATGATAGTTTAGGTCATTTGTGCCTTTCGTTGTTTCTAGCATTTTAAAACAGATGTAATTGTAGGTTTCTGGTATAAAGATGAGCAGAGTGGTTGCTTAGGATGCCCTGTGTCTCTTTCCCTTTTGGCATTGGCTCCAAATTACTGCATTTTTCTTTGGTTTGTACTTGGTTTCGTCGTATTATAGTGAGAATGGCAAGGAGAGGAAGGACCTCAAAAAAATATTCAGATTCATTTTTCTACTCTTTTCCTCACCTTGCTGGTAGTCTGGCCATTTCAAGTAGCTGAGCCATGGGATTTGGATTGTGCTGAAGTTTCATGGCTGTTTCCATGTGTTTTTACTCTGCTACCTTGGCTGTACCCTGCTTAAGAGGCAGCTCACTTCTGAAGTAGTTTTTCACTTTGCTCTCCCTATAGTTTTGCAATATGATGCTGCCAGTGACAGTAGGAGTCTGTATGGGATTCTGGGGAATACCAAGACGTGGAATGTGTGCAGCAACTGAATAGACCCAGTCATGTAATGGTAAGGGGAAACTGCTTAATTCAGCTGTTCATGAGATACAAAAAGAGGGTAAAAAGTATGTATGTATATTTTTGGTATACTGCTGGTCCCATTGTGGCTGTCTTGTACTTCCCCACAGACAGCTGACCTTATTACTGAATTTTGATTCAGATTTTCTGGAACTTTCTACAAACATTTTTTGCCAAGTGAGGCCCAACTTATTTATTTAACAGATGGTTTAGTTGTAACTCATAACTAACTCACTGAATTAAACAGAAAGGTTTTCTGTCTCTGCTTCTGAATTCACTTATAATACTACAAAAAAACCCATACACACAATAAACCAAACCAACCAACTATAAAAACAAAATGCTAAACAAATCTAGTCATCCTTTGGCCAGGGTATTCAGACAATTCATATAAAGGAATTAAATTTTTTATTGTTCTGCACAGATTCTGTTCATCTCGGTGTAAAAAGACATAATATTTGTATAAAAGCTCTACCTAAAACAGAAGAACATTTCAATCTGGCAAAAATTAACCATGTTCAGGCATAGAGCAATAAATAGAAGAACATGCTGTGTGCCTTATGTAGACTCAGCTGTCAGTTGTATTATTCAGTAAACTTTTGCAGAATGTCTGTAAGAACAGATGAAATTTGTATTTTTCAGTGTTCTTGAACTGTTAGAAATGGAAGTTTCAATAGAAAGGCTACATTTTGAGGAATGGTTGTGGGAACTGTACATAAGGATCTGCAGAAATGAATGGTTTTGACTCAAACTTTACCACATGACTTTTCTAGAGCCTGATGTACTAAATGCTTGAGAAACTTAAGGGTTCACGGATACTAAATGAACAAGGAAAGAAAAAAACAAACTACATGTGAAGCAGTTCTAGACCAGCTAGCACAACCTTCAGCAGACAACAACATTGTTTTGTTATGTGATTTAGGGAAAAACAGTTTGCAGGCACAGGGACCATTTGTTTGTTTTTCTGCCTTTGCTGAATTTCATTTGGTTCTTTTCCACCCAACTCTCTAGCCTGTCTATCTTGCTGAATGGCAGCACAGCCTTCTGCTGCATCAACTACTCCTCCCAGTTTTGTATCATCAGCAAACCTGCTGAGGGTGCACTCTGTTCCTTCATTCAGGTCATTAATGAACAGGTTGAACATGACTGGAGGCAGTACTGATCCCCGGGGAACATTGTTAGCTACAGGCATCCAACTAGACTCTGTGAGGCTGATCACAACCCTCTGAACTCTGCCATTCAGCCATTTCTCAATCCATCTGACTATCCACTCATTCAACCCACAATTCCTGAGCTCACGTATGAAGATGTTGTGGGAGATGGTGTCAACAACCTTGCTGAAGTCAGGCTGCAGAACATACACTGCCCATCCCTGATCTACCCAGTCAGTCATGCCATCATGGACAGCTATTATATTGGTCAAGCATGATTTCCTTTGGGTGAAACCATACTGACTACTCCTGGTAAGTCTCTTTTCCTCCACATGTTTAGACATGATATCCAGAATGAGTTGTTTCATCACCTTACCAGGCGTGGAGGTGAGGCTGACTGGCCTGTAGTATCCTGGGTCATCCTTCTTGCCCTTTTGAAGACCAGAGTAACATTGGCTTTCTTCCAGCCCTCAGGCACCTCTCTTATTCTCCATGACCTTTCAAAGATGTTGGAGAAGGGCTTAGCAATAACATCTGCCACCTCTTTCAGCACTCCTGGGTGGATCTCATTGGGGCCCATGGATTTGTGGGTGTCTAGTTTGCATAAATGATCTTTAACCTGAACCTCATCGACTCAGTGAAAGTCTCCCTTTTTACAGACTTTCTTACTTCTGAATCTGGGATATCTGGGGTCTGAGGGCTGGCCTTAGCAGCAAAGAAGGGATTCAGTAGCTTGGTCTTCTCTGTATACTCCGTCACCAGGGCACCCACCTCATTCAGCAGTAAGCCCACATTTTCCCTAGTATTCCTTTTGCTACTGATGTACTTGAAGAAGCCCTTCTTGTTGTCCTTGACATCCCTTGCCAGATTAATTCCAAGTGGACCTTAGCCTTCCTTACCGCATACCTGCATCCTACAATAATATTCTTATATTCCTCCCAAGTGCGTCCTGTCTCTTTTATCACATTCTGTAAACTTACTTCTTCTATTTGAGTTTTGACAGAAGCTCAGCCATAAAAAGGTCTCCTGCTCCTTTTGCTTATTTTATTGCCCACAGGGAGGCACTGATCTTGAGTTTGGAGGAAATGATGCTTGAATATTGACCAGATCAAGAGATCTGGACTCCTCTACCTTCTAGAGCCTTAACCCATAGGTTTCCTCCAAGTAGGAACTTGAAGAAGCCAAAGTTAGCTTTCTTGAAGTCCTGGGTTATAATTTTACTTATTGCCCTGCTTCCTGCACACAGGATCCTGAACTACACCATCTCATTGTCATTGCAACCAAGGCTTCCCCCTAGACTTCACATCCCCAACTAGTCCTTCTTTGTTACGACAAGGTCAAGCAGCACACCTCTCCTTGTGGGATCCTGCACCATGTGTGTCAAAAAGTTATTATCGATGCCCTGCAAAAATCTCATGGACTGTGTGTGCTTAGCTGTGTTGCCCACCCAGCAGATGTCAGAGTGATTGAAGCCCATCATAGGAACCAGGGCCTGTGAGTGAGGCTACTTCCAACTGTCTGTAGAAAGCCTCATTAACTTCCTTTTCCTGATCAGGTAGCCTATAGTAAACATCCAGAACAGTGTCACTCATATTAGCCTGCCCCTCAGTTCTTACCCATGAGCTCTTGACTCATTCTTCAAACACAACTAGGCAGAGCTCAATACATTTCAGTTGCTCCCTCACATTAAGAGCAATTCCACCATATTGCTTTCCTGGCCTATCTTTCCTAAAAAGTTCAGAGCCATCCATGGCAGCATTCCAGTCATGCAAGCTATCCAACCATGTCTCTGTAACTGCAATGAGATCATGACCCTGTGACTGCACATAGATCTCTAATTCTTCCTATTAGCTGTACAGGCACTTTGAAGAGGTGATCAAGCATGTGGGTCTCCCATGAGGGGTGCAAGATGGTTCCCCATAGCCATACATACCCTTGAGGTGGCTGGCCTTCTGGTTCTCATCTTGGGAGGCAGCTAAGAAATATTTGTCACTGCTCTGGTTGTCTTGGCTCACTCACCAGCTGGATGCAATGATGTGAGTATTGCCACTTTGGAACCCACACCTTGGTCCTTCAGTTTAAAGCCTACCTCACCAGTTTGGCCAGCCTGCTGCCAAAGTTTCCATTACCTCATCTAGACATGTGGATACCATCCCTCCCTAACAGGTTATAGTCATCAAAGAATGTCCCATTGTCATAAAAGCCAAAATCTCCTTAACAGCACCAGCCATGAAGCCAGGAGTTGATGTGCATTATACATCTATTTCTGGCTGCCCCTTTTTCTCCAGCTGGTAAAATGGAAGAAAGGATAACTTTGGCACAAATATTTTTCTCTTGCAACTCCAGGGCTTTATAGTCTTCCTTGATTCTGCCCAGGTTCTGGCGTGCCGTGTCATTCATACCCACATGAAAGAGTAGCAGTGGGTAGCAGTCTGTGTTCTCGACAATTTGTGGCACCCTCTCAGCAACATCTTGGATCTTAGCTCCTGGAAGGCAGCAGACCTCTTGTGGCTCCCTGTCAGGGTGGCAGTTGGGCACCTCAGTTCCCTTAACAGAGCATCCCCTGCTATGAGCACTCACCATTTCTTTTTATGGTATCCACTGTGTGCTTCTGGTATAGTTTCTCCTGGCAGACCTTGCTCGTGGCTATCTATGGCTGTTAAAGCTTCATATCTGGTTTTGCTTGTGATACTGGAGGGTGGAGAGTGGAGTCCTGCTTTCTGGGTCACCAGGGTCCACAGTAGCTACTATGGAAGCACAGTTCTGAAACCACCTATCTAGCTCTCCCTCAGGTCCTTTAATAGCATGCAGCCTTTAAACTGTTTTCTGCAACATGGCCACCCAATGTAGCAGATCATCAGCCTGTGCACACCTTTCCTCCAGGAGAAGGGTCTGGTCAACTAATCACCTGTACTGAAGTGTCTTTCCTTAGCTGTTACATCTGCGTGGAAGTATCACATATCTCAGGGGCTTTCTCAGCAGAATACTGGTTTTAACTCTCAGGTGAATGCTCACCATTATGGCAGAGATCTAGAACACACCCTTGGAGTCTGGGCCTACAAACAGGTTACATCTCCCTTCCTGCATGCTCTCCCATGTAAACTGCTATGTGAACTGTCATGTCATGCCTGATTATCTGCCTTGGTTGTAGCTCTCTTGGTTGCTTGTGCTCCCCAAGGGCATGTAAACCTGCCGTGGTTGGCAATGCCCAAGCCATGTCAGATTCACTTATGACAACTGACAGCTTCTGGCAGGTCTCTCTGATCTGTCTTAGGTTTCTCTGGCTCCAGGAACCCTGTATGCCTCAGTCTAGCACTCAGCCACAGAACTTTTCATTGTTGCTGCTGCATACCTTGCTGAGAATCAAATTGCTGAACTTTCAGCTGCCTGTGAAATAGCATAAAGATGTGCCCAGCATCTGTTTCTTTAACTTGAACAGTAACCTTTCACCCTTTATACTCACAAGAGTGTGCAGATAAATACACTACTCTAGGTTAATGCAAAGTTTCGTACAATCATAGAATAGTTTGGGTTGGAAGGGACCTTCAAAAATCATCTGGTCTAATCTCTTGTGATGAGCAGGGACATTTTCAACTAGATCAGGTTGCTCAGAGCCCTGTCCAGCCTGACCATGAATGTTTCCAGGGACAAAATATAGTCTTCTCCTGTATTATCCTCTTGATGCACTGTACTTTGATTACTATGAAATCTAAGTTATTCATCAGGGCTATTTCAGAGTCCCATGCACCACAATGTTCTGAATGCCATCTTAACTATCAAATAAAAAAAGAAAAAGAAAAAGGAAAAAGTTTTCACTCTTTATACCAAGCAAAATTTGTCTTTTGTGTGGCTAATAAAGCCTGTTCCACAGCCTACATTCAGTTAGAATGTGCTAGAAAAAATCAATAATGTGAATTAGATATCTCGATTACGATTAGCTTGACACAGCCCCTATTGCTGACTTTTGCCATATGCTGCAATCTGACATAGAATTTGGCCAGTATACTTACAATAGTTCTGACTACAGAAGCATAACTGCATTGATGTAATCTCCCATTATGCCATAAGGACACTCATCTAGTATAAAAGCAGCCTTTTAGACTAAGTAGAATTTCCTGTCAGTTATCATAAATTAAGCTGAAAAGGATCCATTTTTCCTGGAGTAGATGTCCACAGAAGTCTTTCTTGACTTAAAGATGGTAGCACACAGAAGTTAAAAGGTATAGATAAAGCTTTACTTAACATTTTTAATCATTGGTATTGCTTAGCAACATGTGCAGAATCCTCACTAAGACCTGTATTTGTGAATAGTTGTCCCAAAGTAATGCTGTTTTCAAAATGCTGGTGGTGTTTCCTGTTGTTGATACACAGATAGTAACTCCAATTGTTATGAATAGCAGCTAATTGCAAATGTTGCCTGTTGTTAGCCATTACATTACTTGGTACTCAGCATTTGTGAATTCAGAAAATTTCTACCTTATTATGGAGTGTGGGCAACTCCTCTGTAGTATAAAAGAGAAGGTACCATGAATAGAACTTTTTGTATACCTCTCCACTGTCTTCTCTGTCCCATCAAGTTTCCTGTATGTTCATTAATCTTTTAATGAAATTTTTGTAGTAGTTTGCCACCAAGTACATGATGGCACTTCACATTTCCTCTTGCTTTTAAAGTGTCCAGGTTCTAATGTTAACTGAAGTCCTACTTGATTTTATTTGGATAAAATGATTTAAAGATCCTTTTTATATAAATGTAGTGTGCTGTGACCTGCTTGTATCTGAAAGTGATATTTTTTTCCTGACTGACTTTAAAAAGATACTACTATTTCTTCTACTTTTTGCTATACTCTGCCTGCTTCCTTTAATTATATTCTATCTAGTTTGAAAGAGTTCGTATTGTTTTTCTTCTTAAAAAGTAAGAAATATTTTGGGCATTGTAAGAATTGCCTATGTCAGTCAATACTTTACAATGCCAAGCACTAATATTCAAACTCTGAGCTGTACATAGACAATATTACCAGCATATTTGTTATTTATAACACCATTAAACTGTAGAATGGTTACTGTTCCCTTGCAGCCTTCCCTGTGATACACATTGTCTAATGAAATCTGCTTTAAAAACCTATTTTAGTATTCCATCACAAAAATTAAAAGGTAAAACCTCTTGAAAGAAGAGGTAATTTTATTCAAAGTACCAAATGTGAAATTGAGGCTTAAGGAACAGGAGGCTCACCAAAGGTGTAAGTTGAACCAGAAGAACAAGACTTTAGTTGCTCTCCAGAGTCTATTCTGGTTTATTTTTGTAATGCATTTAGTTGTTAAGCCTATGAAGAAAACTTCAAAAATAAGTGTAATTATATAATTACTGTCCATTTGAATTTTTACAGAGGTGGAATACAAGTACTATCCATTTGAATTTTTATGGAGGTTCAATACTTGCTCTGAAATGACACTGTCAGAATTATTTTCTAGTGAAAAATATGGACAACTTGGGTAAAGGTTTGCAATAGTCTAGTATGAAAAATTATGTGTCAACATTTAATATGAACTTTATTTAAGGAGCTTTATTTAAATAAAACTCTGAGGTTATTTCATATTTTGGAAAATTTGTTTTGTTGGAGTGTCATGGTGCACCATTTTCACCTTATACAAATGCACTGTTGCATGGCTCACCCAGTCTGTACCTCTCATAGGCTCATATGTCAGCATGTTTTTACTAGCTGCCTCAAAACCAAATGATTTCTTGCAACGGAATATTTTGCAACAAGAAATGACACTTTTAGGAAAGCGTTCATGTAAAAGCAACTGGTAGACCTGAATCCAGAACCTGCATCCTTATATCCAGTTCCAGCTTACCGCAGAATACAGCCTAGGACTTCCAGGTGCCTGCCCTGCAGCCACTGGAACAATGCCAGCTCTGCCGCAGGCAACACTGCCCCGGGAAATTCATGACTGATTTTGTATATTTTGTATTATTTTCTCTATTTATTAGTAGCATTAGTAAAGCATTTTTAACTTTCCAATTTATAAGTCTCTCTCCCTTTTCCTCTTATTACCTTTCACTAGTGAGGAGCACAGGGGGTTAACAGAGAGCACCTGCCACAGTTTATTGTCACCCTGCAGTAAATGGTGACACATTGTTTTCCTGAGGTAAAGCAGCAATTTAAGTATTTATTATCTAAAAGATGAACTAATTGCTTTGAAGCCTAGTGCTTCTATAGTTATCCTGAGCGTAGAGAAAAACTTCAACTAAAGATGTTGGTAAGTTATCTAACTACATATGGTAACAAGATGGGTACAGAAATAACACAAATTAGTAAAAGTGTAAAGACATAGGAAATAAATTACACAATAAAGTACTTACATGATGACGGAAAAGAAAAACCTGTTTCAAATTATTGTCTAAATATTGATTCTTTCTGACTGTTCACTTGAAACCCAGTAAAAACTGATTTGGGAAACACTCTGTTCTAGCTTTATTAATAAACTATTTGTGAAATAAATGTGTTATAAACATGGTGGACTCACCTTTGCTGGAGGCCAGGTGCCCACCAAAGCTGCTCTATCCCTCTCCCTCCTCAGCAGGACAGGAGGAGGAATAAGATGAAAAAAAACCCAACACTGTGGGTCAAGATAAAGGCTGCTAGAAGAAGAAAAGTAAAGGTCACACATGGAAACAAAGCAGAGCAAAAAGATTTATTCTCTACTTCCCAGCAGCAGGTAAAGTTCAGCCACTTTTGGGAAGTAGGGCCCCAGTATGCATAGTGGTTGCTTAAGAAAACAAATGTCTTAAGAAGTTCCCCCACCCACCTGCATGCCCTCTTATCTCAGTTTTTATGGCTGAGCAGACATTATATAGTGTGGAATGTCCCTTTGTTCTGTTTGGGTCAGCTGTCCTCGCTGTATGTTCTCCCAGCCTCTTACTCTTTCCAAGTCTGCCGGCCTTTAGCGGCTGGTGGGTGAAGAGACAGCTCTGATCCTGGTCTGTTTTCAACATTGGTCTAGACACAAATATAAAGCACAGCACTACGAGGGCTGCTATGGGGAAAGTTAAGTCCATGACAGCCAGACCCAATACAAAATAAAGAAAATGTGAATATAGAAGCCTTTTAAAAAAATCTAGACTACATAAGGTCCCCGACTCAAGTCTTCTCTTGGTTTTATTTATTAATTTTATTTTATTATTTCCTTAACATGAAACAAATAATGTATATATTGTGGATTTTTCAAGTTTAGTTTTGGAATTTTAAAATGCTGTGTGTAGAAATTTTAATCAAGTCTAAAGAATTCCTTTAACATTTATTCTTATGGCATATATTTATAACTAATTTATTTTATGAAATTCCTGTCTCATTAATGTTTTGTTATCTTTTAATATGAAAGTAGTTCTTTTTTATTTTTTTTTTTTCCTGGTGTTTCCAGGAATCAATTCAGTGATACAGTTTCAGATATAAGACCCTATTCAGCTATTTACATCTGATTGGCTTGTATATTTCTCTGAAGGAAAATGAAAAAAAAATTTCTACTTAGATTTCAGTACCTCCAAATTTTGAAAGAAATACCTCAAACATCCTAATTTTCTTAAGAGGAAGTTTTCTTTTCAAGAGATTGAAAAGAAATTAAAATAGCTAAACTAAATAGTAGTGGAAGGATTGTCTTGCAGAAAAGCACTTGAACTTTGCATTTCCATGTGTTTTGAAGAGGTTACATGGGGAACTGGGCAGAACTGTAAATTTACTTTGTAAATATTTGATAGTAGTGACCGACTTTCACTACACCACTAATCAATACGTTTTGGGGGGCTGTCATCTAGGTTCAGCTACCAGAATTGCACAGGAAAGTATTTGACTTGTGGTTGTTTGAATTGACTCTGACGGCAATTTAAATGTCTGTGGCTAATCAATATGAAAAGGGTCAGTACAGAAGATGAAAGCAATAGAATTAAATCAGCTCAACATTGCTATGCAGAAAATGTTTACAGAGACACGGTGTTAGTGAATTTTGGCAGAAAGCAAATGTTGCTTATGTTACAACATTGTACACATAACAGACACTGTATTTTGGTGTTACCCTTGTGATGTTAGAGTGCATCTGGCCTGAGTTCTTTATCCAGATTTTTCCTGGTTGCACGCTGTATAATGAAAGAGCAAGTAAAGTGCCATAATGATTCCTGCCTTAGGCTTTGCACATTTATATATCTGTAGTTATACTTGCACATGTCGTGGTTGAGATGGACAAACGACATGGACCAAGTTCTTCCAGGATGAAAGTAGTAGATGCCATTTATTGCCACAACTGCATTTTTATACAGTTTGACCAATTCATGTGTCTCTTCACTCCTGGTTAAAAGTTACAGCAGTAACATCTCATTGGCTAATTTTGTTGTCATCAATGTTACCCTTTGACTCCCTTCTCTCTCACGGGTACACCTTAATATTTCTGGATACTCCTTTACTCCCGTCTTTCTCATGGGTAGGCCTTAATACCTTCAAGGCTAATTTCTGTTCCCATGCCCTCTGTCAGGGAATTCACAGATCCACCGTAGTCTCCTACATGCACATTAATATTTAAAAATAAAGTGTAAAAGTTAAATGACTGTCAAGTCTAAATCCTGTGGTGTCTTCAGGATGTAGGTAATACTCACTGTGCTAAAAACAAGTGATCTGAATGATTAGATACACCTAACTGCTGATGTAACAGAAGCTTTCTTCTCTGTGATAAAGTCTATAATTTTGACAGTAAAATAAGCTCTATGTAGAACTGACTATTTTCCAGTTTCTACATTCTTCTACATCGATTACTGAGAGACTAAACAGTCTAATAATATTGTCTAATATACCTCTTTTTTCTAGTCTAGCCTTGATGACTTCCCTTTTCAAGAATGTAGCTTCCATTTTGGTGGATGTGATTGTTGTGACGATTGTATTTCAGTCAGTAATTGTTGGCTCAAAAGGCTAATTTTTGTATCCATGTTTTTGTTACTTGCCTCTAAATCACGCAAGACAGAAGAGTTTGAGAAATTATTGGTAAAAATCAACTGAATCTGCAAAAGAAGAAAAGCTACTAATTGAAAAATTAAGTCAAAATATAGAGTACCTCTATGTTGTTGACAGTGGCTGGAAGTGTAGGTCTGAACATGAAAATCTACTCTGCTCTTCACTGAAAACAGCCATTGCCTTTTATCCTTCTCTTTGTTTTTATGTGAGTGATCTCCTGCATCTAAGCTGAGTTGCCCTCACACTGTGAATGTTGGACTTATGTGACAACAATGTATAAACTGTTGATGGACAGGCTACCTTGGAAGGTTTTTTTACAGCACATCTGAGCAGCTGTAGGCCTACAGTTGGAAAAATTATGGGGCAGACCTCAGAAATTATCTGGAGAAGTAGGGACATAATTCCTCAAAATTATAGGATGAGAAAGGAAGCAGAATTGGCCAAACATTCTGATAGAAAGTTGTGTTAATGGTCTTCAGTCTCAGAAAGTTGGTCTGATAGGCAAACTTCATGACAGCGTCTCCATTAGATAACTTGACTAATCTAAGCCAGCTTTCAATACTTAGCTATTACTTGCAGTGTACCCATAACAAGCCACAGATAACAGTAAACAGCAAAATATTCAGGGTGATTTACGGGACATTCAGGGAAAATATTTAGACAAGAAAATAAACTGTTGTAAGATTAGTGACATACCTGCAGTGGTAAAGATATTCAAGTTAGTTTACATCTATTGAATGATCTGAGAGTGTCACAGTCAGTGTGACAGTGGTGAAACCAAGAGAATTCTTGCTGCTAAACTGAGCGATATGGGTTTGACATATGGATTGTTGGATAAGGAATTGTCTGGGTGGTCATGTGGAAAGAGTTATAGTGAATTGCTCAATGTCAATGTAGAAATTAATAATGAGTA
Organism: Nesoenas mayeri; assembly: GCF_963082525.1. Classification (NCBI taxonomy): domain Eukaryota; kingdom Metazoa; phylum Chordata; class Aves; order Columbiformes; family Columbidae; genus Nesoenas; species Nesoenas mayeri. The sequence goes on along the minus strand of NC_137542.1, from coordinate 46,224,081 downwards.
GTGACACTCAAGAGTCTCTACTGGGATCAAGACTGTTTAACTTCTTCATCAACAACATAGACAATGGGATTGAGTGCACCCTCAGCAGATTTGCAGATGATGCCAAGCTGAGAGGTGCACTTGATTCACTGGAGGAAAGTGATGCCATCCACATGGACCTCAAGAGGCTTGAGGAGTTGGTCCATGCAAACTTCAAGAAGTTCAACAAGGAAAAGTGTAAGGTCCTGCACTTGGGTTGGGGCGATCTCCAATATCAGAATAGACTGGAGGATGAATGAGTTGAGAACAGTCCTGCAGAGAAGGACTTGGGGATATTGGTGGATGGAGAATTGGACATAAGCTGGCAATGTGTGCTTGCAGCCCAGAAAGCCAATGGCATTCTGGGCTGTATAAAAAAAAGTAAGGCCAGCAGGTCAAGGGCGGTAGTCCCTCCCCTCTACTCTGCTCTTGTGAGTCTCCACAGGTTGCCCAGAGATGTCGTCATTGAAAGTATTGAAGGTCAGGATGGATGGGGCTTTGAGCAGCCTGATCTAATGCAGGACATCCCTGCCTATGACAGTGAGGTTGGGCCAGATGATCTTTAAAAGCCCCTTCCTACCCAAAACTTTCTGTGATTTTAGGAAAATATTAGGTCTCAGTATAATTTTCCACATGTCATGTTGATATTTCTTGTCTAACTTTGGAATTTAATGCTATTTTTAAAAGTTCCTACCACAGCATTAAGTAAAACTATAGGTGTATTTTAAATACTGCCTTGGCAAGAAAAATCCTCGTTATGTGTAGACAATTATTTGCTTTATGAAAAAAAATTGCCTTAGCATTGAGAAAGGAAAATAGTAAGTCTGTGCCTCGGAAAAAAATTACAGATACTCTTGAAACTGGAAAAGTTTACACCATATGGAATGAAATAAAAAGTAAGAATTCAAGTCCACATATACAAAAACAAGGCTCTGTAATTCTGTGTCATGAGTTGTAACACTGTTTTTTGTTTGAAGAAAACCATACAGTCTACTAAAAAAGAAACGAATAGAAGTTATGAAGTTATGAAGTTATTTTTTCATAGTTTTTCATAGCTTATTTCTTTTCATCCATGTTTCACTATCAAATGCATCCCTGAGTCATTACAAATCATCTGTTAACTCCCTAATAATTCTTTTCAACCTAGTCTACTATTGAAAAGAAGCAAGACCAATGCTTAGTGGAACACTGTGAGATGATATGTCACAGTTTTGAACTGAAGATCACATGCTGCCCTTGCAGCTGCAAAAAAAAAAAAAGAAAGAAACTCCTAGAATATAATCTGAAAAATGCAGCAAAACAAATAATGAGGATTATGGGAATCAATTTGGTAACAACAGTGGCATAACACAACCGACTGTTTGTTTGTTTGTTTGTTTTGTGGAATAGAAAAAGTGACATGACCATATTTAAATGTAGTCATCTAGAATTCACTGAGTGAGATGCATTGTATAAATTAAATAATTCTGACAAGAATTGCAGAGCCTATGCTCAGCAGCCAGTTTCTTTGTAGGGTTGCAAAGTAAATGGTGGTCTGTCAGACTACACCTCAGCTTTTCCTGTAGAAAACGACCATGCCCTAAGAAAAAGCTGTTGCCTGCAGAGATCCCAAAGGAGAAGTGACAAGTTTCCCTGAAGCTCTCTGGTAAGGCAAGTATGTTTCCCAATGTTTGTGCACAATGCTGTTCACTGGAAGTCGCTTCTGCTTCTGTATATTTTACAGAATACCTTAAGGAGCTAGGGTAATCAAGATTGCCAAGGTCCTCTACAGAATGATTTGCTAAATCACCTGGTGAGGAGGGACTTGTTGCTTTTTGCTTACATTGATACTACATTTTAGTCAGATAAAAAGTACAAATTTAATACACTTTATCCAAATGAGGCAATGTATTTATCATCAAGAGTTCCACTTTGCAGTGTTACAGATCTGCTTGCCCATCTTCTGTAAAACCAGTTGACTTGCACAGGTTGTCCTGATAGAGACTCTGTCTTCCTGCATAACGTATGTCTCAGGTAGTATCCATTAGCAAGTACGCTTTGTGAGGCTTGAGTACCCATTTCCTCATTATATCTGTCTGGATGTACTGAAGGAACTAACAATATTTCAAAAAGCCCTATTTATTTCCTCCTTATCATAAGGTATTTTATCTTTCTTCTTAATTAAAAATAATTTCTCTTCTCTGTATATTTAAAAACACTTTGCTAGATGAGGTAATGTTTGTAAGTAAAGGTAATTTCTTGTTAATATGTATGTGATATAGCTAGAAAAAACAGGCAAGCTTATGGTCGCATAAGCCCTTTTCTAACATCTAAGTGTCATTTTCTGCATTCAACTTGGTAATTGACATATTTTGACCTCAAAAAACCATAAAATCCTCCATGTCCATATTTATTTATTTAATGTCTCAGAAAAATCCGTGGCACTATACTTTCATTCTGAATCCATCTGTGGGTTATCATAGAAATTAATGCATTGTATTACTGGCACTTCATTAAGCAAAGCCCTAGTCATAGAACTGACTTTAGCTGTTATTTTGAGGTGACATCTTTTCTAAAGTGTATAATAGGAAGTAGGGGGATCTGTCTGTTCTTAACCCATCGACCCCAAAATACGTTGCTCAACTGCTTACAGATAGTGTTTCCTCTGTGTCTATCACTTCACGTCTGTATTCACCTATCTGCTGCTACATAGCCACTGACAGCTTACTAGGCATATATGATTTTGTACAGAAAATGGCAAGATTTAGTCTATTTTTCACCCTGTAAAATGCAATGAATACTTATCTACCAATATATGGAAATGAAACTGTTTTTCATTCTTTCTAGTAGAGAGTTGTGCTTACTAGTGTTATCTGCAATGTACCACCTGGTGGTGCTGAAAATGCTAGGAAAATACCACAGGGAAGGCAATACTATTTAATATTTCACAGCTTCATCCAGTAGCTCTTCTGTGGGCAAGAAACAGGACAGAATTCTCCTGAGTGCCATAGGAAGAGAAACTTAGCCTGTTCAATATAGATATAAACTTTGCCAGATCTAAATCTGTGAAATGGCTTGAGCTATCTCTCTGAAGAGTCATATCTATTTTCTACTGCTTGTGTTTTTATTAGCAGAGTAACTACTGGACATTTATTCTGAAATTTATCTGATTAATTGGAGAGATGCAGGTCTGTTTCATAAATTATATCTGTAAAGAATGTCTGTGTTGTTATTTTCAATTCAGCAAATAAAAGGAAGACTGTTTTCTAGCTGGAGAATCAGTTGTGTTTCCAGGAGTCACAAAAAACAAGATGTATTACCGTAATATAGACTAGGGAAAATAGTATTTTTAGGTGATATAACGTAGTCACAAAACTTCAAACTATGTATTTATACTATGCAAGCAATATATACTCTTGTGTTGATGATATATTTGGAAAATAATAGAATTTAGAGATGTTCTTAATATAGCACTTACTCCTAAAGTGCCCCAATGACAAATTCATTTGACTAGGTGCAGTTATGCAGACTCACTGAGGTAATGTAAGATTTTAACTTATTATTTTACACCACACTGAATGCACTCTTTATTAATTAATTACTTTATTTAGAAGTAAAAGTTCAGGCATCCAGTTTCTTACCTTGTTTTGTAAATAACACCCGTGGGTATAAGTCTGTAACACTCATCAATATTGACTAAAAATATATCTTTGTTGTTCTTGGATATTTTTTTCCCACAGAATAATTAAATAAATATCACCCTGTAAATGCAGGGAGAAAGTGTGGGATGGATTGAATATCTGTCAGACTTACTGACGGATTACTGATAAAACTTAATTGCAAGCTTTCCCAGTATGATTGATTACATGGAAAAAAAAAAAAAACCAAACCCTATTTAAACCAGTGAAAAGGGATAGTTGATTTGACAAATACGTTGAATTTTCAAATTTGTAGAAATAAATAGATATTTCAGAATGTTGTGAAGATGGATGAATTAAACCTTTTAAGCATGTCCTGATTCTATGATGAGATTCTCTGAAGGGAACTGATAACACTGTATTATATCAAAACACCTGTTCTCTGATTTTTGTAAAATACACAACATCAGTCTCAAAAGATAGTCTGGAAATATCCTGAATAAGAAAGCAACTAAAAGCTCCATCATGGTTCAAACTCTCTAGAAATATGGAACACAAAATGAAAAGTCTTCAATTTGACATTTCTGTGTACATGACAGCAATCAATAAGAGAGACAATAAGCAGGTGGCCTCTTTTTAAAATCTTTTTTTAATAGTTAAGTCAGACAGAACACATAAACTCTGCATGCCTTATGCATTCCCTACTGTGAACTGGTTTCTTAAAGAAACAGTAAGCAAAACCATAAATTGATTAATATATACTGAATGCAAATAATAAAATTAATAGTGGATAAATTTTGAGCAAACTTAAGTATTCTTGCAGCTTGTATGTGGAGAAAGCGAGAACTAAGGTTCTTGGAGCAGGTAAAGGGAGAGAGAGAGAGAGAGAGGGCTTTGGGTCATAGGGTCCTTGAAGTGTGCAGGGTGCTTACAGTCCCAGTAACCTGTCTGGGGTTTCTCTCTTAAGCTTTTGCCACTTTTCTATGTTCTGTTTCATGCAGTCATTTTCCTCACTCATAAGGATGTACTTCTACCACAAGCAGCGATGGTCATCAATGAACTGTCCTTGGGCTTTCCACTTTGAATTTTCAAGGCCTTCACTGTTATCCTGCATTTGAACACCATGTCACAGGAAGATGGACCTGATACCAAGCTTCAGTTTTCACAAGTTCTCATAATAAGTTGGTAACAAGCTTAACAAGCTGTGAAAACACTGCACTCAGTTTCTGTAGAGCATGGCTTGGACATGTAATACTTCAATGTTGAAGTGACAGTGGTTGAATGAAATTTCACAAAATAAGTCATTTAACATTTATCTCAGATATAGTTCAGGCTGCAGCGCTACCGTAAATGCTGAGACAGCTTATATTTACATAAACTGTTAAAATATTTTTTATCTATTTACAGCAACTGTGAATATCTGTACAATAAATTATATTGGTAGATGAAATAACTTTCACCAAACATCAAGGGATCCTGACTTTTGAAGTGGCTAATACCTTTCTTTACAACTTCTTCTTCTTTTAGTACAAACCGAATTACAACTAGGTGTTTACATGAATTTATATATTATGTATTCTGTTACAGAGACATGTCATGAGACGACGTGGAGAATGCAAAACTGCCGGCAGGACCTCTTTGAGCACGACGGGCGGGCCGCGAGAGTAAAGAATCTAATTCAATATGAATTTACCATCAATACCCTTTAATGAACTCTTAACAACACTGAATATCAATGTCGGCGAGACCACGTTTTTCCAACCCTTATATACTCTGTACCCAAAAGGCCATGCGGCAAGCACAGGCTACAATTGGTTACACATGCAGTCACTGTTCCCATCCCACGATGGTGATTAGCTGCAGGGCACTGTCCACATGCACAGCGATGACGACGGCGCCCTCCTGCAGCCTGGGTCGAGGGCAGACCAGCTTCTGTTTACTTCCGCGTGGTCCTAGTGCACCACAGCCACCCCAAGCCCTGGCTTGTTCACAGCAGACAGCCCAAAAACTCTCCACAGAGACAGTCCAAAAAGATAAATCAATAATATTTATCATATTTTATTGCATTGTATTGCATTGAAATGTATTGTATTATTTAATTGGATTGGTTTGATTAAGTTTTATTTTGTTTTGTTTTACTTTGCTTTATTTTATTTGTTCTTCCATTTTGTTTCATTTGTTATTGTTGAACCTTCTTGTTAAGTCATAATCAAAGTATCTTTTGTTCTGTATCATGGGGATATAGGAACCATTACGTGAGTGTAGAAACCAGGTTAATCAGTGTTGTGAGACTAAATGAGCACAGTTGTCTCTGTTTCTAAGAAAATATGAAGCCTACTCATTTTAAGTTTTAGTTGTATCTTGGGACTTAAAAGCACTATGCGCAGCTTGCTTGGTGCTGTATTCTGCATATGAATAAAGCTAGGTATTTACTAACTGCAGTATTTAAGTGTGCAGCATTGTTTGCCGTGTATCCTGGCTACATGACTCTAAACTCTTCCCCTCCTTCTGTGTCTCTGTCTTTCTTCCTTCTCTGCGTCTCTGTTGCAGGTGAGTGATTTAGAGTCCTGCTTACCACAGAGTAAATTTTGATCACTTAAATAAAAGTGTGACTTAACCGAGTTTGATGGCAAGGTGCACTTCATCACTTATTGCAACAAGGAAATATGCCAAGGACAATTGGGTAAGACTTGTCTTAGAGTGATTCCTGTGGGTACAGGAGATGTGAAAGGGTAAAGAGTGGCGCTCCCATAGAGTCACCATGTTGAGAATGGATGCTTCCTTCTGAGAGAAGAGTCTAGGTGTATCTGCATCTAAAATTAGCCCCAGACTTGAAGAACAGACATAGAGGGTAAGGTAAAACAGGCAAGGGATTATATGCATCTATGACCCAAGGATTATATATGAACACCTGATATTGCTTGGCTGGGACTTAAAAGTTTCATCATTCTGCAACTCAACCTGCTTACCTCCCCTCTGGAAGGCTTGTCTGTTGTTGTTTTTTTTTTTCTTTTTTTTTTCTTTGAAGCAGGAACATACATTCTTTTCTACTTTTACACCTTTCAGAAGATGATAGACAGCTTTTCTTGGCCAGTATAATTTCACAAAATTCCCTCTTAATTTTGTGTGTAAAACTGCCAATAAAAGCACTAAAAGATCAATTGACAGCTCTTGCTCTTCCTATTTCACATTGTAGCTTAAATAAGTGCACTGGTATTAACATATTCTGAAAGAAATAAGAATGGCCTGTTTTTTTCTCAGTTATTTTAAATTGACTACAAGGGAACAGAGTCTTAGGTCATAGTTTCTGTAGCGAAAATATGAGGTCAAATAGATCCAAAGTATAAGGTATATTTAAATGTAGATGGTTAATATATTTACAGTGCTCTTAACTGTGTACTTCTATCAGTGGAATTGCATACATGACCTTACTCTGTATTTGCATAATGCATGTTTTATCTCCATGCTTTAGGAGGTGGGCTGGAGTAGATGATCTCCAGGAGTCCCTTCCAACCGTAACCATTCTGTGATTCTCTGATACATGTGTTCTTGAGATAACTAGTACTCCACTGCAGTCATCTAAAAGCATTTCTTCCCTTGTCTGCATCCCATTTCTTGAAATACAAGAATATCTTGATTTGTCCCTTAAAAATAAATCAATGAACTTCTACAGGTTTATTTCTGTCATCTACTGTAATTGCTAGGGGAAAGTTTTTGTAGTCCTACTTCTTTGTGCTCCACCTAGTGATATTATTTCACGCTTGAATATTAAAACAATACTGCTTTCAGGAATACACATTTGTGAATGCTTTCTGTCTTCATAAAGTAAATAATTGGCTTCTGATTCTCTGTGTTATCATTCACTGACTGAATTATTGATTAGGTCCTAATAGAAACAAAAATTACTATGGCAAGATGACAGCAGTTCCCTGATGTTATTATCTCCTAAACCATTCTGTTGCTCTTTGATATGTAGAATTTTGATGTGCTTTAAAGATGTCAACTTTTTGATCAACTATTAAAAAGATGAACCTAGTAGGCTTAAAATAATTAATTCTCCAGAGAGAATTAACAACATCTTAAAGTACACATCTCTGGAAGGCTATAAAGTATCACATTTGCTCATCTTTGTGTCTGTCAATGATGACAAGAAGAAAGAAATTGCATGAGTAAGAGTTGAGAACTGAGTTTTATATGTTTTACATAATTTCTGTCTGCAAATTTAGAAGTACTTACTCAAATTCTGGAAAAAGCAGCTGCCAAGCCTGATCACATTTGGGATTATGATATTCTCTTACATCATTGCTTCTTATTGAGGGAGTAGAAAGTCACTTAGAAAGAATAATCCTGCTGAGAATTTGGCTGGTGGGAGACTACCTAGGAGAAAGTTTTGCCTCTGATTCCTGCTGTCCGTGGCTGAGATGCGTGCCTACCTTCTGTCAGTTTTGACATCAGCTGAATGTAGGTGTTAAGTACTGTAGAGCTGCTCCTCATAAAGTGTTTCCTCCTTTTATTTAGCACACCTATCTAGAAGTAGGACACAGTTCAGTGTTAAAAGTTCTCAGCTGAAATATGCCTGCATTGAGACTGATTGGTGCCTCTGAGTAGCCCATCTACCAAAAGCTTATTGGCAATGTCACAGTGACAGAAAGGTTGCAGTGCTTCTGGTTTTATTTGGGCCTTGAGATGATTTATAGACATGGGTTTTATTAGTGACTTTTTATGTCCAGTTTCAATGCTAATCCATTCCAGCTGTTCCTCCCTCTTCCCTATGACTGTGTGTCTTATGCTCTGCTTTTATTTTCCCAGTAGTTGTCATGGCTCCAGATCATGCCTCAACACTGAATATTTGAAGTTGATGAAGAGGAATGTGTCTCTGTAATTCTGAAAATTGTAGTTAAGATATTGATTTTGCACCCTGTAAAATTAAAAAAAAAAAAAACAAAAGAGAGCAACTTTATTGCTTATTTTTCTTCTGTATGTACCATATAACAAATGGAAATATTTGTTAAAAATGTTCATTTTGTCTTCTGAGAATTTGTAGATGAAACAGTGTTTCAAAAAGGTAGTGACATGATGACATTTTGCTATTTTAAAGCAATGTTTAATGTTTGATTTATTTTATAGTCTTTTACCCTTTTATGTATTTCTCAATATGATTTTGTTACTACTTTGGGAGTAATTAATCAGTGAGTGGATAATTCCCCTTTCAGTCTTATAGTGAAGAAGAATTATTTCAATGTTTTCATGCTTCTGAAGCCTCAGGGCCATGCTCTTTTAAAACAAATCTCTCAATTGAAAGTGGCACTGGTACATTAATAGCAAAGTGCAAAGCTGTTATTGTATTTTCAGTGTTTCATTTTAGCTTAAATATGGGATTTTGGAAAACAGTGCTATTTAATTTGCTGACATAATCCAGTAATACACCTCATTACCATGAAAGCTATGTTATATTAATTACTATGATTTTATTACATCAATCCTCATATCATTTTTATACCTACTATTACTGTTTGCTTATATAGCTTTTATGGCAGCCAGTATTTCTTGTTCATAGATGCTACACTGGAATTATCTTCTTTGACCCCGCTTGTTGCTGTTATATTTGGTGTTAGTCTGTATTGAGCAATGAATAATTTCATTATTTGAGAACCGCAATACGCCATACATTAACAATTATCTTCTGTTTTGATCCATGCTTCTCAGTTTGCTTTGTGGAGTGCAAAAACTGTAGATGGTGACTTAATGTCATGACTGGAAGCTTATGTAGTCAATTTCTGTTCCTTAGCTTTTCACGGTCGAGTTCTTAAATAATCAAGTTGTGGCCTTAGTGAAAGATCTATGATCATATTTAACTTCTGTTCTTCTCTTCAAATTTTCCTGTCTTCATTTTAATCTTAGAATTTTTGTGTGTATTTCTAGCTCCACTACATGCTTAGGAAATAGTCCTTCTGTAATATACCCAGCAGTTCTGAACATACCAGCACATCTCTGCTATAAAGTTATCCTGGCACCGGAGACCCTCTCAATCTATAGGTTTGTAAATACTAAGAACTAGTTGTAAATTTAAAGGCCATGTCAGAGTTTGCCATAGGTCCAAACTGTCCCTGCATATAATATAATACAAACATTTTAAATGTTCACTAATCTTAACATCTTAAATGTTCACTAATGCTCACGAATGAGGATAAATATTTGAAGAGTACACTTTCAAACTTTTATTTCAGGTGAAGAGGTGATTTACAACGCAATATGAAAACATTTACCTTTCCTGAATTTGTAATTGGAACTCACAGTTGACTTTACTTAATGCTGTATAAATATTGATTTGTCCTTCCCAACAGTTATGCAACTAGTGGATGAAATAAAGAATGGTTCTCAAAATAGGGATATCAGATAACTGTCTCACAGCTGCAGGAGTAGAGCTTTAGATTAGATACAAGAAAGAACTGCAAGCTAAACTCCAAGAAGTAATCATATTAGTAGAAAACCAGAATTGCAAAAGGTTAGCCCTTAAAATATATATGAGCATAGCATATTTTAAAATAAATGTAAAATAAATGTCAAAAGACAGATGATTTAGTACACATCACAAGATCTTGCATTGTAACCATCACTGCTGGATATCAGTAGAAGGCTAACTGAGCTAAAGAATGGGAAGCTTAACAAACGTAGGCTCATCCACAAAAAATGGACTGAATATTAGAGAAATTTCACAACTGTGCTGTATGAGATTAAATTGAGTTATTTTTCCATGTAGTTAGAATATTTTCTTTTTAGTAGCTATCATGGTCTTTCATTTTGGATGAGAATAATGAGATAACAACCAAGCTTCCCATGGCCTTTCTTTTGGAAGCTAGGCTGTGTTTTTGAGTTGGTAGGAAAAGAATGTAAGAACTCGCTGCTATTTTGTCTATTGCTAGGGGAACAAGGACTTTTTCAACTTTCCAGCTGCAGGTGCAAAACAGCAGCTGGTAGGGAGAATAGTGGGACAGCATCTAGATGGACATTCAGGTTGATCAATGAAATATTCCCCACCATTAGCATCATGCTCGGTATATAGCTGAACCCAGCTCTTTTGGCTAGCTAGTTTGGTTAGTTTCATTTGTGAGTTCCATTCAGTTTCCTTCTATTTCAAGTTTGGTTTTAGTTCATTCTTTCACTGTTCTGCTGATTTGCAGTTAGCCTTTGGCCTTTCTGCATTTTGCCTTTTCGCTGTATTGTTCTTACCAGCTATTTGGGACCAGAGTGCTCTCCTTTCTGGGACTGGCTGTTTGGCATGACCAGAGTTCAGGAGAGATTGCACTGACTATCACTTATTTAAATTATTATAATTATTAATAATAATAACAACAACAGTAATTGTTATTGATATTGGTATTATTATTGATTGTTTTTAATTTTGATTTTATTTTTATTTAACTGTTCTTATCCCGACCTACAAGTTTCTCCCTTCTCTTTCAATTCTCTTCCTTATCCCACGAGAGAGTAAGTACCTGTCATACTCTTGGTTGCTGACTGGGGTTAAACAACAACAACAACAATCAGTGACAAAATGAATACAGTAACACAGTAGGATTTTCCAGCTAAGAAGGGTACTTTTATAATTAAAAACGAAAAAAAATAAAAAAGGTGTAGAGTTGTTATTTTGAAACAGGAGGCTTGTGGATAGCATCAGCTGTCTCATCATTTTTCATTGTATGTCTCCACTGTAGAGTGGGTTAAGAAAGGGTGATGGTGCTCTTTCCAGTGGTTTTGATTTCCATCATCAGATTATTGTGTCCAGCAGCTTGGTGTGTCTTGGTAAATAAGCAATGAATCTTGCATGCAGTGGTTTGTGAAAATATCCCTTTACATGTGCTTTTGTGGTGTTCATTTTGGAAACTTTACTGCTGCCGTGTGCTAAACCTTGACAGAAGAGTTCTACAGAGTACTGCAAACATTTTGACTCAATTTTTACTGTCACGAAAGCTGAATAAATTTTCACTGCTTTTCCTTCAGTGGGCTTAACAGGCTTTTCAACCTGTTATATTCTTTGCTCTTGATCATAATATGTAGTTCAAACAACATCAAACCATGACAATAATTGTGCTTTATGACTGAATTTTGCAGTGTTTCAGCAAGTATTTTGCATTAAACAGAAAGATTTATAGTATGAAACAGAGGCCATACTGGCCTCCTCTTGCCAAATACATGATTTTCTGTCAGTGGTTTTCGACTTGGCACCTGACAACTTATTTCATATGTCAGACACGAAAAAACCCCAGTCATGGAGTAGGCCAGGGAGAGGAACACTAAGGACAAAAATTATAGAGAAATCAGATTCTCCGTAGCTAAGAAGTGTGATTGAAAAAGTCACATTGAACAGCAGGGGAGATGGGCTGGAAGCTACCAAGGCAAACCATTTTCCCTGTCCATACTACATGGGCAAAAAAAGCATATGTTGCATCGAGGAAAGGGCTTAGTGGCAGTATCAAGAGAATTCTCTTTATAAGAACTGATATAATATAAATCTTTCCCCATTCTTAGAAAAAAAGCATCACTTAAGGAAAACAGGAATGGCATCTACTCTACACAGGAAATAAAACATTAAATAAAATCATGTAATATGAAAAATTAAAATTGTACAGTGAAGTTTGGGCTTTACCTGCTGACTTAGGAGAGAGCTGTTCTCCTTTCAAGATGCTTCCAGGTAGTTTCAGAAACAATAATGTACTCACAACCTTCAGGAATATCCAGTTAGGCAATGTGGGAGTGCTGAGGATCCCCACTAGTGGGTACTGCTGCCAAGTCTGCTTTGCCAGCAAAGTAGCAGATACCCAAAATTTTCACTTCTGTCACTCAAGCTCCAAGTGCTTCTCTGTGCTGGTGGTCAGACATGCCAAATGAATGAGTCATAAACATAAAGACCTTGTAGCCAATTTTTCTCATAATTTGTTAGGATTTATTATGTACCTAAAATTAGCATTTGAATTCTGTTTTAGGCACATAAGAACAAGAGCTTATTTTCAGTCCTGCTGAGTTCTCATATGTTCATCTTAAAGTCTCTGTGTGTCATGCACCTAAAACACCAGCCATAACTTATATGTTTAGAGAATAAAATAGAAGCTAATTTACGGAACTTTCTAATTAATATAATTGCATGAATTCTCTTATTTTGCCACTAATTTAAAAAATTGTTTTGCATAACCTGATTGCAGTTTTTTTCCCCTCTGTTTATTACTATACACATCATGGAGATGTCATGACATCAAGATAATCTGTCACTTCATTTATATAGTTCAAAAAGAATTTTGAAATTGCTTAGGATTAGGAAAAAAAGTTGATAATTTCTAAAATGCTCTGATCGCTATGAGCATGACATTATAAAGCAGTATGAGAGATCTGCTATTACCTGCCTCTTAAAAGAGCTGCTACAATTTGGTAGTGTACCACTTTTTCTTTTTTGTTCATCACCCATTCTTTGGGGGTGACAAAACTAAAAGAAAATGAAAGTTCAAATAACTTTTCTTGCTTGTTATTTTACAAGAGCTTTTTAAAAGGGTGACAAAACCAAAAGAAAATGAAAGTTCAAATGATTTTTCTTGCATGTTACTTCACAAAAGCTTTTAAAAAACTGACTGTAATGGATTCAGCCTTAAAGTTATGTCAGAAGAAATAAGAAATTTGGCCTCATGAATTACTCATACATAAATAAAGTGAAATCAGACCTCATGAATTACTTATAAAGGCAAGCTTAAAAATCAATAAAAGGCCTGTAATGCATACAGAAGCATTTTCTCCAAGTCTATAATATGCTGACATCATGGGGTTTTTTTGGTAAATGAGAGCTATGCAATACTATTAGCCTGAAATTACAAAAGTTCTTATCCTTGGGGTTTATTTAAAAATGTCATTTAAATCTCTACATTTGGTTGAGAATTAAAAAATGCATTGTGAAATGCAGGTGGTTGTCTATACCAAAAAAACTAAGAAAACATTGCAGTGTGTGGTTCATAACACAACTATCTCTGGAGATTCTAATTATTACTAGTTTAAAATAAATTATGCAAAATATTCAGTGCTAAGTAAAATTGCAAAATGAGAAAGAGGATAAATGCTAATTTGAATGTTTAGTGTGTTAAAATTGAATTCCAAATTGAGGATTAGACATCATCCATCTGCCAAAGGGATAAGTAATCTTCGTATACAAAAACATTTGCAAATAAAGTTGGCTTGATGTACTGAGTCTGCCTCCTTTAAGAAGAGAAAGAAGGCCAGTACTTAAAATTCAGTTTCTTGGTGGCTAGACAGCTGCTTTAATGATATTGTGGGCCAAGGAAAGTTTACATTTTCTGAATTCATCAATATTTATGCACCTAAATAAGCACTTTTACACTGTTGTATTTGTGGATAAGTATTAAATAGTGAAACAGTTGAACTTAAGTTAATAAGTGAGAACAACAGTATTCTGTCCTAGTGTAAACTTTGAGCAAGAACTGTCATACTGGCAGAACAGATGATCTTAGTGAGATTTGTAACTATTCCCTTCTATTTGATTACAACAGGAGAATTTAAGAAAGCTATGTATCTTCAGAAGCATCTGACAGAAGCATTCTTAGATGTGCTTATAGAGAGAACAGAGGTACGGAACAGGTAAATGTTGAATCATCACCACCCAGATTTTTGCCACAGAGTGTTCACTACATTACTCTCCTTGACTATAGTTTGTCTACACTTGGCTTAAATAATGAATGCTATTAACATACCCTATATTGTGTCCAGCAGCTTGGTGTGTCTCGGTAAATAAGCAATGAATCTTGCATGCAGTGGTTTGTGAAAATATCCCTTTACATGTGCTTTTGTAGTGTTCATTTTGGAAACTTTACTGCTGCCGTGTGTTAAACCTTGACAGAAGAGTTCTACAGAGTACTGCAAGCAATAACATAATTTAGTTAAATATTGAATTGGACATGAGTATGAGTAAGTAAAAATTAGTAAGAAGTGTATTCCAGCAAAGCCAGGCAAAAAAGTATGCAACAGTAAGAGAAGGGCCTGTCTACATTAGAGAAGTTGCAGCAGGTCAGCTGAGAAATTATGTGGATGCAATTTTCTCTCTTACTCCATTAGATATGCAGCATAATCTTCACAAAACCAGAATGGATAAAATTGGATCCAGTACATTGCAGTTGAATAGCAATCTTTTCCTGGTAAACACTTATTTGCATTTTTAGGAGTGTGTTTTTAGTTCCATTTACAGAAACATCTCAATCACCAGTGGGCAAATTTATCGACTGTAGACAGGACCATAAATATGTTGTGTTTATTTCACATATATTTCATCTAATAATTGGAACAATAGAATTCAGAGCAGCAATTTTTTATAGAGAAAAAGGCAACTTTGAGAAAAACTAAAAGCTCATCGATCAAATTGAATGAGTAATAAATCTACAAAATGACCAACTGTGTAGGTTCTATTATCTTATATACTGCAGCTGTCAAAGTCATCAGGAAACAATTAGCAATTGGATGCAGCAATATTTTGCAGCATTATTCACTTCCCGCTTCAGAATGCTGCATTCAGCTGCCCACACTTCAACTCACAGCTGGCTTGCAGGAGATGTGTAAGTTTTTAATTTCAGTTAATAAAAAGTTTGACCACACAATGAACAAAACAAAAAAGAAGCTATAAATAAATAGCACTAGCTGCCACAGATTGAGCACATCATAAGAAAGTAGAGTTATGTGATTGTGTTTTTAAGCTGTTTCATACATTATATAAACAAGACATGGAGTTTTGATTTTCCAGTAAGCTTGATTAGTATCTTACTTTAAAAAATATATGCTTTTATTACTTGTTCTGTGTGGAAGTCCATTCTTTTGGGTTTCTAAAACAGCCAAGTTGAGCAATTTTAAATTCTAAGAAAAATACAGGCTCAAGAAAGGAAATCAAGAATTCAAAACTTGCAGCTTGAGCAAATGAATTACTTCCAAATTCACAGTAAGAAGTGGACGGGCTTGAAGAGGATCATAACTGTGGACAGTAAGAGCTGTAAGATCTGATCCAAAACAGAGGGGACTGCAAGTTATGGCATCAAAATGATTATATGAAGGCCTTTTAAACAAGAATAGAAAGCTGGGAGAATATGATAAATGTTAATATGTAAAAGTTATACAAAAGTGTACAAGAGAAGACATTTTTCAAAAATTAACACATTTCCATGAACTTCATCTTGTTCTCTTTAAGAAAAAAAAAATTAAAAATATTTTTAAAATTCTGGTTGTTGAACTTTAAAAAATATTTACTATACAGCCTGAGGAAAAAAAAAAAAAGAACACAACAATATAGTACATTCAGATTTCTGCTACCCAGGTGAATGATACTAGATTTCTGATGTTGTGACAACCTGGAAGCACTCCCCACATCCCAGTTAAAACAAAGAATGATGTTATGCCTTAAACTTCTAGTTTTTGATACTTTGGGAGGAAAAGATAGAGGGCTATGGGGTCAGACACCTTGTAATGTAGAGGCAATTAACAGTGTTGCTGTGAAGGCCTCATGGCCTAATTGGGATGATAGAGATGAACCATATGTTGGACGACCAATTACCAGAAGAAATCATGAACCAAAAGCTACCCTGATGGGCAAAACAACTCACTTCTGGTCAGTACTGTGAACTTTTCCCTGGTTTGAAGACCCCAGATCCATTTCCAGAAGAGTCTTCCTAATTAGCATGAAGAGTGAACAGAGGGAGGAGATGAACCACCCTCTCCTATCTCGCATGTAAATGAACTGGGTTATAAAATGGCCTCACGTATGGCGTGAGGTGTGTACCAAAATCTTCAACGGGTCCACTCCCCTTCAGCCGATGTTGTGGGACAGATGTACCTGTGGAGTGGTGATACCTTTCTCTCTCTCTCTCTCTCTGATATCTTAGTTTTTCTTCTCTCTCTTTCCTTTTCTTGAACATAGAAATGTAATATCGTTTTAAGTTCTGCTGCTAAAGTCTTGTTAAGTTTTGCGTTATAGTTACTAACTGTTGCCAATCCAAAGTTTTTAGAAACGCTTTTGCTCTTAATATATTGATAAGTTTTGTTCAATATATTGATAAATTTTGTGATATTATAACATACTTTTTCAAAGTCACTAATAGCTGTAATGTGTATTCCACCAAGTGCATTTAGTATATTCATAGTTGAATTGGACCATTGGAGTGACGATCTGTCCATGGTTTTAGTCCTACTTATTGCCCTGCTTCCAGCACACAGGATCCTGAACTCCACCATGTCTCAGTTGCTGCAGCTGAGGCTTCACACCAGATTTCGCATTCCAAACTAGTCCTTCTTTGTTTGTTAGGACAAGGTACAGCAGCACATCACTCCTCCTTGGCTCCTCCACCACCTGTGTCAAAAATTCGTCATCAATGGTCTGTAGAAACCTCCTGGACCGTGTGTGTTTAGCTGTGTTGCCCACCTGGAAGATGTCAGGGTGATTGAAGTCTCCTATGAGAACCAGAGCATGTGATCATGAGGCTACTTCCAATTGTCTGTATAAAGCCTCATTAACTTCCTCTTCCTGATCAGGTAGCCTGTAATAAACACCCACAACAGTGTCCTCCTTGTTAACTTATCCCTTAACTTTTACCCATAAGGACTCAACTCATTCTTCATCCCTCCCCAGGCAGAATTTGGTACATTTGAGTTGCTATCTCACATAAAGTGCAACTCCTTCACCTTGCCCTGCTGGCCTGCCTTTCCTAAAAAGTACATAGCCTTCCATGACAAGATTCCAGTCATGTGAGCTGTCCTACCATGTCTCCATAACAGCAGTGAGATGATGGCCCTGTGAATGCATGTAGATACCTAATTCTTCCCATTTATTCCCCATGCTATTCGCATTGGTGTACAGACATCAGGGAAGTACTCAAGCATGTAGGTTTCTCATGAGGGTGGCAGAAAGATCCACTGCAGCCATGTGTACCCTTGAGGTTGTTGGCCTTCTGGTTCTCATTCTGGGAGGCAGCTAAATATTTGTTGCTGCTCTGGTTGTTCTGGCGTGTTCCCCAATTGGACATGATAATGCGAGCATCACTACTTTGGACCCTGCTCCCCAAGCTCATCAACTGAGAGCCTGCTTCACCTCTCCCCTCTATGCCCGCTGCCTCCTCTCACAGCATGTCACAGATGAGCTCAATTACATCCCCCTCCCTGATCATGTCTAGTTTAAATGATTAAAATGATTTAATGATTGTTAGAAGGTGAGACAGAGTACAACATAAAATGTAATTTAATCTATGGAATCTGTTCTCTGTAGTGTCTTACCATATGTTCATTAAAATAAAAGGCTATGCTGAACAATATCAGTTTCTTCCAGTCTAACCTTGGTGATGATTAAGAACCATTAAGTGGCGATTAGTGCACAGCTAAAACTGAAATCCTTTTGTACATGGTTGGGAGAGATTTCATGAGCTAGTACTGTTAAAATAAAAAAACCCCTTTGAAATATTACCTGATAACAGTGTTGCTAGAGTTGAAATCCATTCTGTGTCCTGATTCAACATGCATATGCAGTACAAAGTTGGTTCTGTGGAGCACCTAATATATGAGTGTCTTAGCACTATATTCACACATATATAAGATCATCTGCAGTGCTGCTATGTAATCGCCACCAGTTGCTGGAAGTTTGTGAACATAACTCATACCCTTAATAATTATCATCTAAATTTCTAAAATCCAAGAAAGTCAGAGGAAACACAGGTAAGAACATTACTGGAAAAATGAATTAAAATATCCCTATTCCTGTTTTAAACACATAACTCTGCATTGCTACTGAATTGTAACACATGTGAATATGGCACTCTTTAGTGATATTGCACACTGCTAAATAGAAGAGAAACTAGAGATGCAATATATATTCTATTTGCATAGATACACATCGACATTTAAGAAATGACTATAGAAGGATGTGAAGTGAGCCAAATCATATCTAACTAAATCACACGAAGAAACTTTTAAGAAGCTGTGAACTAAGAAGAAAGTTAAAATACCTCATTTCCCTTAACTAAATACATGGACAATAAGAAACAATGGAATTGGGGTATAAAGTGTCTGTTGTGGGATGATGCCTAAACATTGTGGTTACTCTTCCCTAACCTAATAAATGCCATAGAATTTGCTTCTCAGTGGCTCTTGGGGAATTTGCCCTTTACATGTAAACTGTACCATGTGGTAGCTTGTCGCAAAACCCATCTCGCACTTCCACAAACCTCCTAGACCTACTGTCTACAGACTGAACTTTACTGAGGCTCAGAAAAGAGAATCTGGATTTTTAATCTCTTTTTGGTTGTGCTATTTTATTAATGCAGCTGCTGTGACAGCTCATAATACTATAATATGACCTGCAGTTACTCTGCCTGTAAATCAGACCTGTCAGATGCTTAGTATTAACTTCAGTGAGTAAACAACAGAGTTTATTAAGGAAACTACTCTACATTGTATCTATAAATGACTGTTGCAGCTTAACTTGAGCTAGCAATATAACTATGATAGCTGCTCGCTCACTCCCCATCCCTACCCCCCAAATAGGGGAGAATCGTGGATTGAGATAAGCACAGTTTGATAAAATAGCAAAATACTAATATAATACTAGTAAATATAGTATATATTATATATAGTATATATTTTATATATATATTATACTATATATATTATATAGTATATATAGTATATAAATATAATATAATATTAGTAAATATATATATATACTAGTGTGTATATATATATATACTGGTATATATAGAAATAGAATATAAAATAAAAGATACTCAATGCAATTCCTCATGAACTCTGTCAGCACTGAACAACCAGTCCCAGGAAGCAGCACCTGGTCCCAACTGCTGACCCCAGAGAGAGAAGAAAGGAGAAAAGCAGAAAGGCTCAGAGGGCTCTGCAAAATGGCACGGTGGCAAAAGCTTGAACTAACAAAAGTTCTGAAACAGAACTCCCCTGAATAGGTCTCCAAGAGCAAAGAGAAGAGCTAGAGAGCAACCAGAAGATCCCATCTCTCCTTAAATATGAAGCATGATACTAATGGAATGGAATATTCTGATTTATCAGTCTGGATGTCAGTCAAGCTCTGCCCCATCCATGCCCCCTGTCCTCGATGCCTCACACCTGTGGGCAGAGTGCTCAGAATGTCCTTGGTTCTCAGACCAGCACAATTAAAACATTAACTCTGTGCTGGGGTGTTATCTGCTTGTTCTCAAACTAAGTCAAAACAATTACTGTACTGGCTATGAAAAAGAAAGGTTTCTAACTGCATGAAGAAAATTAACTCATTTTCAGTCAAACCAGCACAGTATCCTTTTTCAAAATTTTTTTTATCATATTGGAAAAATATCCTAAACCAAGGGTATTATGGGATACCAAGATCCAAGCATCATTACACAATGCTGATAGGATTAACAAACTAAGACTTTTGGAGGGCACATGTTGATGATTGGACATTTCTGTGACTTCTTTTCTAACAACAAAATGTCATCTCTTCATACAGTGTAAGAGTTAATTACATATAGTACCAATTAGGTTACGTGGCAGGGGAACTTGGATAAGGAATATTTCAAGGAGACAAAAAGTAATGGGCTGATATGTGAACTTCTGCTCAGGGTAAAAGCATGAGAGTTAGGAGGCCTTGTCTCCCTGCAGACGTTAAAATAGCTTAGTCTTGTGTCTATATCTCCAGTAGATTATTTAAAAAGCAAAACAAAACTTACTGAAATATTGAGGTGAAAAAATTAACAGAATATTATGATCACAGTTTCTAAATTAATTGAAAAAACTACCACTTTTACTGTAATCTTATATATTAGAAATTGATTAAACTGAATTAAGAAATTAAATAATTCTAGAGGCAAACTGATGACAATTCTCCTACTTTCTACTCTTTTCCAGAAAGAGTACATGATAAGAACACAGACAAAGGTCATATCAGATGTTTTGGTACAGCAGTGGAGTGAGCGTTGGTATGCTTGAATTGATTAATTACAGTTAGGAAATGTGTTTTCAGGAATTTTTACTACCATTGGTAGTACCAAGTAGGACGAAGAATAGTAAAAAACAAATAAAGACCACAACCCGCCCCCCCAACAGCAAAATAAAAAATGCTTTGTCTCAGCCATGTAATTCCTCCAAAATATAGAAGGACTTGTTTTATTAACTTTTTATAGTACACGTTGTACGTTCCAGAATTAGCCCATTTTTTACCACACATTCTGTTAAAGTCATTCAGAACATTACTGAAATACATTTATAAAATATTTCTGTCTATTACTGATTTCTCTATTTTTAATTGAATAAATAAACTTCAGTGAAGCTCTTGGAAGAAAATTTTTGAAACACATACTTGCACATCTGATAATTTTTTCCCAATTTTTAACACCAGTTTAATTCCACTTTACATTGGACCAGCCTGAATTGATTCATAGGTAGCTCAACAGTCTGGTTTTTATATGTTGCTTTAGAAAATAAGCACTTGTATCTGAAGAGAAGAAGAACTCCACTTTGTTTGGAAAACTTATGTGTACTTCCTCAATTTAGCAGGTTATTCAGAAAAGTAGTGAAAGAAATGTTCTTTGAGGTAAACTTAATGGCATAATAATTGCCTACTATAAACAATTTTCTATATTGTATCAATATATAATTTGGACTTTGATAGGACCTCTTCAATATTCAATCCTAGTGGCTTCAAAATCACCTGTCCAAGTTCTTATTTGGGGCATGTCTGGACAGAAGATGCATACAAGCAGAACTTCAGTTTTTGGCTAGTTTGAGCTGCCAGGATATGGTGGACCACTAAAAATCTCTTCCAGCTGAAGAAACAGATGTGATTCATTAAAGTGATTTTTACTTAGTATCCAAGTACAGGGGTATTTTCAGTGAGACCTAAATTTATAAGTACAAAGTAACTTTTGAAAATGAGATTTGAGATCCAAAGTCACTTAGGAATTTGTAAAAAAAAAATTCCTCTACTTCATATGCCCTAAAACTGTGAATATAAATGAGGATGTTAGGAGATGGATGAAAGAGTTACAGTGAAACAACTTATATATAATAACATTCACAGGGCTCTGAATCTTACTCATTATTTCCTGTGAAATTACCTAAAAATGTTAAAAAGTAGCTGAAATAGAAAGAAAAAAGAGAACATCTACAAGCTTTTCTTTTTCCTTTATGATCAGTCTTAGTGGTATCCAACTACACTGTTCAACATTTTTTAACAGCAGTGTAATCTTTTTAGTTTTTTGTACACTGAGTGTATTGGTTTTCAATTCATGCAAAATAATGTTGCAGGTAATAGAGCAGCCCATTGCAAGTGCTCCTGTTACACAGCTGTCGACGTAAAGTTTGATCTTGGAGAAGGCTAAGGGAATAGCCTTCTCCATACATAGGATCACAGAATCACAGAATGTTAGGGACTGGAAGGGACCTTGAAAGATCATCTAGTCCAATCCCCCTGCCAGAGCAGGAACACGTGGATCAGGTTACACAGGAATGTGTTCAGGTGGGTTTTGCATGTCTCCAGAGAAGGAGACTCCACAACCTTCCTGGGCAGCCTGGTCCAGTGTTCGGTCACCCTCACTGAGAAGAAGTTTCTTCTCATATTTAAGTGGAACATCCTGTGTTCCAGTTTGCCCCTGTTGCCCCTTGTCCTATCATTGGTTGCAATCGAAAAGAGCCTGGCTCCATCCTCATGATACTCACCCTTTCCATATTTATAAACATTCATGAGGTCACCCCTTAGCCTCCTCTTCTCCAAGCTAAAGAGATCCAGCTCCCTCAGCCTTTCCTCATGAGAGAGATGCTCCACTCCCTTCATCATCTTTGTGGCTCTGCACTGGACTCTCTCCTGCAGTTCCCGGTCCTTCTTGAACTGAGGGTCCCAGAACTGGACACAATAATCCAGATGCGGTCTCACCAGAGCAGAGTAGAAGGGGAGGAGAACCTCTCTCGACCTACCAACCACCCCCTTCTAATTCACCCCAGAATGCCATTGGCCTTCCTGGCCAAAAGGGCACAGTGCTGACTCATCGTCATCCTGGTGTCCACCAGGACCCCCAGATACTAGTCTCTTCTTTAGGGTTAAATGATATATTTAGTATTGCTGAAGATATCACTGGTGCTTGACAGAAATTTACAAAACTAGTTCCTTGACACAAGGACCTTAGCTTTTCAGAGAGGGAATTTATTGTTTGCTTCCTTCATTGATGACTACTTCAGGGACTTAAGAAGATGAGCTGTAGACATTTCTTTGATTTCCCTGTTTTAGTACTTCCATAAACTGTTTAATTTTTTTCTCTCTGATGTGTAGATGAGCATCCTGAGTTATCTTCTATCCATAAACAGAATTTGCCTACAAATAAGCAATATATTAAATAATTTTAAAACATTATTTATGATTGTTGTTGTTTGATTTACTTTTTAAACTGTTTTCAAGCATAGGACTTTGCTTAAAGAAATTAAGCAACTTTATTAGCCAGGATCAACATACATCTATACTACTAGCATCGCATTTTTACAGTTTTGCAGAAAAACCTTCTGATAAATGTAGATTTACCTGAACACGGTAGTATCTCAGAGAAATGGGCCTAATACTACTACCTTCCCAGTTGGGTTTCCAGACATAGGGGCAATCTAGAGAGTTGCATTTAGATCTTGAGGTTTTTACTCTTAAAAGACTGTCCATGTCGTGCTAGACTGAAGAACCTTCTGGTCCAATACACTTCTCTAGTTGTAGGGAGGAGCATACACTTAAGGCCAGAAGACTAAGATGAGCTATCCTTGTCCTTTTGTATGTCTTTCTGGTGTTCTGCAGTTTAAGAACAACTGATTCTGGATGTTGTCTTCCAGCACATGAAGGAAAAGAAGGTTAATAAGGAGTAGTCACTATGGATTCACCAAGGGGAAATCATGTTCGACCAACCTGGTAGCCTTCTATCTGGTATGACTGCCTGGGTAGATGAGGGAAAAGCAGTGGATGTTGTCTACCTTGACTTCAGCAAGGCTTCTGACATCGTCTCTCACAACATCTTCATAGGCAACCTCAGGAAGTGTGGGCTGGATGAACGCATGGTGAGGTGGATCATGAGCTGTCTGGACGACAGAGCTCACGTGTTTGCAATCAATGTTACAGAGTCTAGCTGGAGGCCTGCAGTTAGTGGGCTTCCTCAGGGGTCAGTATTAGGTCCAGTCCTGTTCAACCTGTTCATCAGTGACCTGGATGAAGAGACTGAGTGCACCCTCAGCAAGTTTGCTGATGATACCAAACTGGGAGGAAGGGCTGACACACCAGAAGGCTGTGCTGCCATTCAGTGAGACCTCGACAGGCTGGAGGACTAAGCAGAGAAGAACCTGATGAAATTCAACAAGGGCAAGTGTAGGGTCCTGCACCTGGGGAGGAGTAACAGAGAAGGACATGGGAATTCTGGTCTACAACAGGTTGAGCAAGAGTCAGCAATGTGCCCTTGTGGCCAAGAAGGCCAGTGGCATGCTGGGGTGCATTAGGAAAAGTGTGACCAGCAGGTCAAGGGAGGTTCTCCTCCCACTCCACTCTGCCCTGATGAGGCTGTATCTGGAGTACTGTGTCCAGTTCTAGGCTTCCCAGTTTAAGAAGGACAAGGAACTACTGGAGGCAGTCCAACAGACAGCTACAAAGATGATGAGGGGTCTGGAGCCTCTTTCATATAAGGAAAGACTGAGAAACCTGGGTCTCTTCAGTCTGTAGAAGAGAAGGCTCAGGGGGGATCTCATTGATGTTTATAAATATCTCAAGGGGTTGTCAAGAGGATGGGACCAGACTCTTTTCAGAGGTGCACAAAGATACGATGAGGGGCAACAGCAACAGGCACAGGAGTTTCCATCTGGATATGGGGAGAAACTTCTTCACTTTGAGGGTACCAGAGCACTGAAACAGGCTGCCCAGAAAGTTTGCGGAGTCTCCTTCTCCAGAGACATTCAAAACACAGCTGGACACATTGCTGTGCAATCTGCTCTAGGTGAACCTGCTTTAGCAGCTGGGTTTGACTAGAGGATCTTCAGAGGTCCCTTCCAAACCCAACCATTCTGTGTGATTCTGTGAACTTTTGCCCATGATCAGTTTCTAGTCTACAATGTCCCACTAGAGTCAGTGGGTTGGCACTTTGCTGGAGTGGTCCAACTGTGTCTTTCCCCAGCCAAGGAGCAGCACAAGCTGCAGGGACAAACAGGGGAAGAACCTAGCTCAGGACATTGGGCACCTCAATTTTTTTGAGTTGCTCGGATAATGCGTTTACTTGAATCAAGTTAATTAGGTTCCCACTCTGTTTTTCACTGTATAAATGAGAGAATGGCCATTATACAAGAAGTTCATAGAACGATGATATTCTGTTGTGGCTATCAAATAACATACTTCAGTTAGAGGCTTTCAGTATTTGTGTAAATATAACTATCATGAAGTAGATGCATGTACCTGTGCATGTAGGGATAAATTTCTAGCTGTCTGAGGTGGTTGATACCTGGAAAAACGGCTTAGAATATATGTGTGGCTCACTGGCATAGCTGAAATCATATAGGTTTTTTGTTCGGGTTTTTTGTTGTTGTTGTTTTTTGTTGTTTTTTTTTTTTTTTTTTTTTCCCCCCCAGAAAGGAATACTACATTTGATGGTATTATACACGGTATAAATATTCATTTTTTTATATAGCTCTGTTACGGTGTATTGCTCAGAATCTTTTCACAGCACAAATAACTTGGACTAAACTACTTTTATTTTAGTGTTTCATTACTTGGTGTTTGAATGCATTTCACTCCCTACAAAACAATTTTTCCCTTGTATCGACCTAGTCTAGATCACTAACAAGTCGCAAGGGTTCTTTGATAAATTTTATCTTTTTTTCAGACACCTATTTTCAATAATATCCAATTAACTCAGTCTCATGACAATCTGTTGTTATTCATCCTCTCAGTATGCTATCATGAAAGGAAAAGCAAAACAACACCAAATTCCAGTGGTGCTCATGACTGTTATCCTATTGCAAAAATGCTTCTGCTGGTCAAAACATGACATACTGACTGCTGAATTTTCAAAAAAGCAAACTCCACTGCAATGGCATATGTTGGTTTGTGCCTCTTTATAGTGGAATATATCTAAGTGTCCCTCATTTGAACATACGTTACTATAATCTACAACTCCACAAAAGCATAACTGGTGAAAGAATATGCTGAAGACTATTAAACTGAGGAAGCTCCGATACTGTGTCAAGTAGTAAGTGAAAGTTTACTTGGGTAAAGTTACCTGCACAGAAATGAAATCTTGGAGCTGAACCCACAGCTCATAAATCCTGTATACCCTTTTGATGTAAATAAACTGTATGCAGCAACAAAGAATACTGTTGCAAAAGCACCAGAGATAAAATTAAAGCTGATATCTGAGTATTTTCTTTAGGCTTAAATTCCGCCAGTTATTCTGCCCTTTTCAAATCCCCATCTCAGGACTGAAAACACTGGTGTCTTGTGGACTGAAATTGAGGTTAACTGACCAGGAATTCTGCTGCAGTTCTGATCTTCACTGAGCCCTCCTTTCTCAAGAATTTGCTCTACAGGAAAGGGGGGAAATTGTCTTGATTTCGTGTTTATAAGACTGTTCCAAGAAGTTGAGAAACTTTTACTTCGTAACTTAAAACCACATTTTTCATGTTATGTACCTCTGATAAAGGACATGAAATATCTAATGAAAAATATTTTAATTATTGACATTTGTCCTAATTAGTTGTATTTTCAGTAAGCAATGAGAAACCATGACCATTTCAACTCTGGGCAAGTAGAGGGAGAAACATCGCCATACATACAGAACTTCATGTATGAGTTGCACTATCACCTAATATCAAGCTCTTGATGTTTTCAGAAGAGACATTATTTTTTCACATGAGTTAAGAGACTGTGACAATGACTTAAAGACCTGATTTTTTTCCCATTTGAGTCTACTTTGGGAAATTCTTTCATAATCCACAAACTGGGGGCCTTTTGTCCCTCTGGGTCTCTTCATAAATGTTTGCTTTAACTCATGCATGGATGGTGCTCTTTCCATACAGAGGCAGCAAAACACTACATTGCTTCTCCATCTTACATGTTCATCACAGTCTCGACAGAAAGATTTTGTAACTGCAAGGTTTTTCTGCAGCAAAGAAATAATTCTACTACTATCTTTGCTCCACACCACTTGTGTATGAGTGAAGGTTGTATCTGAAGTAAAAGGGACATTAACTGAGAATGACTGAGTTGCCTTGATACATTTTTTTTTCAGTAATGTGTCTTTATACACAGCTACGTGCAACTCGAGCAAAAGAAATTTCTGTATTATTTATTGTCCATTTGCATTTCTTGAAGCTCTTTTTTGAATAGATTTGACATTGAAAATGCATCGTTAGTTAAAAAAAATTGCTATTGTTCCAAAAAGCAGCAGAAGACTGAAATGAGGTATCATCATCATCATCACATTTACAATAAAATAATATTAATGTTGAATTTTGGCATGCTAACATACTTCAGTAGGGTAAAGGAAATTTGTGTAGTCATTTTGCATTAGTTAAAATTACTGATGTTCCATTATATCTTGATGGACATTTTTTTAGAAACTTCAAACTAAAATATTGCACTTTTATTTAACTACCATGAAACAAAGAGTGTTTGGTTGTTTTTTTTTTTTTTTTCCATAAATATTTTTTCAGAACTTCTATAGGATATTTCTACTTTTGACAGACAGTTATCTTCCCATACAGTCACTTACAGTATATAACATTGCCACTATATTGCTTTTGTAATTCAGTGATATAGCAGGAATCCTGAATAAAGGGAAAAATATTAACAGTTCCTTGCCTCATAATAAGAAATTCTGCTTCTCTTCCTGACATTTTCAAGATGTGTCTGGAGGAACTGTTGAAAATACTTAGCTTGAAGATGAACGTCTCTGGAAATTTGCAGTACGTAAATACATTTGCTGTAGCTATATCTTTGGTTTTGACATAGAAATAGCAATGAACTTTTTGTTCCAAAATTATGTCACTGAGATTAAAGACATTAAGAGTGCCAATATTAGGTCATAGTACTTACCATCCAAAGATCCAGGTGATTTCTATGTTCTGATTGGCAAAGTCCCTTGGGAGGCAGTCCTGAAGGCCAAAGAGGTCCAAGAAGGCTGGTGTCTCTTCAAGAAGGTAAATTTAAAGTTGTGCCCCTGTGTCAGAAGTTGAGCTAGTGGGGAAGAAGGCGGGCCTGGCTGAATAGAGAGCTGTGGCTGGAACTTAGGAATAAAAAGAGAATATATATAATCTTTGGAAGGAGAGGCAGGCTACTCAAGAAGAATACAAGAATTCTGTGAAATGAAACCAGGAGAAAACTAGAGAAACAAGAGCTGGGCCTGGCTATCGCTGCAAAAGGCAACAAGAAATATTTCTCCAAATATATCAGCAACAAAAGAAAGGCTAAGGAGAATATCCATCCCCTGATGGATGTGGGGGGGAAATATAGTGACAGAAGATAAGGGAAAGGCAGAGGTACTAAATGCCTTCTTTGCCTCAGTCTTTAACAGTCAAAACAGTTGTTATCCAGGTATCCAGCCCCCTGAGCCAGAAGACAGGGATGGGAAGCAGAATGAAGCCCCAATAATCCAAGAGGAAATGGTCGGTGACCACTTGGACACCGACAAGTCTATAGGGCCAGACAGGACACATTCAAGGGTGTTGATGGAGCTGGCAGAGGTGATGATTAAGCCATTTTCCATTATCTATCAGAATCTTGGCTAACTGTGGAGGTCCCAGTTGACCGGAAGTTGGCTAATGTGACGCTTATCTACAAGAAGGGCCAGAAGGAGAATCCAGGGAACTACAGACTTGTCAGTCTAACCTCGGTGCCAGGGAAGGTCATGGAACAGATCATCCTGAGGGACATCCCATAGTACTTACAAGAAAACCATGTGATCAAGCCCAGTCAATATGGGTTTATGAAAGGCAGGTCCTGTTTGACCAACCTGATCTCCTTCTATGACAAGGTGATCCAGCTAGTAGATTAGAGAAAGGCTGTGGATGTTGTGTATTTAGACTTCAGTAAAGCCTTTGACACCGTATCCCACAGCATTCTCCTGGAAAAGCTGCCGCTCATGGCCTGAATGGATGTACTCTGTGATGGATAAAGAACTGGCTGGAGAGCCAAGCTGAAAGAGTAGTGGTGAATGGACCCAAATCCAGTTGGCAGCTGGTCACGAGTGGTGTTGTATGGGAATATAGCAGAAGATTTGGCGAGGAGTTTGGTTAAATGTAAATATGCTCAAATGATTTGCAGCTCTGGTGTAGAAAAAGCACATACATCACACTAATTGTTTTACTGACCTTGTATGCTTGATGAGTAGAACCTCTGTGTTACATAACATAGGCCTGTGAGGAACTCTAGACACCTTATCACTATGTCTGAAATTCCTGCTTTGTTGTGAGACATAGCGAGATACTGCACCTACTTGAAGCCTTGAAATACACAGCAGTTCAGCAGGACGTGAACTTCTACCAGGGCTGAACTTACCAGCGCCTGCATTCCCGCTTGTGGTACCTCTGTATGGGAGCTCAGGTTCTACTTCAGAGATCCCCCAGTAGAGAGGTAACTAGAATAAAACTTGCTCTTTGAAAATGCATTAGTGGTCTCTGGCTCTTCTTGCGACGTACCTGTGCCTATGCTCAGAGTTGTTCCCAGGACTCAGTATTGGGACCAGTCCTGTTTAATCTCTTTATCAATGATCTGGATGAGAGGATTAAGTGCACTCTTAGTAAGTTTGCAGATGACACAAAATTGGGTGGGAGTGTTGATCTGCTGGAGGGTAGGAGGGCCATATAGAGGGATCTGGACTGACTAGATTCTGGGGCTGAGACCAGTTGTATGAGATTTAACAAGGTCAATTGCTGGGTACTGCTCTTGGCTCTCAATAACCCCAGGCAGCACTAGAGGCTCCGAGAAGAGTGGCTGGAAACCTGCCTGGTGGAAAAGAATGTGGGAGTGTTGATTGACAGCCAGCTGAATATGAGCCAGCAGTGTGCCCAGGTGGCCAAAAACACTAACAGCATCCTGACTTGTATCAGTAGTAGTGTGGCCAGCAGGACTAAGGAAGTGACTGTACCACTGTACTTGGCACTGGTGAGGCCCCATCTCGAATACTATGTTCAGTTTGGGGCCCCTTGTCATAAGAAGGACATTTTGGTACTAGAGAGAGTGCAGAGGAGGGTGACAACATTGGTGAGGAGTCTGGAGCACAAGTCTGATGAGGAGCAGCTGAGGGCACTGGGGCTGTTTAACCTGGAGAAAAGGAGGAGTAGCATGGCGTGTGTTGGTCTCTTCTCCCACGTAGCAAGTGATAGGACAAGAGGAAATGGCCTCAAGTTGCACCAGGGGAGGTTTAGTTTGGATATTAGGAAAAAATTCTTCATGGAAAGTGTTGTCAAGCATTAGAACAGGCTGCCCAGGGAAGCGATGGAGTCACCATCTCTGGAGGTGTTTAGATGAGGTTATAAGGGACATGGTTTAGTGCTAGAGCTATGTTGTGGTTGGACTCAATGATCCTGAGGGTGTGTTCCAACTGAAATGATTCTATGATTCTATAAACCTGCTTTGGTCCCGGCTGTTGCCTGAAAAATGCAGCCCAGAGTACAACAGAAAACTGACCTGTAAGTTTAAAAAAACAAAAAAAACCCAAACAAACAAACAAACAAAACCTAAAACAAACAATCAAAAACCCTCTAGAAACTCTGAACTATCTTCAGTGAAGATTTTTATTCCCAGAAAATTTGCATCAGTGTGGAGATCATATTTTTTAAATTGCATAGCTCATTTATCATTCATTTAAGGGACATTTTAAATATCTGTTGCATTTTCCTACTGTTTTAAGAATTTTAAAATTTAATTTCATTTTTCTACTATGGCAATCACCTGCCATATTCTGACTACTCTGCAGGTGAATGTTTAGAGGTGCACCCTGTCTGTACTGATCCATTCGATGTATAAGCATCAAAGACACTTCAGTTAAATGGTCTGTATTTTACAACATCATAAAGTTACATCAGTAGTGTTCTTCTTCAGAGACTGTTTTAGCTCCTGTTCTTGTAACACTTAGATAAATGGTTTTCCTTTTCCTTTCACTAATAGCTTTGAAGATTTTTTTTCTGCATCATCAGGGACATTTTCCTGGTAGAATTACTTTTATTCAAAAGAGAACTTTTCTACTAACAGTAAGAAAAAGAATCTGAAAAAGGAAAAATGGGGACAAAAGTTGTAATCATGGCAAAAAAAAAAAAAAAAAAGTGGAAATTAAAGTTAGGATTATCCAAATTTATCAAAACACATTTAAAAAACACCAGAACAGGTGATATTTTTGACATTGTGAAGAGAGACTATTATAAAAAAAACACACAAAAGCTACATGCAGGCTACAAAATACATCTTCATTCTGTTTATTCCTATAGGAATGAAACTATGAAATCACTTTGTCAATCTGCCAGTGTCCTGGAACTAACTTTTAAGCAGAACTGGCCCTTTACAACTGAATGTGCATCAAAGGAGATTAAATTCTCATTAATTTACTTTTAACTACAAGACATCAAATAATACATACAAAAAGAATGGTGTTATAAACACAACAGGAAAAGCTGCAAATGGAGTTCTTGCCTTCTGAGGCATCAGAAAACAGCATTTTCTTCTGCTCAGATAATCTGGGGCTTAATGAATCATGATCTGTTCAGAATTAGTTCACACAAAACATCTCTTGTGATTTGTTGGGATGTAATAAGTTCACAGTACAGTCTTGTAATTCCAAAAAGAACGTTATCCACAAAACAAGTCTGTTGGAAAGCAGATTTCTGGTGCTCATGGATTCTTCTTCCTCCCTTCTGTCCCATCCCACAGTAGGAGATTACGCTCAAACTCCACTAAGCAGAAGGGACAAAACAATATTACAGTAGTATTTAGAAAGTCAGAAATCTGCTAACTGTGAGGATTTAAATTTAAATTCAAATTCAGCTTTAAAAACTATTTCTTTTGGTCGAGGGCACATGCAACAATCTGTGGATACAACTACAAGGGAAAATGGAGTAGCATCTCAGTGGAACTTTCTCTTAAGAAGTCATACAAAACCAAATCCTCCATCATCAGTATAGTCAGAGTGGCCAAGAGATAGTGAGGGTGAAGATGGAATGAGTCCCTTTTCTCTCACCTAGTCTTTTAGTGACTTGAAGCATTCAAAAATCACTAGCTAGCATGCAGTGTATACTACTCTAGTATGCTATCTAACCACTGTTATTAATCAGAAATAAAAACTGCTTAAAACTACTGGCCATTGTGGACTCCATAAATAAAGATACAATCATGGGTTGTATCTTTATGGATGAAAAAAAGGTCCCCAGCTGTATTTTTGGTAGTAGATCAGCAAACAAGTATCCAATGGGAAAGAGAAAATGTAGTATGTGGGTTTTTTGTTTTTTTTTTTCCCTTCCTTTATCATCATATGACATGTTAAGCCTATATAGTTGTTAAAATGTATTAGAAAAAAATATTCAAGACAAGCACAAAGATAAGAGCCTGATTCAGAGATGAACATTTATTACGGAAAGGTAAAGAAGTGCTTCACACAAGCCCAATACAGAAACTGCCGGTAAGTTTTTATTAGGTCTAGCCTTAGCTGTGTGCTCAAGACATGGCACAGGCAGACTCATCCTGACTGTGCCCTCTGCTCAGCTGCAGCCAGTCTTGCACCTCCTGCCCTGCCCCTCAGGGACAAGAGGGGTCAGAACCCCTGGGGCAATGATCCTGCCCTGTTGCTGCAGAGCTGCGATGTTGCAGTGTCAAACCAGGGCACAGCCCCAACAGCCTGGCTGGAATCCATCTTGCTGTGTCCCTGAAGGTGGGGTGTAGGTTACAGCAACCCTGAATGGGAACAAAGAGCTGTCCTCCAGCTCTGGGACCAAGGCCACCCTGTAATGCTGTTCAGCTGCTGTGGAACAGATTCTGCACCACCTGCAGCTTTACAATGCCACGTCACTTGCAGTATAAGATAAATGAATTGGAATTCACTTCTGAAGACAGAGTGTGTTGATTTAGTTATTAGATGTTCAGATATTTAGGAATATCTAATAATGGTCATAAAACTAGAAAAATCATGACAGTGAACATCTTTTAACAACTTTTCAAAATTATTTGAAACATGTGTGGTTAGGTTTCTGCTATTCTCTGTGCCTGTGTTTTCTCCAGTGGAGATGTAAGTATTTGCTGCAACAATTAAGAATGTATTCCTGGTGGTGAAAAAATGGTTTATCTTCTCTCTAAGCCTTTCTTGTATTTTGTGTACAGTGACATGGCCTGTCCATATGTTTTTATCGTGGGTATGGCTCAGGTTCCCTCATCCATGTCTGTTGGTCTCCTGCCTCCTCTTCCCGTTGTAGATAAACCCTTTTGCCTCAAAGATGGGAGTTGCCAGAGACTGATGTAGGCTCTGCATTTCATATTTTGAAATTTTCTTACTAGTATATGTTAGTTTTACTGTGTTTCTCTTGTGTTTTTTTAATTGATTCTGATTTTGTGTACTGGTCTATGTCACCAGTGTTGATGACCAGATGAAAGGAAAGCTTATGATGTAGCATGCTGCTTCTGTAGCTGGAAAGAGCTGAGTGCTTTGACACAACCACAGCCTTCAAAACACAGATCATGTTTTTTTCAGCAGAAATCCTAGATTGTTTCTTCTTTCCTGTCCCCCAGGTGTACTCCTGTGCATTTATATTTATAATTATAAATAATTTTTAATGTAAATATACAGTTGAAGGATGTGAGACTATGGATAAACAGACAGATCATTTCTACATGTGTGGGGCTGATGAACAGCACAGCTGGTCTAAAACCAGCCAAAGTTTCAGTCTCATTTCCTCATTGTCCAAAACTAAGAAGCAGACTTCCGGTTAAGTGGGCAGAAAGAAAATGCTATATTTTTATCTTGTTATATCAATCAGTTAAACAAATCAAGAAAAATAAAAGGCAGCATTGAGAAATGCTTGGACATTTTAACAAAAGAGTGGGAGTAAATTTTAACTTTTGTATGCTTCTGACTTCTTTTCACTCTCACAAATCATCATTGCAGATGACCAACAAATGCTTTTAAACTCCCTGCAAACTAGAGTTTCTCCATGAAAGATTCATTAAATAAAATGTTATATGTTAGTTTTATATTATTTATATCAAGAAAAGATATAGGAAAGGGAAGACAACATAGAGAAAACAAAATAAACTTGAACTATACCAGTTACAGTGTTAGGTTTTATAGCTGTATAATTATTAATCATTAGGCTTACTCTGTTTTGTCAAAATACGTACAGTGAGTAACATGGCATCCTTGTAATTCCAACTCTGGAAGAACTTGTGTTAATAGAAAATTTTAAATTTACTAGAGTGGAGCAGCTTTTACTTCATCTCACTCAGTCCAGATCTACCAACAAATATACAAACAAGTTGCTGTCACTTTAAAAGAACTATAATTTTTCTTCAAAAGTGTTATTGTGGAGAATCATCTTTTGTTTTATGGGAGTGCCATAAATACTCCTCACAGAAAGAAGAAGATCTGCAGCTGCTCATGCTGGTATACAGTTAATGTGGCTGCTTTCCCAGACAATGAAGATCTGCTTTGTATTATGTGTATTTGTTGCCTTGTGGTCCCTGGCACGCACAAATCTCTGGGTACAAATGCAACAAAAGTAACTTGCTGTTTCATGAAATAACTACTTGTGGCAGTAGTCGTGCTTTCTTGAGTAAGAATGCAATTTGTACTTTCTGAGAGTAAAGGAAACATATCTTAAACTGCTACCCAGAAATTAAAAAAAACAAAACCAGAAAAATGGAAAGAAAAACAAACCAAACCAACCAACCAACCAACCAAACCAGGCTAGCAGGAAAACACATCAAGAAGATGGATGATCTGGTATGGTTTAATTTAGACGGTATGCTAACAGGTTTAAAATAAAGCATCTGAGTCAAAAAAGTTAAGTGGAGAGAAAAAAATAATGTAAAGAATGTCAGCTCATCAAGAAACGTAATACTTTATCAGGCCTTTAGCCCATGTTATTCTAAGATTGTGTCTTGCACTGTAACCTTTCTGCTGTTAAAGGCTGTATGATTTGATGTGTTGCATTTGGATGTTTTCATTTGTGAAGTTGCTCATTTTGCTGCTACAGAGAAGTTTGTATTTTGCTACATTATACTTTTGTAACATGCAGTGAATTGTGATTTGATAGACACAAGAAATTACCACTTTCAATGTATTTTTAAATAACTACAACAAATGTGGCAGAAAATCTGAAGCACAGATGATTAACATTTTCTCATTTATCTGACATTATTTTCTTTTTGTGTGTGCTTGTCATTAGCATGAAACCAGAGAAACAGAATGTATGTGTTTGTTTTGAACAGAGATCCTTCATTATTTGATGTTTTGTTAGAAGTAGAACTAGTGTAGAGAAGGTAGTGTTCAGACACTGCATGCAGAAAAAGTGCCAGAAAAAATACCTTCTTGCATTTTGCCGTGCTCTAAGCTTTCCAGATTTCTAAGGCAAGTCCTCAAAAACCAAATCATTCCTCTTCAAAAATGTACAGAAAAGCTTCAGTTTGACATATATGTTTCTAGATATTTGAATTAATTTACTATTTCTAAAACTCAGGCATTTGTCATGAAATTCATCTGCATATTTTACGTATTAGTCAAGTAAATGTATATTTATTTCATTTTTTTTGCCAGTATACCAGATTTCTAACACTTTTTACAGTCTTCAGCATGTTGCCTTTATCTCTCTGCTAAATTTAAAAACTTCAAACTCTTAGATCATGTTTTCCATTACAAACTGGATTTTCCCCTCTCTCTGCCTCTCTGAGTCTTGTGTACAAACCATGTGTATTTACAGGCTATTTTTCTTTTTTCTTCAACCTTGAGATCTTAATGGAAACTATTTTCAAATATTAGACTAAAATTAATGGGAATTAGTCATACTGTGAAATTTTATTTATTTTGACAGTTAATATCAAAAAAATCAGCCTTCAATCGAAACCTCTTTTAAAGACCATCCATGACAGTATTTAGTTACTGGAGAGTGCAGAAACTAGTAGCAGACATCTTCTGGCTTCTGGTCTTCTAGATAGCTGCTGCATGGTGCTCACTGTGGCTATTTTATTTTCTTACACAGTGTATCAGTCCTTCACCCCACTACTTGTGCTTCAAAAATTTTACCTACTTAAGCTAGAATAATTTCTCCTTGTGGGTTATAAAATAGATCTTGAAAAATATATGTGACTCTACTCTATTCAGAAATGCCTGTTCATCATTTTTATTCCCCAAACCGTGTGATGCCTGACTCATTTCATTAGTCCCTCTAGGAGACGAATCAGATCATAAACTGTCACAATTACTTCAGACAGAATTTGCTGAGAGTGTGGTTGTAACATCAGACATAGAATAAAGAGAAGTAGAAAGTTCTTCAGCATTAGTTAAATGAGTGGTAGAAGAGACTTTATCTCTTTCAGCACAGAAGTTAGGTATTAGAGGCACATTCTTAAAATGGATCATTAAAGCAACATACTTATTCATGGCAATGTTGTTTCTTCATCAAAGACATACTGTGAAAGTATTTCCTAAAATGAGTAGGTATTTATACCAAAAACCTATATGCTTGATATTTCTACTCAATTCTCTGAAAGGTGAACTCTCCCTATAAATGAATTTTTATAAAAGTTTCTTCTGCTTTAAGTCTATTATGGTTTTTTGATTCTTCTTCTCAGACCATTAACACAGGTGTGTAAACCAACATGTGATAGTTCAGAATTGCAGTTTTTTAACCCAAGGAAGTTGTACTATAAAAGACTGATAGGTAAAAACTGCAGGATGTACTATTGCAGCAGAAGGTTTGGTGAGAGGAATCCTGATAGAAATTTCAGATAAAGTTTTAGATTGAACTGATCAAGAATATTTCATTTTACAAGAACAGTTTTTCAATCAGAGGATTCATTTGGGGTGTGGGAGTATTCAGCTCCTATCATTTGACACTTTTGCAGACCACGTGTATTTCACACGGTAAAAGACACTCAGCTGAAGTGTGTAGCTGTCTGACCTGCTGATGATTGACTTCTCGAGAGCTATGGCTCTCTGATTTCCTTATGGATATTCTAGAAACCTTGTAGTTTCATTCTGCTTTGAATGCTTTTTTTTTTTTTTTTGGTCAGACATGATTTCATGTGCTTGAGTGTCACTGGTGTTTGAGTTGAGTGGTTTTTTGTCCTTTTGCAACAGGGCCTGAAAGACAAATCAGGAAAGAAAGGATTTAAATGTTCTAGTTTAAGAAGGAAGGGAAACAACTATTCATTGTAATTCATTGTAATTGTTAGTTATTTAATCTATTTGAATCATATGGTAGACAATATTTCAGTTTGATCCCATGTTACTATCAATATCACTGTAAAAGATATTTCATTGTCTCTCTACAACTATGTGCCAGTGAAACTAGAGCATACCAACATTAAACTTCTAGACTGCTAGGAAAGATTAGGTGTCACTGAAATTGGTTTCTTATGGAATATTTTTCTCCTCTGAAAACTCGACAGTGGGCCTGTGTATATGAGTGGCAATTAACCTGTTCAATTCAGGTTTTGTTAAGTTTGTGAACTTCACAGACACAAGAAGTATGTTTGTGATTTTCCATTTCTGATATTTTTTTCCTTAAAGTGCTGCTTCTGAGAGCAAAACTAACATTTTCTCCATTTAGACTTTGTTTTACGGTAACACAAAAATGAAATTAATTCATGTAAATGCATGGTGTAATGCCAGAACTCAACTAATGAGTGCTGGGGAGTTGTGTCACCTCTTCCTTACTCAGTAGTGTATGAATTTTTAATGGAGGAGCTGGTTTTGCCATATAAATAAATACATTTCTGATAACATCTTTATAATATAATAATGTTCATTGAACAACAGCTAATGAAGATGCTGATTACAGATTTTTCACTTGTAGATTTGAAAAACAAAGTAAGCCCTTTTAACAATCAGTCTTTTACCTCCAAAACTTCCACAGCTATTCTAAATGCAGATTGAGTATTTGGAATACTTTTCTAAATATCCTTTAGGAGAATATTATTAATGAATTCGAGTTCAGCCACAAATATGCCTTAAGAAATAGGGAGACTATTCTTGAGTTTGGTGTTCCACTTCAGGTAATGGTACATCAGTTTGTTTTAATGACATTTTTGCTGATGGTTCGGAAAACTTTAAACAATAGTATTTGTGAATTATACCATTGTCACTTTAACTGCTATGAAAAACATGAAGGTTGTGACAGATATAATACAAACAACCTACATTACACCGGTGGTCTCCAACTTTCTACTGTAACACAGTAACCATGGCTTGAACTTAGTAGGAGCTGTGTATGATGGGAATAACACCTGTTGGTCATTTTCCTCCTTTAAAATTGAACAGTCTGAGGTATTTTTGGTTTGTTTTCAGGATATAAGTGGGGTTTTGTATGTGTTTTAGATAGCAAATCTATGTCTTCTCACTAATTGTGAGTATCCTAGTTGGGCAGGAGGAACTGTTATTTGTAGAAGACAGAACAACATTTTGTCCAGAACCTGTTCAGCATTAGTGGGGGCAGCATGGTCACCTGGACATAGTTCCATCAGCTCCATTGTGGTAAGATGCCCCCTCAGACTTGGCACAGGGTGGAATAAACATGCAATGGGGAATCCTTAGATACTTCAATTTTTCCCTCTCTCAAAATGGTTAAATCACTGCATGATGTATGTGACTTTTATTCTTCCCTCACCACTTTTCACACTGAAACTTCAAATCAGGGGCAGAATGTGTCCTACCAAGGTGATGAAAGTGAAATAATAAATGCTTCTGACACATGCCACACGTAGCTTCTGGAATTGAGACTTCTTTCTAGACTTGGTGGTTATGGTGGTTACCATGGTGATTATCATGCACTATTGAAAAGCTGTCCTCATACTGGACAAATGTTTACACGCACCTAGAGAGAAAATGCTAAATACCTACCTGAGGGATGTGTATATACTTTACTAACACTTTTTCAGCTAAAAGCTAATATTATAAGACACATTTAAGTGGATTTAATTTTAATAATTGTATGTCATATTTTAAAACACTCTGGCACAAAGAAGCCTACATTTTTAGACTTTGTATCTTTCACATTCAAGTATGCAGACATTTTACTGAGACAAGAAATATGTCACTCTGCAAGGAAGAAGTAGTTTTTAGGATTTTGTAAAGGGCCTACATAAACATCTTATGCTTCACCTTAAAACCGAAGTTTTTTTCTCCAAAGCATTCAGAGGAATTTAGATTTTCAATATTCTTTACAGTCATGTGGCCTGTTGATTAAGGATACATCACTCAACAGTATGAGTATACTCTATAGGGAAGATGAAATGATAAACTATGCTTACATATCTGTAAAAGCTGTTACTCTATCTCTGAATTCATATGGACTACAGTATAGGTAGTTGCTTCACAAAGTGTTTTCAAGTTGGCCACTGGGACTGAAGGTCCAAAAGGACTTCAGTACCTAAATACAAATTTTTTATCTTTCAAATCACTAACCATTTTCCCTCTCTTTCTTGGCAGTACATAAATTAATGAAAATGCTGCCCACAAAGTTTCCTGCTTTCTGTAGCCTGTTGTGCATGTGTGCAAGCTCTTTCCAACCTAACAGCAGCAAGATACTCACTTCTGAGGCTTGGGATATATTCTTACAGGGGACATGGTAACAGATGTCTTTTCTGAAGGACCTTATCCTGTACACCTTTTCAAAGTAAGATTTAACAAATTATACATTAGAGCAAGTGCAGATAAGCAGTTAAGATGACTGTCCTGTCAGTTGTCTTTTTCTGGATGACTTGGGTAAGATTTCAGTTACTAGTCATTAGGGGAGTAGCTAAAATAGTGGCCTCTGGGGCATTTAAACAGAATAGAAAAATGCTAGTTTTACTATGTGGCAACAATGATTTACTCTTCCCTTAAAGTGAAACACCTTTAAGATTGAGAAGTTGACTAAGACTTGAAGGTGCTCTCCACAGCATTTCATGCCAGCTAATTTGGATGTGCTTCTACAAACCGCCCAGGCTTCTGAAAACGTCATCCTCAGACCCCAGACACGTGGGTAAGGAAGCTTCCAAAGTCTATGTCACTATCTTTAAAATGACTATGTTTCAGGGCTCCCTGGGGCACAATTTTATAAGGGCTTTTTAGAGTCAGGCTACAAATGCTGATAGAGCTTTTGTGTTTTCTGGGGTCATTCTATACACAAGAGAGGCACAAACTTCCTGTAGCTTAATGTCCTTAGGATGAAGACCTCACACTCAAACATTATACATAGTTATAAGGCAAGATTAGGCTCAAGTGTGGAGTTGGGCACAGAATTCAAAATGCTTTAGCTGCTGTCCTGCGTACCTACGTAAAAACACAGACTCTAATACACCTCTGTTCCTAAGTACAAAGTTCTCAAATAACTGAACTGAGAGTTTAGGTACTGCAAAACAGTGAAGTATCTAAGTCCCTTTGTCAGTGTACCTTTAAATTTCTCCATTTATATTCATATCTTTCTAAGTTGTGCACAAGAAACATCTTTTGAACTTTATGTACTCTAATCTTCCATTATTATACAGCTACATTTGGCAAATACATGCTTGCAAAAGAGGTTTTTTGGTTTTGTTTTTGTTTTAAATCTGGATATGCTTTCCTTTCTACTAAAGACTTAAATGCAAGTTTTTTGTCATTCTCATTATCTTGGCAGTCTATTTACCACTAAACTTCATGTAGTGAACACTGGGACACATGGTCAGCTACTATTTTCAGGGAGAATTCTAGAGGAATTACAGGAAAGTAACAATGTGTCTCCAAGTGAATAACAAAATGTTAGTGTTTTTTTTCAAATGAACAACAACTACAGAGAACTAGGTAGGCTAGCAAATGAGAGGGTTGAATCACTGGCAAGATCACATGCAATAGTGTGTCTTGAAAATTTTTATTCTGGGGAAAACTAGGACTTGATGATTGATTTTTGACACAATATGCAAACATATTAGAGCAGTTATATTTTGTCAGAATTGACTTTTTTGACTCCAGTAATATTCCAGTATTACCTCTCCTCTTTTGAAGAATCAAGATGTGGAGATGGTAAAATATTAGTATATATAGAAAATTACTTAAAATTGACTTGCATGCCTCTTTAGATACATAGAACAAAGTTATTCTAGGTGCCACAGTTTTAGTATGGTAACCAGCCATCTAAAATTTAGAAAAACTTGGTAGTTCTGCTTTTGTGCTAATAGGGAGTGAAGGACTACATATTTAATTACAGGTTGAAAGATTAGGAGACACGTTCTTATCAATCATTTATCTTTATCTGTGTTTTTGGAACAGACCTTGTAAGCATTTATCCACTGTCACAAGTATGACTAGGTAGCCTGAAAACTGTACGGACAGAGAAAAGCAAGAGTATATTGCATTTTAGTAGAAGGGTTGCATACTAAGATGTGATCTGAGAACCAGTGAGAAGAAGTATCTTTATACACTCAGTCACATCAAATTTCTGGCATCATGTACCAAACACTGAGTTAGGCTAATTGAAAAGAAAGGAAAAAAAAAAAAAAAAAAAAAAAAAAAGAAGGCTAAGGCAATTTAGTGTTGTTCCTCTTCACCAGTAAATTCATAACTACTTCCGATCTACAGAATATTGTCTCCTTTCATCTGTGTGCTTGGAGCTAAGGGAAACACTTGCCCAGTCTGTTCTGTTTTTAAGACTGCAAAACTTAATCATAATTGTATTTGTTTATAGCCCATAGATTTGTCTCTACCTAGAGAGCTGATCAGATATTTTGGATGCATGTTCATGTGTTAGGGAGAAGAGTGTTAAGACTGCCTCTTGCAGCTATTCTTTGTGTAATTCAGGCACAATAACACTGAATTACACAAAACAAAACAAAACAAAACCAAAACAAACAAACAAACAAACAAACAACAACAAAACAACAACAAAAAAACAGTGAGTACAAAAGCCCACTGAATTAAAAAAAAAAAAAAAAAGAAATCTTAACAATCTTCCCATTGATATCTTTACAATCCTGCTTCCACAGTTAAGAGAAGGCCAGGCCTTAGCAGCAGCTGATAAGAGATAAGCTAACAATGTTCTCACCTTTCTTTGGAAAAGTATATGAGATGAAAGTGAATATTTGATACATGCTTTTTGGCATGCTCAGTGCCTCAGTCTAAGAGTTTGTTTCGACTTTCATGCTAATCACAGTGGGACTAGAAATATATGTAATGACATAAATCAAAGTTTAATGTATGAGAAAAAAAGAGTTTTACAAGTAAATACAATATATGAGCTAATGTTACTGCTTGAAAGGTTGGAAAGACAAATGGAAGAAGGGTCCTTTGAAGCACAGAATGCTGATAAGGTTTTCTAGCTCACTGTGGTTTATTGATGTCTTACTCGTACCGGTGTGCTCAAAATTATACCATTATATGTGGTCTACCGAGTGCCAAGTCGAGGGGGATAATCCTTCCGTATTAGTCACCTTTGTTGCAAAGCCATGCCATTGGCTTAATACAGCTCCAGGAAATCCTAGTTATGAGCACAGAACAGGTTTAATCTCATGGACTAAAGTAACAAAATACATCTGTGTCTCAAAATCTTCAGTGTTTTCCTTACAGAGAAGACTAACAAACTGGTTAATCAGTGATCTCATGCTTGAGAAACTTGCTGTGGGTTATCTTTTCGTGGAGACAAGCATTTGATTCTTTACATTTGGACAAATAAATTTAACTCCATGAGTCAGTGTAGGATCATATATTTTAAAATGCATGTAACTGATTATTTTTTTTTCTGTTTTCTGGCAATGTTGCTGCTCAAAATTAAAAATATTTGTCTATTCTTGTTGCCTAACTTCATCTACCGTATGTAACATTGGCTGGTCTAAAAGTCAGTGTACAGAATCCAAAAAAATATTGCCACATGTCCATGAAAAATGTAGTGCCTTAGCTACTTGGCAGTGCATATTACAACTTCTGTTTTATCCTGAGATTGAAAGACTTACTTATTTATGAGGTTGCTATGGGCAGGCTGGATCCTTTGTTTTTCCAGCTTGGCACAGTCTGGCTCAAATACAAATAGACTGCGAATGAATTATATTTTTATATAAAAATTACTGGCTTCCTAGGTATCCCTAACCTAGACATTTT
The DNA here is from genome assembly GCF_963082525.1 of Nesoenas mayeri. Taxonomy (NCBI): domain Eukaryota; kingdom Metazoa; phylum Chordata; class Aves; order Columbiformes; family Columbidae; genus Nesoenas; species Nesoenas mayeri. Next base: position 46,181,123 of record NC_137542.1, on the reverse strand, counting down.
ATGTTTTCTATAAAGCAGGTACTATTAACAGTGAACTAATTAGACACTTCATTTTACTAAAATCTGCTCTGTAATGTATGTGCCATCTGTTCACTTCAGTCTATGAAACATAACCTCTAATTCAGCTTTGTAATTGTGTCGCTAATCATTTCAGTTAGTTCATAGTTGCCTTTGCTCTTTGCAAAAGTGCATCAAAATAAAAGGACATACTTTGGTTTATTTGACAAAAATGGTGGTGTCACATGAAAAGTCCTGTTTTCATGCATGTCCTTCCTATACATTCTTCAAGTCACTATAAGCTATATTATCTAAGCCAGTCTAGAAGTATGGCTGAATCACAGAATCACAGAATGTTAGGGATTAGAAGGGACCTCGAAAGATCATCTAGTCCAATCCCCCTGCCAGAGCAGGAACACGTGGATCAGGTTACACAGGAATGTGTTCAGGTGGGTTTTGCATGTCTCCAGAGAAGGAGACTCCACAACCTCCCTGGGCAGCCTGGTCCAGTGTTCTGTCACCCTCACTGAGAAGAAGTTTCTTCTCATTTTTAAGTGGAACATCCTGTGTTCCAGTTTGCCCCTGTTGCCCCTTGTCCTATCATTGGTTGTCACCGAGAAGAGTCTGGCTCCATCCTCATGATACTCACCCTTTCCATATTTATAAACATTCATGAGGTCACCCCTCAGTCTCCTCTTCTTCAAGCTAAAGGAACTCAGCTCCCTCAGCCTTTCCTCATGAGGGAGATGTTCCACTCCCTTAATCATCTTTGTGGCTCTGCACTGGACTCTCTCCTGCAGTTCCCTGTCCTTCTTGAACTGAGGGGCTCAGAACTGGACACAATAATCCAGATGCGGTCTCACCAGGGCAGAGTAGAGGGGGAGGAGAACTTCTCTCAAACTACTAACCACCCCCCTTCTAATACACCCCAGGATGCCATTGACTTTCCTGGCCACAAGGGCACGGTGCTGGCTCATGGTCATCCTGGTGTCCACGAGGACCTCCAGGTCCCTTTCCCCTACACTGCTTTCCAACAGGTCATTCCCCAACTTATACTGGAACCTGGGGTTATTCCTGCCCAGAGGCAAGACTCTACAATTGCCCTTGTTACATTTCATTGAATTTTTCTCCACCCAACTCTCCAGCCTGTCCAGGTCTCACTGAATGGCATCACAGCCTTCCGGCGTGTCAGCCACTCCTCCCAGTTTCATGTCATCGGCAAACTTGCTGACAGTGCACTCTATTCCCTTATCCAAATAGTTGATGAATATTTTGAAGAGTACTAGTCCCAGTACCGACCCTTGAGGGACTCCACTAAATACAGGCCTCCAACTAGACTCTGCCCCATTGACTACAACCCTCTGGCTTCTTTCCTACAGCCAGTTCACAGTCCATCTCACTACCCAATCATCCAGTCCACACTTCCTCAGTTTAGCAGCAAGGATGTTGTGGGAGACTGTGTCAAATGCTTTACTGAAATCAAAATAGACCACATCCACTGCTTTACTATCATCTAGCCACCTGGTTATGTCCTCATAAAAGGCTATGAGGTTGGTTAGGCATGGCTTCCCCTTGGTGAAGCCATGTTGACTGCCCCTAATGACCCTCTTATCCTTGATATGCCTCAATGACTGTTTCACGCTGCCTCATTATCTAGGATAGTGTTCTTATAGCAAGAGAATAGGTAACTTGTATATTGTACTAATTAGAGGTCTAGTCAAAGAGTCAAATCCAGATTCAGCACTACATTAAAGTACCACAGACACCATTTAAAAAAAAAGGAAGCATGAGGGGAAGTAACTACTGGAAAAACAAATTCATATGTCTACCATGAGACTCCATCAGCAGCTAGAGCCAACCAGTTAATTCACTTTATAAACCTTCAAGCTTCTCAAAATTTTTTTTCACTTCCTAAGTATTTCCATTCCATAGACATTCTGAATTTTAGCAATTTGAAGTGCTTTTCTTACAGTTAATCTGATATATTTGTAGTTAGGGTGGTACCTGCCTTTATTCTTTTGACAAATTTGTTTAAACAGTTCTCTCACCTTCATGGTGTTTCTCTCTTTGCATTTATTGAAATTAATCAGTAAACTTGCCGTAGCTATCCAGTGATTTTCTCTGGTAGACCATGGTCCTTTACGTAGCCTAGAAGATACAATGTCATATGCAGTCACATATTGTAGGACATATTATTTCTTTTCTGTATCATCTTAACATGAATCATCTGGAATAATTACAGTTTGCATTTTTCTTTATTAAAGAAAATATCCAGGGGTAAAAATTAACCTTCAAAGGGATATGACGTGAATTGTACACATTATCTAAATGACAGTTCACTTGTAAGTGATACAAAGGATGAAAAAGGTCTGTTTGTCTAGGGGCTTGGTCTGCTACTTATTTTGTATTTGTTTCAACACGAAACAGCACTAAAATACTTTCAGCTGTTCCTACTGACTAACACACATAAAGAGAGACTTAACTGAACTCTTCTGAAATGTGGTTGCATTTTTTTATGACAGGAAGCTTGTCTTTTCACTTATTTGACGGCCTCTGGGAACTTCTTAGATTTATACTAAATACCATGAGTTTTATTACTCTTAAAAAAATATGGTCATGTATTCTTTCAGAACTCTCTGCCCTCACAGAAAAATTATTTGCATAGGATAGTTTTTCCATCCCTTGCTTTTCATAGCAGCATTTAGAAAGTTAGCATTTTGTTCTCGAATCTCAGCTTTATGCAGTAGAATGTAGGTTAATAGACAAATAAAGCTACTTCTATGATTTAATTGGTGTCCTAACTAGCTATTGTTGCAATTATTAATGCCAAGCAAATAATTAATTCAATTACTTCATTAATAGTTCAGCTTATGGAATATATCTGAGAAGACAGTCACGAATTTTATAAAATATTCAGCTTTGTTTCAGTAATCTCTTATAAAATATATTACACTGCAGTTTTAATGAATATTTAAAATTAAACTTCATTTCTTAGTAGAATAGATCAGACATATTGGATAAGATTTTCTCTATATTTTGCATAATACAGGAATTCTTGCTGGAATTTGCCTGCGTAAAATCTGACTGCTACTAATCTTCTCAGATAATCAGCTTGCAAGTTTTGATTGCAGTGTATGTTTTGGCAGCAAAGTTTATTTTAATTCAAACACCAAAGTGGCAAAAGTACAGTTAAAGTAAATGTCTTAGACCAGTCTGGTATTGATGGATGTCAGTAGTAGCTACACTGCCCAGTGATTTAGAAAGACTTTTAGTCAGATTCTTACAAACATAGGAGAATGTGGCTGAGAGTTTGTTGGCCATAGAACCATTGCTAGTATTTTTTTTTTCATTTATTTGGATAATGGAAGAATACAGTAAAACAGCGTGTAGACATAGAGTCACTGGTGACATCTTAATCCAGTTGAAGGTGTCCATGCTCATTGCAGGAGGGTTGGACTAGATGAATTTTAAATGTCCCTTCCAACCCAAGCAGTTCTGTGATTCTATGATTCTATGATCTTTCCCTCATGCTTACACATGAAATTCAAGTTGATACCAGCAAAGGACCCTCAAGATAGCGGTCTCTGCCTATGTGCTTAATCATAACTATATTACCTTTGATTTGTAACTGACTCATGGTTGAACAGTTAAAAATGTGGATATTGAGTGCTTGGTTCAATCTATTTAGAAAATCTTGGTTAAATTGATCTATTAAGTTTTTTTTGTTTGTTTGGTGTTTATTTGGTTGGTTGTTATTGGTTGGTTTTGTTTTTTGTTTGTTTGTTTTTGGTGAAAAGAAATTGCTTTTACTTTGTTTTGGGTTCATGTAGCTGTTTGATGCACCCATATTTTCATGGAGCTGATTGTCATTTACATCAACTGCTCCCAACAGTGGCTCTCCATTACATTTTCCTTTGCTGTTTAATTTGAGATTAATATTCTGACTGAGGAAAAGTTATTTTCCTTTCACTAGGACACTTTTACCTTAAAATACAGATGTGCGTAAGTATGTGCACTTGCATGTGTATGTGCACACAAGCACGTGCATGCACACGCACACACACAAACGTATTTGAAATATTTTTTCTTTATTTCTGTCCATTTAAAACATTTCAATCTGTATTTCTCCCAGAGAAAAAAATGTAAACAAGCATGTTTTGCCTCTTTTTCACAGGTAACTCTTAAAGAATTGAATCTCTTCTGTAGAAAGATCTCAGGTAACATATACCTTCAAAAGCTTCCACTACAATGTTAATAAAAGCTTTGGTATTGTGCAAAGGAAAATAAAATCTTCAAAGAGATTACCAAACAATAAAGAAATAAAAATAATACATAAGGCTAACAAACTCCAAAAATTATAGAAGAAAAGGTAGCATCTAGTCTACTTCAGGCAATTCAGGAGTTACACATAACTTAAAAATTGACACATTACTGTAGCAAGATGATTACTTCTAGTTGAAAAAATAACACTGTGCCCAGAAAGCATGCACAATATCAAAGCAAAACATCTTACGGAATTTTCCATGAAGAAAAAGAGGTTGCTTTCTTTCTAAGTTTAATCAACTTTTTTCAATATTTAAAAGAGGAGGTTAAAGAGGAGGTTAGAACCGTGTCCTTTAGCTATGTTATGGCACTAGGAAAAATCTTCTGATTTTTACTTGTTTCAATATTTGTCATTTTGTTACCTTTTTTTTTTTTTTTTTTTTTTTAAAGAATTACTTTAGGCAATACCTTGGTACTGGTCTCTAACATAATAATCAAGCATCTAATGAGTGTAAAATATTGAGTAGCAAATGCATGTGCAGCCAGCATGTAGTTCTGTTCAATCCATTGCATAGAGATGTTCCTCTGGACCTTTTGCCTAACACTTGCCATTTTAAGAATAAAGATAGTATAGAAGATTGCTTTTTAACAATAGTTTTACAGTTATTGAGAATTCATAGGAGCTAATGCTTCTTGTGAAGGGTGTAATTGCCCTTAAATTTTTATTGAATTTGTAATTATTACACTCAATATTATGCAGTGTTATATAAGAAGAAAAGACAAATGGCTTTGATCACAGTGGCATTTTACATAAAAAGAATAGCTGATGAGCATTCCATGATTAAAGAAAACAGGCTGAATATAAATCACAGAATCACAGAATGTTAGGGATTGGAGGATATCTCAAAAGATCATCTAGTTCAATCCTCCTGCCAGAGCAGGAAGACTTAGATGAGGCTACAAAAGAATGTGTCCTGGTGGGTTTTGAATGTCTCCAGAGTAGGAGGCTCCAATCAAACGTATAACTTTAACATACTCCACTTAGGGGTGTCCCAAATTATTGATTTCAGATGAGAGACTCCATCCTGTACATCACACGTACTCAAGACCTCATTCATTACCAGTTTGTGAAGTTTCATCAGTCAGCGTGGTAAGAACAAAACTACTTTGGCAAAACAACAGCAAATCTGACTTAATTTGCAGGTTTAACTAAGAGCCCAGCTGATTTTTACAGACAGAGCATCTCAAGCTCTACATCAGTGAGATTCCCTGATATCTTTCAGGCCCTAGAAACACATAAGCAAGACTAAGAAATCTGATTTTACTATTCACCTGGAATAAACTTCAGCAGATAGGGAACTAAAAAAATATTTTATATTTCAGATTCCACCCCTGCCTCCCCAAAAAATGGCAGAGCAGGACAAAACAGTAAACATACTGTATTTTGTCATAAATTTTTTTTGTATTTTGCTGTCATAATATGATTCCAGCCACGTTTCACACACTGTCAACCGTTTTCTGCCTTCTCTTATTCAGAAGCAAGGGAATAAAGTCCAAATGGTTGTCCAGGACAAAGAGGTGACATGGATTACATTTGTTATTATGGTAAATGTTTTTATCTCAAGGATTTTAGTTTTTCTGAATTGAACAATAGTTTTGAGAATATGAACTCTTTGCCCCAAGACAGCAGAGATCTAGTAAATAATCTAGTAAAGATACATATAATTCAACTTTTTTTGCTTAGCAATGACAAAATATAATTTGTCTCACATATCTACTGTTCAGAGTAACTCTTTCAGTCATTTGGACAGAAAATCCAGCTTCTACTGCTCTTATATCTTGGCTAATACAGTTTAAGCAGAAGATTGGATAGCCCTGCCCTGGTGTTCTGAGACTGTCATGACTGACATTGTCTTCCTCGCGCACCATGCACTCCAGCTTCAGAGAAGAGAAACAGGAAGAGGGTGCCCATCCGCTACTTCTCTGGGAGCTTCAGAGACAACAGGACTGTAATTTGACTAAAGCTGCATATAGCAGAGGGACTGTCCTGCAAGTATTTCTTCACTGAAGACCCAGCAGTAGTGGGATGGAAGGAAAAGAGGAAACTGGGAACTAAATCAGCTACAACGCTGAGAATATTCACAAAAGCTTTCTTCTTTGCATCCTCCTACACGTTACATCTGCTACAGGTCAATACAGGTTCTAGTACAAAGTACATGTCACTGCTCAAGGCTGATATGCTGAAGAACTTGCTCTAAGGAGTTTTGAATGTAGGATCAGTTGTATAAATCTTTCAGACCTATGTGGACTTTCCTGCAGGAAGCAAGTTCAATAACAATTTTCAAAAAAAAAGATAGAGTTTTATACCGCATATGACAGATCCTTATATTTTTTTCCTAATGAAAGTTTTATTTGCAGTAGGATAATATTCAGGAAATGGTAAACCGTTTGCAGCACAGCTGCTTTTTCTGTGATCAGCAAATTAGTGAGAATTTTCCAAGGAAATAGGTATTGTTTCTAGAGGTGTACACTTAAGTATGGAACAAGCTTGCTTTCAGGTCTCAAGTCTTTGGAAAGAAGTTATTTCCTCCCAAGACCCCATTCATAAATCATTTAGAATAAAATAAATGTATTTTACTTTTGACAGGTCTTTAGAATAATTTTACAACCACACTGCAATTTGAAAGCAAGACTCAACAACACAAATAAGTCTATTTTTTAAAGTAAAAACATAGGTTTTAAGGTAACCAGGAGGAGAGCTTTTAAATTTGGTCTCACTGATTGAGAAATCCTTAAAACTCGTTGATAATTTCAGATTAGGTGTATAAACCCTATTACGGCCAAAATCAAAATTTTCCTCATGAAATGAAGTAGAATGAAGATTATTGTAAAGTCTAAGATGAAACCACAACTGACAGAGAAATAAAAGGAGAGATGCCAGCTAATTCACAGCCTTTTGTATTCACTGTGTTGGTCATACGTACTGCAGTCAAAAATATCATCAAAGACTGCTAAGGCGTACCCAGTGATTAAGAAAAGCAGAAGTTAGGTTTGTCTATCTTTTATTAAACTCCAAGACAGCAAGATATGGTACAGTCTTTTAATCACGCGTTTACAAAAGTAATGTGGTATGTAGCCCTGCTCCACTGAGTGATTATGTTCCTACAGTGTGTGTGTGTGCGCGCGCGTGTGTGTGTGTGTGTGTGTCTGTAAAATTTGGATGCATGTCAACTCCCAGTGCCTTGGCTTCCTTCCAATGGGGCACACTGTCAGAGGATGATTTGCAAAACAGTACAACAGCTGTGAATTATTATGAGATTAAGACTTTAGGTCACACGTTGAAGCGCACAGTACCAGAAAACAGATGCCTACATTTTTAGATCTTTTATGTGAGCTTCACCACAGATACACAATGCATACTACTATGTTAACATATGCTTTTTCTTTCCATTATGGTTCAAAGGGCAGATTAAAGAACAGTGTTCCGACCTTAACTGAAAATATAATTATTCATTCTATTATATACTTCTGTGACATGACATGAATAGTGTTTGTGATGTGAAGGAATGATACAATCCCTGAACTGCAGATGAGATTTTCAGTAGACAAATGGAAAACTGAAGTACAACCATAAAAAAGTACAGAAGTTTTCTATTTGATTTGTTGCTGCATTTGAAACACAAACACCTGCTTTATTTTACTGTTTGTTTCTTTGGTTTTTAATCAGGGAACTCAACATCATGAAGTGCTTTCAATCATGAAAGCACAAGCCCTGATGACTTCTGTAGCAAAGATGGACAAATCAATAATCCTCTAATTTATGCCACAAGAAGACAAATTAGATCACCAGAAGAAGAGAGACGTGCATTTAGTGATCACATATGCAAAGTGTGGTGCAAGTAACTTGCTTGTTGTGAAGTAAAAAATGTCTGCTATTTGTGCAGAGTCACACATAGTTGGTGTGGATTTGCACCAAATTCATTCACTCAGCATCATTGGTCATTTCAGCTCTTAAGCTTCCTTTGCTCTTCTGTATTATATTGATTTACTATAAAGTTTCCAGCTTCTCTAAAACCCAAGAGATTTCATCATATTTTCTTTTAATATATTTTGGTGTTGGGGAACAAGAGGCTGGAGAGCAGCCCCACAGAGTGGGATCTGGGGGTTTCTGGTTGATGGCAAGCTGAATATGAGCCAACAGGGTGCCCTGGGAGCCAGTAGGGCCAACTGTGTCCTGGGGTGCATCAAGCACAGTATTGCCAGCTGGGCAAGTGAGGCGATTGTCCCGCTCTGCTCTGCTCTGCACTAGTGCGGCCTCACCTGGAGCACTGTGTGCAGTTCTGGGCATCATAGGATAAAAAGGATATAAAGCTACTGGAGAGTGTGCAGAGGGCCACAAAGCTGGTGAAGGGTTCAGAGAGGAAGCCATATGAGGAGCAGCTAAAGTCACTTGGTTTGCTCAGACTGGAGAAGAGGAGGGGAGACCTCATCACGGTGCACAGCTTCCTCACAAGAGGAGGAGGAGGGGCACGCACTGATCTCGTCTCTGATGGCCAATGGCAGAACACGAGGGAATGGCAGGAGGATGTGACAGGGGAGGTTTCGACTGGGTGTTATGAAAGGTTCTTTGCCCAGAGGGTCGTGGATCACTGGAACAGGCTCCCCGGGCAGGTAGTCATGGCCTCAACCCTGGCAGTATTCAAGAATTATTTGGACAATGCCCTCAGGAACATGGTGTGAACTATGGGGCTGCCCTACGCAGGGACAGGAGTTGGACTTGATGATCCTTGTGGGACCCTTCCAACTTAGGACATTCTATGATTCTATGATTCCATGATTATTGTAATATAATAGTAATACTAAAAACTCCGTGATATATTTCCAGATGTAATCAGTATGACTGCATCTGCCAGTGTGATCAGAGCTTTTAGTTGTTTGCCATTTGAACTAGGAGAGGAAATTACAACCATAAAGGACAGCTATTCCTTGCTCTTTCTTTCTCTTTAATGGAAATTACTTTTTTCCTTTACACATGGTGTGCATAACCAAGGTGGTAATGGTTCAAGTCATTGAGCATACATGAAAAATACATTCCCTGCTGTGAAGTTTAGTGCCATCTTCTAGTCTAAAGGAAATGGGAAACAAATGTTGTAGGAATTGCTCAGTTTAGTCAGCTGTTAGTAATGTGAGAAAATTTCCTAGGTGCTCTGCTGCAAAAACATTTTTATGTGTACAGACCAGGCAAATGGAGAAGCTATGAAAGACTGAAACATACTTGTTTTTCCTGTGTGCACTGGATTTATGCAAGGTGGTTAGCAATAGGTCTCATAAGAGTATTGAGCAAACCCAGCAGAATAAGCTCACCTATTTTAGGTGATCAGCTACTTCTCGGCAAGTGCAAACTGTGATATAATTTTATACAGTTGTTGTTAGGGAAATGTTGAGCAGATTTTTTGTGAGGGCAGCAAAAGCACATCACTGACATTAAAAGAAATGAAACAACCCAAGACCTACTCCTTTCAGATAGACAGACCACTTTGTGCATGAAATGAGGTGTAGGATATTGCTTTTTTCTTGTCACTTTATCTAGTTTCATTTCTATTTCTATTCAATTTCTATTATACAAATACACTCCCATTAGTTGTACTTCATTATAACTACATTATCCTTTCCATGCTTTGTTGTGTTTCTCTAGGTAAGAGGGAATGAGCTTGTTTCAAACCTCTACTAAATTTAGTGTTAAGGAGTGTTTGCAGCAGCTTCAAAGGCCACTTTGGATTAGCACCTTGCAAATTTAAATATATTATTTTATTATAATAAAAATGGAAATTTTAAGTATCAACCTGTCCTGATATTATTTGGATTTGGTTTTATTTTTATCAGTATTTTCTGGTTTAGCTCACACTTATTTTATTAATTATCAGTTAAAAGAGTGCTAGAGAAAAAGCATAAAAGATGATCATATCTTCAAGTTCACTGTTTCCTGCAGAAATAGTGGATAAACTGTGCCATACTCTGCAAGAAACTTCTGTGATTATTCTGGGATTTAATTTGGCCAGAGTATTTCTGTTTATACTGGTGGAATTCAGATTCTGAATAGTTGCTTCCTTCAGGCTGAGCTATACTGTCTTGCAGTATTCATTGATTGAAAACATAATAAAAACTAAATGTGTAATGGTTTGCCTCCCTGCAGCCAAGTTTAAAGACAAATCTATTTTTAAAAAGTATTAATCAGATCATTATTTTTATTGCTCAGGGTATCCTTACCACTCTTTCAAAAAATAAGGTTTATTCTTGCTTTATCATCCATTCCAATCTATCTGAGCACCAATTTTGTTGAAGCTACAATGGATAAGGCAAAAACATTTTTAAAGGTGGCAATACAAGACAAAAAGTTTCCAACCCTGAAGCGATGCCATTTTTTGATTCCTTAGCCCAGATGATGAAGAAGCTTCTCTCCCAGAGAGAGAAGCTTTTGTTGGAAAACTTAGACTAACCTCTGAATTTACTGGGTTGCCTTAGTCATTTCACACTTGCAATGCTATATAAAAAATATTTTGAAAGATGAGGTGTTCTACCAAAGGCCTTATCTACTGAATCTGGGCAACACAGTTGAGATTGGTTGGAAGCCATTCACTTCTCTCTTTGTAAAAAGACATATTTTTTAACTGTCAGGGGGCCTCTAGATTATGAAATACCTGCTTTGAACATGTCAGTGACATACAAAACCAGTTTGATTTGTGTTGAGATGTTTCTAATTACAGCTCAGAATAGAATGACTGAAAAGACTGCATTGGTATGCTGGTCATTTGCATAGATAGTCTGTGTCCTTACAGCAGATCATTAACCCAGAGAAACCTTTGAGAGGACAATACTTAAACAGTCATTGCAGGTTCCTTATCAATGATAACAATACCACTTCTACGTTAATTAGTTAGCTGTAGGAAAATACCACAAATAAATAAACTAATAGAAATAAATTAATTTTAGAAAATTTCTTCTGTGCTTTTAACTGACTCTTTAAAGGTTGTGCAGACTGTTACTACTTTTTGGATGAATTTAGTCAAATTCATTCATTTCAGTTATTGTATTGACAACACATGTCAGCTCAGTGAAGGCTGCTCTTGCACTTGACTGTTCTTATCAAAACAATTCATATTCACATGAGACAACTTTCATAAGAATGATTTCCAACCACACCTTAATAAGAATCAAGCTTCTTATTTCGCTTCTTCCATGTGCTGAAGGAAGAATATACAGGCTGTCCTGCCATATGAAAAGCCCAGCACTTAAAACTGTATATTTATTTTTGAGAAAGGAATAAGAGGTTCATATTGGAGAGATGTATGTATGTATTACTGAAGAATTATAAAGTAATCTTCAGGTGTATTTATTCTAAGGTTCTGCTGCAATTTCCATTGTTTTGAAGCTCACCACACTCATTGTGCAGTTAAGGTAGGCTGATGCTACTCTTTTTTCAAATGCATTGCTATGGATCAAGTCCTTTGTGTACTATCTGGATTGTCTCTATGAGCAATGAATGCTGTAGCAAATAGGAAATAAGTGTTTCAATAAATACTGATTATTGAGCTCCATATGGAAGTAATGTGGTAAAATGAAACTGTGTATGATCTACAGGAGATCAGGCTTAAAAAATGTGTCAATCATCTGTTTAATGTGTTTTGACTGAATTATTAACTTGTGCCTAATAAATCTCATAGAGGTGAACACAACTTCCAAAATATCCATGCAAGCTACTATATTAAAGATTGATTTCCCCTCTGTTTCCTTGTGTTGTGTTTCAGTTCACATTCAAGTGTGGATATCCTGTTTACTTACAAATACCGTTTTTATTTATAATAGCAACAGATTTTTGATGTTACATGCTGCTAACAGTGTCGCTGACTGGAAACACTACCTTGCTGAAAACTCACCTTCATCACAAACTTCATGAGATGTATTGTGAGTTTCCTTTGTGTTTATTGCAGTTATAACTGATGGAAACCATTTTCAAACATGGAAAGGACAAGTAGGTGACCGGGGAAGTCAGGATGGGGATCTGAAATGGGGAGACCATGTTTAACCAACAACAACTTTTTACAATTAGGTGACTAGTTGGATGGGTGAGGGGAGAGTAGGGGATATTGTTTACCTTGAGTAAGGCGTTTGACATAGTATCCCATAGCATCCTCATAAACAAGCTGACAAAGTACAGGTAAGATAAGTAACACTAAGTTGGCTTGAAAACTGACTGAACATCTCGACCCAAGAGGATTATAATCAGCAGCACAAAGTCCAATTAGAGGTAAGTCACTAATTATTTACCCCAGGGTTGATATAGAGCCAGTATGTTTAACCTCATCATTAATGACCTGGACAATGAGCTCCGCAATTTTGCAGATGACACAAAACTGGAGGGAGTAGAGAGTATACCAAATAATTGTGTTGCCATTTAGAGAGATGTGGACAGGCTGGAGAACTGGACTGAGAGGAATCATGCAAAGTTTAACAAAAGAAAATGCAAAGTCCTATATCTGTGGAGAAACAAGCCCAATCACCAGTACACACTGGGAGCCAAATGGCTGGAAAGTGGCTTTGCAGAGAGTATTGTGGAGGTCCCAATGAATGCCAAGCTATGAGGCATTAATGTGCCACTGTGGCCAACAAGACCAGCAGCTGTCTGGGCTAGACTAGTAGGAGCATTACCAGCATATTGAGGAAGGTGGTCCTTCCCTCTTCTCAGCCTTTGTGAGGCCAAACCTGCAGTCCTGACTTCATTTCTGGGTTCCCCAGTACAAGACAACTATAGACTTACCTAAGCAAGTGCACCCCAGAGACATAAAGATTATAAAAGGACTGAAACGTCTTTCATACAAGTAGAGGCTTCTGTTCAGCCTGCAAAAGAGAAGGCTCAGGAGAATTTGACGTTATGCATGTTTATAAACACATGATGAGGGGAATGAGATGTAGGAGCCAAACTCTTCTCAGTGGAAAAGAAAAACTTCATTTTTGACTTAAATAAAGCCAACACGTCATCTATAGAGGAGAGAGACATACAAATTTAGAAAACATCGAAAGAAAGCAGAAGAAATATATGCATCTTTTGGAAAATATTGCCCTGTGTTTTGTCCATGTATTAAATTTCATTAATGTACACATTTCATTAATCTTCTAGTATTAATTATATATATATATATCTTCTGTATACTGCAGATCAGAGCCCTTTGAAGGATGTCAGTGACACCACACCTTCTCTATTTATTTTTAAAGATATTTTTAACAAATATAATCAGTACAAATCTTACTGTATGTTTGTTTAGTACCAAAAACTGAGTGCAAAATGTAAAGTAAGACATAAGTTGAAACTAAAAGTAAGTGTTACGTTCTGACACCACAGTTCACACTTGCAGTGATTCTGAATCACACAGTTTATTTCACGGATCTGAACTTTATGAAGGCTGAGAACTATTTCAGTGCTTTAAAATCTGTGGGTGTCTGAGATGATTCAATCAGCTGTGACTTGACTCATAAAAATTACAGCAATTCAGACAAGATCAAGCAACTTCTTGGAGTTCATCCAGGAAGGTTACTAGGTGTGTTACATGGAGAATTTCCATTTTCAGAAAAGTGAAAAAGTTAATCGAGTAAAACCATAAAATAAACATTTTTTTTCACACACACAAAAGGAAATGCACTGCATTGGGATAAAATGGAGACGAAAATAATTTTCATTTCACAAGCAGACAATGTGTATAAAACCAATTCTTTCACCTTCTTGAACTTGCTCTTCTAAGGAGAAAGGACTCAGGGCTTCAAAAAGCTGCTGTATAAATAAGTAATAGATGTTGATTTATCAACAATAAACTAAGCTGTTCCCTAAACAAGTAATAGTGTATTCAGTTTATGATAAATTAAAAAATCCGAGAGAATCATATAACATCCCACAGGTGACTGAATATCTGACTGCATTCTGAATGCAGAAATGAAGCTGTGGTGTCAAATATTATCTTCAGTTGCCCGTCATTGCATGACAGCAGTTCAGAAAGAACTGCAGATAGGCTTACTAATTTATTAAAACTGACTGAAAAAGCACCTTATCCCATTTCAAGGTTTATCTGAGAATATACTTGGAACAATAGTTTCTCTGTTTGCCAGTTTAGGCAAAACAAGGAGGAATGAGTGGCTTTCAAGCTTTTGTAGGCATTTACAGTTTGACAGCTCATACCAACATGGAATTCATAGAAATGTCAGTTTCAGTGGACCATTACCTGAAATAGCAGGATTGGTGACCCTTCAGTATAGTGCTGAGACATCATAAATTCTAGGCACAAGCCCATGAATCACCACAGACTCTAGAAACAGGCTCTAGTTCTCTAATGTTGGCGTAGCATTGTAGAAATAGTAAATTTAATGCACAGTGACTGATTTAGTGTATTTTTTATTAAATCAGTTAGCATGACACAAATAGCTATCAATTTACAAATGGTGTAATTTACTTGTGTTTCATGAACAACACAACATTTTAGCCACCAAGTCAATTCCTGAGTAATCAAAAAGTTCAGATTACATCTTAATGACAATGTTAGGCCTTGTAGAGAAGAATATGGGTGAAATGAAACTCAAGATACAACAAAAAATGCCAGCTTGGTTGTTACATTTTCATAGACTAAAAGGAAGTAAACTATTTATATTATTTTCATACTCTAAGTTCCTTGCTACTATCATAATTACTCAAATTTAGAGTTCTACATAATGTACTGGTTCCCAAGCCATGGCCCAATAGCTCATTAAAACACCTCTCTGCATAACAATATCAATAACATTAGCAGATAGGGTTTGTTTAGGGCTTGTAAAGTCATGGCAGCCCATGGTTCATTTTATGAAATTGTATGAGTCAGTGATCTGAAATGCCTGATTTAACTTAAACATTATTGAATATACACTATGGAGTATATGTCTCATCTGACTTTTGTGGAATTAACTGAGTACCTAAAGTACAAATTTCTTATTCTCCATGTTACTCTCTGTATATTGTACAACAACACTTAGAATTGCCTGCTGATCCTCCTAGGTTAATGTTTTAATCTGATTAACTGTATAACAAAATGCAGCCTGTACATTGGTGTACTGTTTCCTTCCAAATAAAAGTGATCACAGGTATCACTCCTACAAAAAAAAAAATCCCCAAAAAGTAAACAGCTGCCAAGAAAAAACACAAACCTATGTTTGACTTTATTAATATTCAGACTTCCATTTGGACTTCAGGTTGGGATGAATGGAAAATCTTCTGAGAAAGTGGGATTTGCTGCCTCATTCCCACAAATTCATTCTGAAAAGAGTTTTCAGGTCTAACAAAAGTAGACATATTACAAAGGAAGTTATAAAAAAAAGAGTATGGAATTGGAAAAAAGAAAAACACAAATGGTCTAATTGTTCTTAGAATAATCATACAAGATCATTCTGAAGTTTGGCAATAGGAAATTAATGAAGTCACACTAGAAAAATATGACCCATAAGATAATAAGGTTTTCTAACACTGATAAAAATATATTATCTGAAAGTCTACTAGCACTGATCCTTTTAGAGAAGTGTAAAATCACAATATTAGTTATGCTTGATTTTTGACGAATATATCCTAAGGTGTGTAAAGGATTAATCAAGGAAATCATACTGGGCTTATGCCCCACAGTTGGTATCTTTTTCACTTTTTAAAAAAGAAAAAAAGTGTTCTGAGTAGTCTGAACATTTATCATTTCATAAATGAACCATAACAGAAAGCACTTAAAAATCCTGAGTGTTAGAAAAATTATGATCTTTAAATGTGCGTTATATTATTGCTAAAACCATGGGCCATGTAACTTGTTATTTTAGATATGTAATACTGTTGTTTTGCAGAGGCAGCCTTCGTCTTTATTTAGATATATTTTGTTGTATTTGCTATCAGCATGCACATTTCCTGTAACAGAGATTATTGCTTTCAATCTCTATGAAAAAATCACTTACATCCTTTTATTTTCTCGTGTCTGTCATGCTGCTTCTTCAGAGGTGTCTCTGAACTTAACATTTACATTGCTATAGTCTCTAAGGAGCTAAACTTTCTCAATAACATGTATGATGACAAATTACAGTTGCTAAAGTACTCCTCCCAGTAGAAAATGCAGATCCGTTAGTTTAGAACTGCCAAGAAGACTTTACATCTAAATAATGCCACATGTAATAATTCTGTTTTACCCAGACATTGGTAAAAACATGGGATGAAATTAATTGGCGGGATGCAAATACAGTTTTTATGGAATGTGTATACATCCTTATGCCTCGTGTACAGTACCAGTTCTAACTTGTACCTCTGGTGGAAGACACTGTAATCTCTACTGAAGAATGAAGAGCTCTCAGTCCTTCAGACCAACTTCCTTTTCCTGTGGCTTTTGACTATATAAATTCAGTGTTCAAACACAACAGATTTCAGTATAAAAATAAGATTCTAATTTAATAAAGATTTTGAAATAATGCCCCTGAGTCATGAAAAGTCAATTTTTTGTGATAGCGTGAATAAGATAAAGAATATTTTCTGGCATAAGTTAATACCTATCTTGGATTAAAAAAACCTACTTCTTGACAGCTTTAATGCTCACATATTTTGTAGACTATACTGGGTCACATCCCTGCTCCCCAAACTGGGCTGAGAACACACAGCTTGGATCATAGTTCTACCCTTCTTGGGTCTCAACAACCTAATGCCCACAACACACTGTTAAGTTTAAACTCAACTTGTGTTTGGGCAAAGAGTCAGTCAAGTACCACTTTACAAATCTAACTCTGTAGGTCAGATCACTCTGAAAAAATCTGGGAGTAACTCCAGCTAATCCCATACAGTCACTACATCCCTTCTGACTCTAGGCGAAGACATCATTCTCATTCTCCTCTTTCATCTGCCAGCATCTTTATCTGCAGCTTCTCCAGCCTGCTTCTGATCTCCTAACTCCAGCTCCATGCATGTTATGGAACATTACTCCAATGGCATTCATCTGGATACCTCAAATCTGTCACTCTGTATTTCAGTGGACATGTCAGTATACCTAGTGGAGGTAGTTGAAGATCCTCTGTTATATCCTTACAAAAACACCCCAATAATGCATCTCTATTGTGAACAAGCCTCCTTTTCAGTTTCCTCAGAACAAGTAAGAAGATGACGTTGGAAGCCAGTAGAGGCAAATTCAAATATGTATTATTTGGTCTGGATGGGTAAACTTTGCATGTCACCAGGAGTGGATGTATGATCCTGAGAATCCTAGATATTCATTCTGAGCAGAGGCAGGAAGTAATTTCCTCATGCATCTCATTTACTGATTACTCATCCCTGTAACAGATCCTGGCTAGTGCCCAGGCAAAGTACAACCAGTCCTGCAGTACAGGCTAATTAGGAACATTAGGTAGAACAGATGATGTATAAGTGTCTGGTGCCTGTGACAGTGGAAAGCAGGTCCTGAAATGTTCTCAAAGTACAATGAATCAGATCATTTTACACAGGACCAAATTGGTATCCTGTCCCCATGCCACTCAGCAGATTCCTGGCACTGTTGAGTGCTAGTTAGTGTCAGCCTGCTGCTGTGCAGGGCCCCATGCTGCAGTTTCTCATCAGCAGGTGCTCAGAACCAGGAGCCACTGTGGTTTTGTGCAGTTGAAATAATTGCCCATGCATTGGTAATGCGTGTAGTTTTTTTTTTCCACTCATTCATGGTAGTGAAAAACTTAAGCTGGTTTGGACTTTAAGTATTCTGATGTTAAAAAACGAATTATTTCTACTATGCAGTTAAATACCATCTTTTTAAGTAGAATGGCTACAGATTACAGATAACAGTTTGTAGGATTTACAAGCATTCGGATAGCCCATTACAAATTCTGTTGTATTAAAAGACAAGCAGACACAAATTGTTTCTGACTACAAACTAAATTAGCATCTGTCTTCTTTAATAGGTTCATGATTTTTTTTTAAAGTATCACATTTGCTGTGCTTATTCTTATAAGATTAGATTTCAGACATTTCTAATGTTTTTTATCTCCACCCTTGAAAAATTGATGTTTGAACTTCTAGTGACTGGCCTGGAATACAAACCATACATTTCTGCTTTGAAAAGGAAGAAATTAACCAAGATTATAAAAGGAACATAAACAAGAAAATGTTTTAAAGTCCACTTTTATGTTCTTCTTCTTTCTATTGATGTACTACAACTTTAATATAATGAAGTATTTTAAATGGAACATAAAAAGCATGAAATCATGTCTGAGATTCTGGGCATGGAATTATGTATTAAAAGACTTCACAAGACATAAACTATGCTGTGAAAAATTTAAGAATTTCTAATGTAGGGAGGTGGTAAGCTCATATTTAATGTGATGTCTAGAGTTTGTAGTGTTTGAAGCAGTTTTCCAAAATACCTCCTCTCAAATTGTAATGAAGCGTAGTTTAAAATAACAATTATGTTTGATGCTGTAATCACTCTGCGCTTGTTACTTGCATTTGAAAGGGTTACGGAAGAGGGATTGTGGCGATTTACTTAGTCTAGTTTATTGAGAACAATACAGTATTTTACTCAGGGAAATCAATTAATTCCACATTGGATAAGAAGATAAAATTGTGTAAACATTTCTTATGTATCCGGTTTATTTCTGAAGTAGTTAAACATTTGTGGTAATCTTCTGTTACTTTCCTCACATCAATAATGGAAATCCAAACTAAAATATCCAAAATTTTACCTAATATTTTGTCATTATAAAGCCAATAATGAAGATGCACTCTCACAGACTGGGAATTCTTGCATTTATTTAATTTTCTTCTTAAGTGAAGCTGTATCCAGAATTTTCCTCATGTAAAGGCATAGAAAAACATATAAAGAAAATTCAACTGATGCATTTTCTCAATTATTTGGAAAGATTATGGTTTATGTAAAACTTAATAGTTGAGAGGTACTTCATTATACAGATGAGATGCACCTATGCTCTTCGATCAACATGCATTTCCTGTACTTATGTTGGCCCACCAAAATTGCATATAGGTAGATAATCCCATGAGACTAACTCATACAACAGATAATTCCTTATTGTATGCCACAGCAGTGTAGAATACAAAATAAGTTTTCAATTTGGACTACAGACATGCATTAGGTAGGAGAGGGAAGAAGGCAGGAAGAAGATGTGATGAACTTCATTTTCAGGTATAATAAGGACCTTCAAAGTGCAGTGCAAACACACATACTATTGTTTACATAAGTAAAGCTGATGTTTTTGTGGGGAATCAAGCTTTTATGCACAATGATTATTTAGAAATCTCTATTTCTAATTCTGAAAAACTGTACTCACAGAAAATGTTTGTATTCCCTACTTAAACTACAGGCTAGACCTTTCCATAGTGTGCAGACAGGACAACAAAATCAACATTTGCTCTATGGAAAGTGTAAGTCTGTGATGAGTTCAAAATGAAACAGATTAAAATATCAGTCAGTCAAGACTTGAAGCCTTTACATTTTACTTTAGCTACTAAAGGCATGTTCAGTTACATTCTGTAAGTTATTAAAACTAACAGAAGACGATAAAGCAGGATGTTTTCTAATGAAACCGAAATAATAAATCTGGGTGGCTGTGATTTGCACAATAAAATAACTGTTGTACCAAAAATTGCTGCTTTTATTTTTGTGGACCTGAATGTTTATAAGGCATATCTTTCAGGTAAAAATGTTGCATCCTAATCCGAGATTTTTTTTTTTTTTTTTTCTTGGAAAACAATAGACTTTTACAAAGAAACCTTGTGGTGGAATTTTTGTACATAAAAGGTATATTGCTGATACCAACAGCACCAAAATTCCACCCTAAAGTATTTTAACAGTAGATACATACTCTTCTGTAACAGCTAACTATTCACATACTAGACTGAAATACAAATGCAGATGGTTCTCCCCTCTATCTTCAAAAACAATAGAGCAATTTGGCTAACATATGCAGGAAATATTAACAACTGAGCATCCTGGAATAGTTAACAGGTGAAAATTTGTTTTTCCATTCATACTTTGGACTCTATACATCACTATTAATTTTTTTTTTCTAACTTCGAAAAGGAAAAAAACCCACCACTTCCTTTCTGTCCTTTTACTAGACCAATTAAAAGTACTTTTTTTCATGAAAAATTTTTCTTCTACCTATGTGTTTCTGCTGTGGTGTGTTCTGCTCTTTGGCTTTTACCTGTTCTTTTATTCTGATCTCAGCACTGCTAAGTATCTGCAAATTTCATCTGTGAGAATCAGTTATACATTCACATGAAAATTACACCAAAATTCAGATTATATTGCTCTCTGTTTACGTGAGAGGGTAGCTGTATAGGGCTCTGAAAATTACATTTCAAAATCTGAATACAATTTAAATTCTTATAGTAATAATGCCCTTCAGTTATTCTGCATGAACTATCTGTAACTGAACACCGTACAGTTTCAATCTTAATTCTACTTCCCTCAGTTACAAAATTTCATGTGGCTAATGAGAATGTAATTTACATAATAAATGCACAAAGGGGATGTAAGTAACAAAAACGTGTATACCTGAATGCTTCTAATTCCCTAATGCTTAACAAAATGAAAATTAATATTAAAGTAATAGCTTCCAGCCATCACATGCTAACTAATGCAGATGATATTCAGGGAGTTAAAACTTTATTTTTTTATGTCCCTCGAAAGAGAGTAAGAATAAGAAAGTTCCTTTAAAAATATTATAATGTAACAAGATTGCCTGTTGGCGTTTTGGATGTGGATTTCTTTTTCTTTAATGGAATAACTCTGTTAATAGTGGAAAGCCAAGTAAAGTAGTCTGTAACAGCTGAGTATTCAGGCCTATGCAGTTTCAGCCATGTTTTAATACAAAAATTAAAAAAAAAAAAACCACTTATTGTATTTTTATTTTAAAGTGAAGTTTACTGGGAGTTTAGTAGCAATGTGGAAAGGATTGATATTATAAGACATCTCATCTTTCCTTTATCTCTACAAATAGAAGGACGATCTAGTAATTTAGGGCATGAGTTAAAAATGGAAGGAAGTAACTGCTGAGAATAAACCAAAAAGTCTTTTTGGGTGGACATACAAATACTCCATGCACAGAAAAAAAGCTGAACATGTTCAGCTGTGCATGTCCAACCAAACATTTAATGTGTTTTTGAACCACAGAATCAATTTGCATAATATGTCAACCTAACTGCATTTGATCATAGATCTACATGTGACAATAAAAGAGCAGAATCACACTGAAAGACAGAAAGCTAATGGCTTCGACTACTATGTATGTGATGCAATTACCCAACAAGAGGAGTGATTCTGTGCAGGGGAACAGTATGTCCATTGACAAGAGTCTTTCTGAAGAGATTGTGAAAATAACTCTGCATTTTTCACAGTAATTCATTGTTAGAATTCTTCCTCTCTGCTTTTGGAGAATAAAAACAGTTGTGAGGCTTTTTTCTGTTTGTTTTTGGTTTGTTGTTTTGTTTTGTGGTTGTTTGTTGTTGCTGTTGTTGTTTTATTTGGAGAGAAATAAGATGTTTGATTTACTCTTAATCACACTTCAAGTGTTCTAGCTGCTTAAGTTATAAAATATTTATTCTTATACACACTCAGATTGTCCCATGATAGAAAAGCCAAGTCTGTATCTTGGTTAACTCCTGGAGGCAGGCATTAAGGTTAGTACCTGGTAACAAGATAGTATAATAGTATCTCTACTCCCATATCCTGAAACAAAGTGGTCTACATTGGTGTGATATACTTGCTTTTAAAGATTTCTTAAGAAAAGTTAAGAAACAACAGTTAGCATTTAATTATATCTTATTAGGATCTGTAAACTCAGATACTGTCAGGTTGCAAAACTGGCTAGGCTGAGTCATGCATTACTGTCCTACTCTATGGTAGCGTGGTCCTTCATGGTGAGTCATGTTCCAAGGAGAACGTGGGTGGGACCACAACATCAGACTCCCTGATGAAAAATAGCTCTTCTGTTTGCCAGTTTACAAATGTGTAAAGGTCACAGATCCACTTGGTCTTTCAATGAAGCAAGTATTGTGCTAAGTCTAGGGAGAGTCTAAAGCAGTCGAAAGGTGCAGAAATTTGCTCTCCAATCCCACTACTCTATCAGACACATAGTAGAGCACAGCAGAGAAAGAACAAGTGATATCCTACCTCTGTTAGCTAAACTAACACAGTGAGGGCAATGACTAGAGTTTAGTATAAGAAATGTCCCAGAGTAAGGACAAAGCAGAGAATGAAAGTGACTTCACACTTGTGAGACTGTGTCAGATACTGGTACTCTTGGAGCACTTCTGTGCAAGAAGGGCACTGACTGACTAGAGCCCAGCAGAGCACCACCAAACTGGTCAGCGAGCTGGAGCACATGACGTACAGGGAGGTTCTGAAAGGTGCATCTAATTACTGTGAGGTTGGGAAAGCTAAGGACAGGGGTGCGTACCTTCCTACTGTCTACAACTTCCTAATGATCAGTTAATAGAGAAGACAAGAACCAGACTCTTCCAGGAGGTGCATAGCTGAAGGACAAGAGGCAATTGACACAAATTGTAGTAAAGGAAAATCTAACTAAACATTTTGGGGGGAGACTTGAGGAGAGGGTGGTTAAGCACAGGAACATATTGCTGGCAGAGATGGTGGAATTTCCTTTCCCGGAGATGTTAATGTCTCAACCAGGCAAGGAAATGAGCGACCTGCTCTAATGTGGCAGCTGGTCCTGTTCTGATGTGAAGGTTGGACCAGATGATTTCAAAGTTCACTTTCAACCTGAGCAATTCTCAGACTATATTGTAGATAAAATTTTGACAGCATTAAAATAATGAAATCCTCCAGATGGTCATTTTAAGTAATATCTGCAGTTTGTTCCTTGAGATCTGATGCATAATTCTTTTTACTTGGTACAGAAAACCACATTGGTATTTTTTACAGGAAGTGGTTTTAGATGCTTTGCCTTGGGTGGAAATCATCTCTTCAAAGAAAGCAGTAACGACTAACCACATTCCATTCCCCCTCATTGTTTTTACATCAGCCTCCTGATGCTGGCATTTTCTGATGCTGTGCATCAATAATTCTTATTTCATTTTAAAATGATAATTAGAAAACAACTCAAGCTTTCCTGTCATGTATTTTGCAGGTAAATGTATTTTAATTATGTGGAAAGAAAATGGTAATTGCTAGAAATAAATGTACTGTGCTAGTTCTGAGGCAGTCTGGCCTTTCAGGCAGGTGAATGAAGCATACAGAAATACACTGGCTTTCAGAAATTTAAATAAGAAGCTTCTGCCTGTATTCATGTTACCTCATAACTGAAAGTAAAAATATATATATACACACACATTTTAGCTGCAATTTAGATGTGAAAACAATCAACACATGAAGTTTTGATGTTCAGTGCAAAATATCCCACAGAAGTATCTAGTTACATGAATTTTTCATCATTTTCACTTCAAATCAATGAAATGATTGAGAGAATCATATGATTTGGATACTACAAAAAAAAAAAAAGGAATGCTTTGAAGGCCTACTGCAACAGTACAAAGGCTAGAAAGCTGATGTAAACTTAATTTGGTTTTGGTTATAAATTGTCATTGTATTGCAGTAATTGTGTATTCAGACAAGGACAGTAGTAATTACTTTTACTCATTAGTACACAAGCAGTAATACAAGATTTCTTTTAAATAATTATATGTGTATGCATAAATCTGCCTGTGACTTTCACAAAATTTGCTTGTGCATATAGCACAGAATATTTCAGCTGGACGGGACCAACAAGTATCACCTGGTCAACTGCCTGACCACTTCCAAGCTGACCAACATTTAAAGCATGTTGTTAAGGGCCTTGTCCACATGCCTCTTAAAACACTGACAGGCAGGGTGCATCGACCATCTCTCCAGGAAGTCTGTTCCAGTGCTTGCCCACTCTTTTGGTCAACATTTCCTAACGTCCAGTCTAAACCTCCTCCAGTGCAACTTTGAACCATTCCCACGTGACCTGTCACTGGGTACCAGGGAGAAGAGCTCAGCACCTTCCTCCCCACACCCTCTCTTGGGGAAGCTGTAGGGAGCAGTGAGTACTCCTCTCAGCTTCCTTTTCTCCAAACTAGACAAACCCAGAGCCTTCAGCCACTCCTCAGAGGACATTCCTTCCAGCCCTTCCAGCAGCTTTGTTGCCCTTCTCTGGATGCATTCAAGGACCTTCACATCCTTTTTAAATTGTGTGGCCTGGAACTGCAGATGACACTCAAGGTGTGGCCACATCAGCGTTAATAGGACTTTTTTTATGCTGAGAACCTGTACTACAGCCAAAGAAAATGTGTAAGAAATGTGACTCAAAATTCATAAATTCCACCACAGCAACTAACATTAATACACAATGAAAACAAACAAAGCAAACAAAAAATACTTTGAAAATTCCTGTTTTCCATATGATTTTTTTGTGCTTAAGAGAAGCTCTCTTAATCATTCAGTTTTTCACAAATTGATGTTTTTTTCTCTGGGTTGGGGGGAGGGGGAAAGTGCATGCATTTGCCATTCCCAAAAGACTAGTTATTCTAGTTTTTCCTGGTTTGTTTTGTTTTGGCTTTTTTTAAACTTCTGTTTGCATTTTTTCCTTTTTTTTTTTTTCTTTTTGCATCTTTGAATAGAGGTATTACTGCCATCAGTAACTCGAATGCAAACTCTTTTTGAATTACATTAACATAATATGGTAACCAAAGACGTATTTGGTGTTAAGTCTCCAAATAGTAAGTGCATCCTATGACTATTTCTGTCTGTTCACTGGGTGACATAAAATAGTCATAAAATAGTGTATCCTATGACTCATTTATTTTCTGTATGTTTTTCTTCTAGGATGCTGTACAGAACACTTTTATTAGAGGTAGGTCGACCATGAATTATAAAAACAATTGAGACTTGTCTACTGAATACAGGAGTGTAATTAGATATGAGCTGAGTGAGAGGACAATCTCCAGATTCACAGAACAACGAAGAACAGAAACATTGACCACTACAGTGAATTCTCTGGAAAGAAAAGTCCATCTGCCTGTTTTGTTGGGGGTTTGTTTTGCTTTGTGCTTTCTTCTGTTTGCTTTGTTTCGTTTTTAACAAAAATTAGAAGACAATAGCAAATGCCAAAACATGCTGTAGCAATGGATGTTTTATAATTTACCCAGATGATGTTCAGGTGAATGCCAATGAGAGAGTGCAGGAGGAAAGAGAAAAACAGAAACAGGAGAAGACTGTGATAACTCAGTGAGTCACTAAATTAGATGGTGCTTAGGGATTCTGAGTATTTTTTGAATGAATGGTCTCTGTCTTTTAAGTTACACCAAGTAGGAAGATGAGGTTTAGCAAAGGCGGTTTCTGCAAATACAGAAAAAGTTTCACTTCTACTTTTTCCAGTTATTCAGGCTCACAGTAGATGTTCCTTGTAAATACTGACCGCAGGTATTGTATTAGGAATTATGAACGTCTTCATGTAAAATCTCATCTTACCTGGAAGTTTCATTGGAAGCTTAATGCATTTAGAAGAATTTTCAGACATCAAGTAAGAATTTTTATTATGTGCTTGAACAGGCAAATAGTTATGGTAGCAACATTACTTTGTTGACAAGACGAAAAAAGTTTTTTAATAATAGCCATCTCATCAATGATCTAAAGTTTGCTTTGTATGTACAAATTCAAATCTTACATTGTATCTCTTTAATAGTCTCTTTTTTAGCGTCCTCTACTCTATTTATTGTAAATACCATGGAAGCATCCCCAAAAAAATCAATTTAGGCAGGTAATAAGCTCAGAACAGCTTTTATTCTAACCAGAATTATTTAGTATATAGCCAACTAGAAACAAAGTTTATCCAAAATCATTCAGCACTGTGACAACATTATAAAACACAGATTCAGATGCTAGTTGGGAGTTCAAATACTACACAGCCAATTCAGACTCAGGGCATCCCAAAACTTTAGAATGATTATTCAAAATGCTCATCTTTCCACTCATAAAAAAATGAGGACTCTCACTGGTACCCAGAAGATATGCTCACTCTCCAATAAGGCAAGCTGTCCCAATCTTTGAGGAAATTTTTTTACGTCAGAACCCACCCTCCTCCAAAAAATAGCAACTCAATGGGAGTTGAGTCTCCAGTAGACTCATTTATACCCCAGTTGAATCTGAGTTGTGGTCATTTATGGTAATGGCCAAGAAACTTCCCTCAGCTGAGGTGTTTCATTGGTCAAGGGCCCTGTCTGTCAACCAAGGGGCAAGTTGTCCATTCAGTCCACAGTTTCTGGTGCTTTGGCAGGGGGAGGGGGAAGTGTGCCTGCCACAGTGAGAAACAGGTACACAAACCTGCTTTAGTTACACCTCAGCATAGCTGATGACATTTCAAATTGCAAAAATAACTAAACTAAAAAGAAAGTGAAGTTATACGAGTAGACAAAAAGAAAGATCTGTAACAGACTAGAGGATGAAAGTATCAAATTTTTAATATAATTCTCATATTAATATTCTATTTAAAGAAAGAGTGAAAAAAATCACTGAATATATTAAAGGAATACTTCACAGGCATTTTTTTCAAAGCCAACACCCTTTTGTTTTTATCATTTTTGGCATGTCCCTTCCTTTAGGGATTTCATAGTAATGAAACTGCTGTGCACTTTGAATTTTTTTCTCTTCTTCTCCTAATAGTGGCATGAAAAAGCATCAAGAATAATGGATTGCCAGAGCATTAGTAGCACTACCTTTGCCTTATGTTTGGGTGGATGATAAATGGTTGCATCACATTAATTTAACATTTTATTTAATTTTTCTTGATCTCCTCATAATTAGTTTACTACATTAGAAGTTAGTCATAATAGACTAATTGATCAGTTTCCCCCCTTACCAGAACTATACAGGGTTCAAATGGTTTGTTGCTGGAATCTGTTCAGAATTACTAACCCAAAAAAGAAAAAAGAAAGGGTGTAGATGTTGTTTCTTTAAGGCCAGTGTTTAATTTTAATGGAAAATTCTGGTACTGGCAAATAGGAGGCTTAGTTCCCATGACCAAGACAGGATTAAAAAAAAAAAAAAAAAAAAAAAAGCCAAGTCACTTGTCTGTGTCTGCAAAGTACGGTGGGAATCTTTCCTAGAACAAGCTATATATTCTTCGGGCATGAAAGAGAAGGGGTGCTCATAGTTTCTTCGCTTAGGAGCTGATTATTTAATGCATAGCATAGTCCTGTTGTAGTTGTCTGTTTCACCAGCTGTTCTTCTGGGGAGTTTGTCTTATCAAGGAGCTGTTAGTAAGGGTATTCCTCTCATGCTAACTGAAATATCTTACCTCTAAAGTATAAGGCTGTAAAACAGATACCACTAAGAAGATAAGTAATATTCTAACTCAGAGACTTTACCTTATAAAACTTGGTAAAATTGCTTACATAACTTAAATAATAAGTAGCATAAAAATGAAGCATATGTTTTAATACTAAGTACAGAAATATGGACAATAGGGAAATAGGGAAAATGAGGAAGGTTCTTACTATGAATTTACTTAGCCTCATAAACATGACATGTACCTCTAAGAACAGAGTTGCAGCTGCTGTTGCTGAAGACTCGGGACTGCTGTGGTGGAAGTTTTCTGAGAGACTTAAACAACAGGTAGCTCCCAAAACTTCAAACATACACTTTCTTTTCCTCAGCTACTAGACAATTTATCTGCTAACACTTAAAATTCAATTATTAAGCGAACTCATCAGTCAAACCTTAGATTATGATACTTCCAGTCTTACACCATGCAGTTGCTTCTGACAGCCATGGTGTGGGATGACTCTTAGTTTCCAGGTCAAGATGTAGTCTTGAGAGCTCCTTAATAGGAGGCCGAAGACCAAACTGAAAATCTTTCTTCACTGTATTGCACTCTGTTGGAGATGGTGCCTATATACAGTGTCTCTGTGGAGGAAGAGTAGTATGATCCAAAGGCGCTGATCTTTTCACAGGTTGGACCACCTTATCAGTTCTGGTCTTTTCTTGCCCCTCCATGTGGTTATTACCACTTTGCAGATCAGGTACCTGACTGCACATCGGGTCATCTGATTCCTCCAAGTACTTTCAGACTGTTATCTCAGTTTTATTGTTCTTATACAATTATGCCAAAGCAGCATATAATAAAAAATATTTCACTTCTTACCTGAAATTGGGTAGCCTTGTGGTATGTATTCCTTTGTGTGCGAAGCAAAGTGTATGATTTGTGTTTCTCCTTCAAATCAAGCAGGATTGTAGTAACTTGAATGCAAGACAAGCAGGATATATTTCTGAAATATGTTTTTCATGAAGGCCTACCATTTTTTATTTTGAGACAAACCTGCGGCCTCCCCATTTCCATTATCAACAGAAGCTCTTTGTGGGTAAAGCATTCACTTTAAATGAACAAAGAATTTGTTTCAGGTAGTGAACTTCAAAAACACTAAATGTATCCTGATGAGAAGGAGTAGAGGATTTTGAGAATAGACTGTTTTATTTAACAGACTTGTTACCCAAACAAATAATTATTTATGCCCAGAACTAAACCAGCTCCTTCTGTTTAAAAATAATTCAGTATGTAATCATTAGCAAACTTCTCCATGTATTGGTGAGTACACCATTTCAAATATTTTATAGTTTATATTTCTTCTCAGACTCTGTCTTAAACCACATACACATCACCATAAAGGAACTTACACTAGCAGGAAGATGGCAGTTCTTTGACCTTATGTAGTAATCTTTATGCAGTTCTGCTGCTTACTACACTCTTTAGTAGATGATTTAAAAAATATTCAACCTAACTACCATAAATATGAAACTGGAGACACCAATTTCTCCAATTCCTCTCAAAGGAAATCATCTTGCTTCAACTTCATTTTACAGCACAGCACCTGGCATTTAAGGTAAATCATTCTACACAAGGCTAGCCATTTAGTTCTGTGCTGGTAAGAGAACTACACGCAGACAGATGGCAAGTGTCATGTGTATTTATTTCATGTAAGCACACAGATCTGAGGATAAAACCTGTCCCAGGTTTTTTTGGTCTCTTCCTTTTGTGGGATTTCTGTGAGGGGTGGGGTAGGGAGGAGAAATGTTTACCCATTTTCGGGAGGCATTTTGGAAGCTTGATTAGAACAGTGACTCTGATCAGGCTGACCAGTATCTTGCTGGCTTCACGAGAAGAACTACTGTGCAGACAGTTTGCCATGCCCAACAATGTTCTGCAGAAGGGCACCGAGGCTCAATGCAACTGTATCACATGAAGACCACCAAGCATGTCTTGTACAAGTCCATTCTGCCTTTCTTAAAAGACAGTGGGGGATCCTTGTGTCAGTCTCAAGACGGTTAAGATTTTAAGTCAGAATCTAATACAGTTGGCCAACAATTTGAACCAGAAAATAAAAAGGGACAGAAAAGAAAAGGACAGCAGTTTTGGATGGCACCTGAGTACAACTGTCAGTGCAGTGCAATTGTGTGACATTTGTGGAACTATTTAACAGATGGGTTACATATGGATTGTTGCAATCACTTTCAAAAGAAGCAACATAATAAGACAAATTCAGTGTGTAACTATAATAATAAACATTTGCATAATGATTCATTTATTAGGCACTTTCTGAAAAGTATGCAAAGCATGAAGAATATTTTATGCACTAAAATAGCATGATACAAATAAATGTTTTGGAAAGCATTTAGTACTCAAAATAAATGTGCATATTTTTCATCTTTTTAATTCTTATTTTTCTGTTCAAAGTTAATTACTCACAATAATGAGAGCTGATCAAATCATTAAAGTTTAGTTTTAGTCAAAAATATCTTGGACTTAGAAATTGAGGAAATAGATTGATTGCAGATTCACTTGTGGAAGTCCAGTTTTCAGTTAAAACAGCCCAAGAACTTATTGAAATTTAGTTGAACTAGCAATAAAATAGAAGAAAACCTTAAAAGCATTGGAGACAGTAGCATTACATGTGTTTGCTGACTACCACAAACCGACAAAATAACTAAACCTTCTATTTTCTCAATATTCAAGTTGTTTAAAACTTAGCATCTTCACTACACTTTGGAACCTGGATATGTTTCATTCAAGCAAAAAAAAAAAAAATCTAAAGTTTCAACATCTCCCAGAGATCAATATGGTCAGATAAAAATTCTAACTAATCTTTCCTGATTTTAGATATTTAAGAGGTAATATATTTTGCAAATTAATTAATATATGTTCTTTCCTCTAATACTTTCTGCTTTGCTTAGCTGAGTGTTTTCCTCAACTTTAATGAAGAATCTCACTTTTGCATGAAGTTAAAGCAAATGTATAGTGAAAAATTATGTTTTTCATGCTGTTGAGGTTAGGCAGTAAAATTGTCAGTGCGTTACATTGGGGGGTTAAAGTAAACCAGAAAGCATTGTCAAAACCCTTGGTTGCTCCCTAAAATATATTATGGATTCAATTTAAAAAAATGTTACTGACATAAAAGCCTTTAAAAAAAGTGAAGAAAATAAAAACAATCAATACTGATAAGAAGTGTTTTATCAGCATTGTTTCTTTTTAGTTTCTTCCCTTTTTTAAACAACCACACAAAAAACCAAAAAACAAAACCTGAATTATTTTTATTTTATTTCATTTGACTAAACAAAGTAAATGAGCATGAAAGAAATTTTGCTTTTAGGGAAAGTTTTGTCCCCATTTCTTAGAAATACTATAGAGAAACACCTATGTATGCATCATGAAGACTGTCCATTTACTATTTGTACATATCGAAAGACAACAAGAAATGTTTCTATAAATACATTAGCAACAAGAGGAGGGCTAAGGAGAATCTCAATCTGCTGATGGATGCAGTGGGAAACACAGTGACAGAGGATGAGGGAAAGGGTGAGGAACTAAATGCCTTATTTGCCTCGGTCTTTAATAGCCAGAACAGTTGTGGTCCAGGGACCCAGCTCCCTCAGCCAGAAGACAGGGATGGGGAGCAGAATGAAGCCCCAATAATCCAAGGTGAAATGGTTAGCGACCTGCTACACCACTTGGACTATGGGGCCAGATGGGATACATCCAAGGGTGCTGAGGAGCTGGCAGAGGTGATCACTGAGCCGCTTTCCATTATACATCAGCAGTCTTGGCTAACTGGGGAGGTTCCTGTTGACTGGAAGTGGTCTAACTTGATGCCTATCTACAAGAAGAAGGATGATCCAGGAAAATACAGACCTGTCAGTCTAACCTCAGTGCTGGGCAATGTCGTGGAGAAGATGATCTTGAGTAACATCACACAGCACTTACAAGAGAACGATATGATCAGGCCCAGTCACCATGAGTTTATGAAAGTCAGGTCCTGTTTGACCAACCTGATCTCCTTCTATGGCAAGGTGACAGAACTCGTAGATGAGGGAAAGGCTGTGGATGTTGGGTACTTACGTTTTGGTACAGCCTTAGACACTGTTTCTCACAGTATTCTCCTGGAGAAGTGGGCAGCTCATGGCATGGATGGGTGTACTCTGCGAGGGATAAAGAACTGGCTGGATGGCTGGCCCCAAAGAGTTGTCATGAATGGAGCCAGATTCAGTTGGTGGCCAGTAACAAGTGGTTTTCACCAGGGCTCAGTATTGGAGTTAGTTCTCTTTAATCTCTTTATCAATGATCTGGATGAAGAGATTGAGTGTACCCTTAGTAAGTGTGCAGATGACAGCAAACTGGGTGGATGTGTTGATCTGCTGGAGGGTAGAAGGGCTATATACAGGGATCTGGACCAGCTGGATCATTGGGCTGAGGCCGGCTGTATGAGGCTCAACAAGGCCAAGTGCCGAGTCCTGCACCGCAGGCAACACTACATGCTTGGGGATGAGTGGCTGGAAAGCTGCCTGGCAGTGAGGGATCTGGGGGTGTTGATTGACAGCCAGCTGAATATGAGCCAGCAGTGTGCCCAGGTAGCCGAAAAGGCCCATAGCATTGTGGCTTGTATGAGGAATAGTGTGGCCAGCAGGAGTAGGGAAATGATTGCACCACTGTACTTGGCACTGATGAGACTCCACCTTGAATACTGTGTTCAGTTTTAGGCCCCTCATCATCAGAAGGACTTTGAGAGGCTAGAGAGTGCAGAGTACCTGCAGAAGTCTGATGAGGAGCAGTTGAAGGAACTGGGACTGTTTAGCCTGGAGAAAAGGAGACTGAGGGGAGACCTTATCGCTGTCTACAACTACTTGAAAGGGGGTTGTAGCATGGAGGGTGTTGGTCTCTTCTCCCAAGTAGCAAGTGATAGGACAAGAGGAAATGGCCTCAAGTTACGCCAGGGGAGGTTCAGATTGGATATTAGGAAAAAAAATTTCATGGAAAGGGTTGTCAGGTGTTGGAACAGGCTGTCCAAGGAAGTGGTGGAGTCACCATTCCTGGAGGTTTTTAAAATGTGTTTAAATAAGGTTCTGAGGGCATGGTTTGGTGGTAGAATTAGGTTATAGTTGGACTCGATGATCCTGAGGATCTCTTCCAACTGAAATGATTCTATGATTCTGTGGTTCTATATTACATGGTTTTTTTTAGCTGCAGGTCGTATTGATGTGTCATTCGTACCTAACTGCAGACTGCTGACCTGTGTTTTCAGTATTCTTTCATGTCTGTTTGGCTGGGAGGCAGCAGGATGGGAGTTGTGCAGACTTTCTCCCTCAGTACCCAGCACAGACTTGGATGTGGCTGGCTGTGTGCATCGCCTTTGATGAGACAGGAAACTGTGTGAGCAGCAATGGCAGGCTCTGTCATTCAGCCCTAGGGACACACACACCAATAAAGCTGGTAGGGTTGGGGAAAACAAACGAACAAAAATGGAATGCTTGTTCTTGGAGTGGCATAAAGAACAACAAGAAAACCTAGCATCTCCAAATAGCAAGCATATGAAAAGGTGTGTATTTTAGAATGACAACAGGTCATGGGAGAGACCACAGTGCCTGTTCACAGTACACAATGTGTCACAACACACACTGTGAGCAGGAGCCTGTGCAGGTAGCAATGTCCGGATGTGGGACAGGCGGGTAGGTGTTGGCATTGGCATCCAGATCAGCCATGGGGATGCCCTTGGCTAGAAGTGTGGGTTGGCAGAAAAGCCAGTGTCATCCTAGAGACCCATACAGAGACAGCTTGAGTGATTAGTCAGAGGGTGCAGTGTGTTGTTAATTACTGTGTTAAAAAGAGACAGTGGTTCATTGTTTAAAAATGTGAAGCCAGCTTTCTTCCTGCTGACAACTTTGGCACTATCTTTTTTGGCAGGTTATTTAATGTAACAGATAGCTGAACCAAATGTTCACAAATCCTAAACGCTTTAAAAGTTTCATCAATAATTATTTTCACTCTCCTGGAGGCTATGTTGTTCTTTTTCAAACTCTGTAAATCCAGAAGAAGCCCTAACTAGCTTTTAGCTCCTTAGTATCTCTAAAAAGGAGTTAGCCATCTGTGGTAAAGAACTTGTTTTTGTCACTCTACATCTAGAGGTGTTTTTGCATTTACCTGATGCCAAGCATTTAAGTTTCTAAATATCAATGCCTTTTCTTCATATTCTGATGTTTTATGCTCTCCCTACCAAAATGATAGTTGAGAAGCTGCTGTTTTTCTTCTGCTTAGGTAAACACCTTAAAGTTTGGCTTTGTTTGTTGTTCTGTTGTTTGGTTGGGTGTTCTTTTTTTGGGTTTTTTTTGTTGGTTTTTTTTTTTTAATTTGTCAGCAAAAGCAAATAGTAATAAATTGAAAATTCTCTTGTTGTAATTTGAGTTACATCCTACATTCTTTATCTGAGTGCTAGCTGCTCTGCTATTGATGCCTAAATGCAGAAGATCACACATAATTCTTTTATTTGAACTAGGACAATAGCTTTATTTTTCATCTTATCATCAAAGTATTACCACTGAGTGGAGGAAAACATATGCTAATAGTAAAATTTGATAGTGAAGAGGAAATTAATGTTTGTTCAAGTCATTTACAATAGTTAGCTTTTAAGTATTAAATCTTATGTGAAGGACTGAAGAAGCATTTGCTGAACATTAGAAACAAGATACATATGTGACGTAAACTGGTGAGATCAATTTACTGAAATGCCAAGAAATGCCAGGTGATGAGCAGGCAGAGAAAGATTTCATGCTGAGTGCTAAAAAAGGGAAATAAATCTACCTTTGATTAAGGAAGGTTGATAGAATAGGAAGAAAATTCCTCATTTAGAATAGAAGTGTAGCTTTAAGAATAGGAATAACATTTTTTAAAAAGCTGTTCTCCTCATACTTCCAGTACAAATATTCATCAATTATAAAATTAGATATTAATAAGGTTGTCCATTTTCACCCAGATTTCATCACCCATAAATGCCACAGGCTTTGCCTGTGAACTAGCAGCACTGGCAAAAGATTATCTGCTGAAGCTTAACTCTTCTTTTTAAATATATGTTACTTGTGAGATTTGGGATAAATTTAAAGCTCTCATACAGAGCTGAAAATCTTAGATTTTACTGATATATTTTTCTATAAGATCCAAGGATCTTAGAAAAATATTTTTATTTCTCTCTAATGTGGACTATAAGAATGCATTTTAATCCCTTTCAGTAACTGTAAGCCTTGTGGTGGATTTTTGGTTTTGAAAACTATCACTCAGTTACAGCAAGAAGGTTCATATGGCTTGGCCTTACATGTTTGTGTATGCCAAATGGACACTTGTTAAGAATCATTCATAGTGGTGTGCTTTATGCCTCAAGCATATGAACCAAGTTTAAAAAATACCTTTATAAAAACAGTATTTGGATTATTCTTGATGACCAGCATTGCTTACTCCTTTAGCTCTTTTCAAATCCTGTCTTTCCTGCTAGGTTAGTACATCACTGTGTCTGCTGCATTGATGCTCTTGTGGAAATGTTAATTATTCTGTTTATAGCCAATTGTTAGTAGGGATTTTTTGCATGGGAAAAAATAAAAAATGTAGGTAATACAAAAGAAGCTTCATGGTAACATCATTTCAGCCATTTTCTACATTTATTAGCAGAAGAATGGTGATTTTACAGGAGTAGAAATACCTTCTAGTATTCTGTATTGAAGACTAGTACAGGTCACAATCTGGCATTTAATAAGGAGGGTATATAGCCATATTAAATCACCACTTGCAGAACAGAAGAAATAATTTTTCTGTGTATGTAAATACAAGTACTGTTTAAATACATCCCATTTACATTCAAACACTCATTCGCTAATGTCTAATAGAGATCATCATAGCTCAGAACTAAATTATTCGTTTGGATTTGGTTTTGCATAGGAAGGACACATTACTTATGTACATTCACCACAGCATAAAATGAAACATTTGCATTTCTTTTGCAAGTTTAATGTGAAGTGTAAGTTAAGCTATCACCTAAATCATCTTTAGTATCCTACAACTTGACTTAAGGACTCTGAATACTCAGCAGTATTGGCAAACTTTAGGCAAGGAATCAACTAATTAGGTTTCTAATTCTACTAAACATGGTGCTGAACACACTGATATTTTACTTTACCACACATTTTCTGGAGTCCAG
The DNA here is from genome assembly GCF_963082525.1 of Nesoenas mayeri. NCBI lineage: Eukaryota > Metazoa > Chordata > Aves > Columbiformes > Columbidae > Nesoenas > Nesoenas mayeri. The sequence goes on along the minus strand of NC_137542.1, from coordinate 46,145,290 downwards.
CTATTTTGTAGAGTCTTGAGTGGGTAATGGACAATAGCATTCCAAAGAGTAAGGAAACCTTGTGCCCAACATGATAACAGTCAGATCAGGGCTCCTGCATAACCTATAGACTCTAGATTTTGTGTTCTGCATTTTGTCCTCATAAGAACCTGTTACCTAAAAGCCTGAATGAAGTCGATAAATGAAACAGAATGCTGTCTGCAAATGTGTTTGTAATGTATTCAGCAATATTCACCATTTGTAAGGCTCAATAAGACTAATTATTGGTAGTAGAGAGGGTAGGAGTGAGAGGACAGGCTCTGCCTCTACAGAGATTATCAGAAGTAATGAAAATATGAATTTACGATACAGTGGTTATCCTGGATCAGAACAAGTATCTGTGGAGCAAAATGTGTGTTCTAACAGTAGCCTAAAGGAGCTGCAGTAACAGGTTAACATCACAAGTATCAATAAAAGATGACCTTAGTAGCCAAAGGAAGGATTACCTTCCTTTGGAAGTAACCTCTAACTTCAGTTGGTGGCTGGAAACTTCTTTAGAAAAATGCTGTCTTAGCAATTCTGTATATGTAGGACACCAGAGTTATCAGTGAAATGCCAGTAGAGGTCTGGGGTTTGTGTGCCAGTACTGATCAAAGTAGGTCTTCATTCTTTTATAGTAATTGTGTGACATAATTTTTGACGAGGTACACTTCACAGCTTTTCAGGAGTTCCTGAATAGTCATAAATTAAGGAATATTCCTAAATAACTAGTCATGATGGAATGTTCAAAAGCATAAACTAGAATGAAACAACATATGAAATCCTGACAGTTTCTTCTCTAGATATCAAGTATTAAATATGAAAGGGACTTGACGATGATCTGCATTCACAGACTTGGCAGTCAGGTCTTGGAATGTACTGAGAACTATTTTTTTTCTATTTTCACTGAATAAATAAATAGGTGTGTTACTGGATAATTAGTTGGTATAATTAGTGGAAAGTGCCAGTATTTGCTAGAACCGATTGCATAGTATTTGGTAAAGATAAATGTTCAGCATCTTTTCTGAACGCCTGTATAGGCTTTTTGACTTGGAGAGAATTGAAAGAACTTACTTGAAATAAAAGATCTAACAAACTCAGAGTGAAAGCATCTGGTAGAAGATTGAGAAAAGTATTTTAGTCATTATGTTGAATTTCTAGAAGCCAAATTATTCCATATGAAAACCAACCAACCAAGAACTTCAAATGGATCTGCTCTTTTGTTTTCTACTAGGGGAAAAGTACAATTAATTTTACATGCTCCTGTAGGAGAGATGTGAGTGTGGGAAACTAATCCCAGAATCACAGCATCGTCAGGGCTGGAAGGGACCTCTGGAGATCATCTAGTCCAACCCACCTGTTAAAGCAGATTCACCTAGAGCAGATTGCACAGGACTGTGTCCAGGTGAGTTTTGAATGTCTCCAGAGAAGGAGACTCCACAACCTCCCTGGGCAGCCTGTTCCAGTACTCTAGCACCCTCAAAGTGAAAAAGTTTCTCCTCATATTCATATGGAAGCTTCTGTATTTCAGTCTGTGCCCGTTGCCCCTTATCCTATCTTTGGGCATCACCAAAAGGAGTCTGGTCCCATCCTCTTGACACCCACCCTTGAGATATTTGTAAACATTGATGAGATACCCTCTGAACCTTCTTCAGTAATTCCTGTCCTTCTTGATGAGCATGTTGAACAGAACTAGACCCAGTCCTGACCCCTGGGGAACCTCACTAACAACAGGCCTCCGAACAGATTCTACACCATTGATCACAATCCTCTGAGCTCTGCCATCCAGCCAGTTCATGATCCATCTCACCACACATTCATCCAGCCCACACTTCCTGAGGTGGCCCCAAAGTTCCAGAAAAAAAGGCATTTACATTTCTGATTAATGTACTGGTGAGGTCTGATTTTCTTTTATACTAAGCTTTTTTAACATAGTCTTAACAGAAAAAAAAAAAAAAAAAAAGGAAACTGCAATGTCTAATTTATCATGCAATGGCAGGAGCAGAGATTTGTAGCATTTCTGACTAATACTTGTATATCCTAGTGAGAGAAATTCTGCCAAGAATGACTTCCTTCCTCATAGAGGATGAAATCACTTATTCTCTTTGTAACTCACTAGCTGAAAAATGGACAAAAACTTCTTTAGCTCAAAATGACATTAGAAAGTTAAATGTGATGAGGTGAAAAACTCAAATAACTTTATGGAAACAACTTATGACAGTGACCATACAGACCAATAGTTAACTGTGAAATGGTAATCCTTTGCTGTAAGGAGGATTCTGCTTTTAAAAGATTCAAAACCCACATGGACACATTCCTGTGATTTTGTGATTCTGTGATTCTGTGATCTCCCTTCAGCTCATCATTTAATCTGATTTAGAGCTTCAAAATCAGAAAAATTTTAACCAAATTTTCTCATAGATGTTGTTAAGGATAAACAAAGAGAAGCAGTTTATCAGTTTCTCCTTATAGGCTGTACAGAGTTTAGCAAATTTTGTATTTATCCTTACATTATTGACTGGCCCAGGCAAAATGTATTTGCATTTACTTCAATATTTTAGGCTAAGTAGAAATGATTTTCATCAAGATTTCTTTTTATCATGTGTAAAACTCATTTTTAAAAATTGCCTTTCTTACATTTTTCCAATAAATTAGTTTCTGCTAACCTGTGCTGCTGATGTTTCAAGCTGACGTTTGACTGAGCACAGATAGAGGGAGTTGAGCACAGGTTGGTGTGTGTATGGGAAGCCTGTGCTGGGGAGCAGGCAAGCAGGTACACTTCATTGGAGCAACTAAGTGTGGAAATGACTCATTCAAACATAACTGTGATCATTAAGTACAAACAAAATGGAAAAAATTAATTTCCTAACAAAATTTAAAAAAAAAAAAAAAAAGGTATTTGTGGATATTGAAGTGTCTTATCCAATTTTGACGAAGAAAATCTTTTAGACACCTTAACTATCTGGGACTTCAGATCACTATTTAATTTTAGCTAGACTCTGAAGCTCCAGACAGCTTTGATTATGCAGAATGATGGAATGCAGAATAGATGGAATATCTTTCACACCTGTGAGTTACAAGACCTTTTTCTTCTACACTTTTTGAGACCTTAATTTTAATAATAGTTTTCACTGAAAACAATAGGTATAGTTGGTCATCATTAGCAAGCCATCAACATGCCAACAGCTGGGATTGTGATGAGCTGCTATATTTTCCAATTATTATTTTTAACTGCTGGTAAAACAAACAAATAAAAACCAACTAAACAACAACAACAAAACTCTAAACCAAATCAAACCAAAAAATAGGTAGAAGCAAGCAGTTGATGTCTTTAGAGGAGGACAAAGTGTAGCCATAATAATTTCTGTAGCCTAAGGAGACCAAGAGATTTGTAACCATTTTGATATTGAATTATATTCCATGTTAAATCCTATACATGTATATGTCAGCAGTGCATTGTATATTTCAGCTTCAGAATACCTGTCTACTCTTGCAACAGGAAAGATATTTCTTGAGCAGGTGCTGTCCTGTGGACTGGTGTGAATTCTAGTTGTGAAATGCTTGAGACTGGTTTATGTCAATTTTTTTCATTATTTACAAAGGCTTGGGTTTTGTTGGTTGGGTGTGGTCTGTCTGATTTTGTTTGTTTGTTTGTTTGTTTATTTGTTTCCTAAGATTGATACTAAGAAAATAGGGAGAAATTAGAAAAGCTTTTTTTTTTTCATTTCTAGTTGAATACTTCTAGTCATATTAAATGCATATATGTATATAGTAATAAGATCCATTGCATATTTGAATATCAGTTCTTCCTTATTATTGCATTCTCTGGTAAATCCCTTCTAGACCATTGATGTGTGCTGTAGTGCAGCTTTATTGTCTGGAGTAAAGGTGTCAATTTGATTCCAGCTCACTATCAGCATTTGGAGGGATAGAAGCTTATGTTTCCTTACAACTAACTTTAAAATAAATAAAATTAATTATTTAGAGATTAAAATCAATCTGTCTTAAAAAGATAAATTTTTATATATATTTTGTATTTATAACAGTGAACTCTCTAGACTGAATAGACAGTGAAATCATAATATCACAAGAATAAAGAAGAAAAAAAATTGCTATTGAACTAGTGAGGTTTTAGTTTGTTTTTTTTTCAGTTTTTATTAAAACTCTAATATTACTAACTGCTGACTATTTTGTATAAGTAAAATATGGATTCAACAGTCCCACAATTTTTTATTCAGTTGGTTTTTTACTAGTCTTAATAGAAGTGCTATAACTGAATATGTGTTTGTGTGGTTATAAAAATTAAACTACTTTATATGACAGGATTTAAATAGTAACAAAATCTAGAGTATGACCTCCAATCTGAGTGACCCCAAATTGATTACAAGTTCTTGGGAATTCTTTATAAAGAACGAAGAGTACTTTAAATCATCTTTAGACATCCCAGAAGTCTTCTGAAAAAAATGAAAGGAAAATATTGAAATTACTTTCTCAGAGAGAAACATAGTTTTTTGCATCTTTTATTCTTTTCTTTTTCCACCAATTGAAATAAAAACTTTCCAGAGAGCAGGTTTTAGTTTTAGGACAGGAGAAAATATTGGAGCAAATGTGAATTTATTGAAATGTAATACGTTCCATCCCATTCCATTCTCCTAAAACTAAACCAATGCTTTATTTTTTTTTTAATATGATGCTCCATTTTTTTCTTTATATTTCAATGAAGAGGCAGGAACAAAAGCTACTTTTAGCTGAGTAATTACTAATGTTAAATGAAATTTTTCAGCTATATTTAACAGGTACGTCAATAAAAATTAAATCATGTAGTAGCATTAAACAACAAAATTCTACTCATCCAGACAATCCATTCACTTTAGAACCACTGCAAAAAGCAGCAAAACTTTTGACAAAGCATATCCCAAATTACAGAAATTCAGTGTTCAATGTTCATACAGGAAATTATAGAAGGAAAACTGGTGTTGATAGTTGTCTGGCCTAACCCCTAACTAATGATTGCACTCCTTTCTTCTAACCCAAAAATCACAGCAGCAGCAGCAATGGTCTCCAAACCTGGTCCTGCAGAGAGCTGAAAAATTTACCTGTCCAATATAATATTTGATATTTTAGTCATATTATAAAAATAATGGTTGCACGACCACTGTGTACAGTTAGCTATGTTAGCCACTTTGTAAAATAACTAGTTTTGCAACTATGTGTGCTCACCTTAAAAACTAAACAGTAAGTGTTAATTCTTAGGTTAGGCTAGGTTATTATTACAAACTTTAAGGGGATAAAAGAAGATAATTCTTTGAAACATCTTGTTCTATCACTTTTTTACAACAAGAAATGTTAAAGTTGAGTATGCCTTAATTTTATTAGGTCAGTATTTTGTATCATTTACCTTATTTTTCCTTTATCTTAATTTAATAAGTAACAAACAATTTGTTTAGATAGTTAAACCAGAGAAAAAATGTCTGTTTTCAACAGCTAAGTGTATTGTAAGGGTACAGAAGACAGTTTGTTTCAGAATTGATAAGTCTCAGAGTGGTCATTGCTTTTTATTTCAATATTAGTTTTGACCTGCCAGTGTATATGAGAGAGTTGGCTATATTTTCTATGTTTTGCAGTGTATGTACAAGAGAAGTTTTGAGGAATAGAAAACAAACAAACAAACAAACAAACAACAAAAAAAACCCCAACAAACAAACAAAAATCCCAGACAAACCCACAACAAAATGCCAGCCAGAAGGAGGGAAAAGGTAAATGTTTTTATATAATCTAGGTACAGCATGAGTGATTACGTCTTGAATTGCTTTAAAATTATTAGTATCACTTCTTTTAAAAAAAGATAATTATGTAAATTGAACATCTCTTAGAAGACTTCTCTGGTAAAATCAGAAGCTGATGGATTGTAAATTGGAATTGTATAATAATGGAATAGTGCTAAGTTAATGGTTGAACTCAATGATCTTAAAGGTCTTTTCCAACCAAAACCACTCTATGGTTCTGTGATTCTATAATTAAAGACAAACCTAAGACACTGAGAGATCAGAGGATCTCTCATCTGCACTCAGTCTAGCTTTGCATTTGTTGTTACTAAGATAGATTGGAAATATAGTGACTGCCTCTGGACGTATTGTTTAAGTAGATTAAGCTGATTCTCTGTTCTGTACTGTTGATTCTTTGCAAAGCCAGAAAAGTCTTTCCAGCTGGGATCCAAATTTTGTGTATTAAAATTATTGTCCTTTGATAGAAATAGAAGTGAGCAGAAACAAACTGTTGTCAATTTTATACTTTTATAAAATACTTTCTCCACTCCAGCACTCCGTCACTTGAGATCACTGCACATTACAGTACTATTTCTCAACTAAGCTGAGAAAAACTGACAAATTAACATTAATTACCTTTCAAGATATTTCACAATCTGTGCTAGTATTCTTGGTAATAATACGAAATGAGAGGAGTTAAAAATATATTACTGGAACCCTATGCATGACGAGAACCAGTATAAGTTGGGGAATGATCTATTAGAGAGCAGTACAGGGGAAAAGGACCTGGGAGTCCTGGTGGACAGCAGGATGATCATGAGCCACCACTGTGCCCTTGTGGCCAGAAAGGCCAACGGCATCCTGGGCTGTATTAGAAGCGAGGTGGTTAGTAGGTTGAGAGAGGTTCTCTTCCCCCCCTACTCTGCTCTGGTGAGACCGCATCTGGAATATTGTGTCCAGTTCTGGGCCCCTCAGTTCAAGAAGGACAGGGAACTGCTGGAGAGAGTCCAGCACAGAACCACAAAGATGATGAAGGGAGTGGAGCATCTCCCTTATGGGGAAAGGCTGAGGGAGCTGGGTCTCTTCAGCTTGGAGAAGAGGAGACTGAGGGGTGACCTCATTAATATTTATAAATATGTAAAGGATGAGTGTCACAAAGATGGAGCCAGGCTCTTCTCGGTGACAACCAATGATAGGACAAGGGGCGATGGATACAAACTAGAACACAGAAGGTTCCACTTACGTTTGAGAAGAAACTTCTTCTCAGTGGGGATGACAGAGCACTGGAACAGGCTGCCCAGGGAGGTTGTGAAGTTTCCTTCTCTGGAGACATTCAAAACCTGCCTGGACAAATTCCTGTGTAACCTCATCTAGGTGTTCCTGCTCCGGCAGGGGGATTGGACTAGATGATCTTTCGAGGTCTCTTCCAATCCCTAACATTCTGTGATTCTGTGATATTTACATACGGTTTGTAAATACATGTATTTGCTCATTATACAAGAGTGATAAAGACAGGCAACAGGCTCTCAAAATTTACTGGTAACAGCGAAGGGTACAGAAAGGAAGACATAAAAGGCTTATTCCAAAGCTAAGGCAGAAGGCAGATCACTAGGACATATATATTTTGAGAAGAGTTAGTGATCTGCTGACGAACACAATCTTGGGGCTCCAGTAATTGTTCAACTAATATAAGAAGTGGCCAAGAATATAGACTGTACAGAAGTTTAGCATAGAAATGATGGGAAGCAGGAGGAGACTAGTATTACAAGATGTGTGCAGCAAAGCCGGCTAACCATACTGAGATTTGATCTTGCTTATTTGTCTCTTTTTGTTTTCTTTATTGTCTTTGTTCTCACTGTTGTTGCTGTTGCTTGTGTGGGTTACTTTGGGATTTAAGAGTACAGAAGAAAGGAACTGTGTTTTCCTACACATTTATACTTAAACTAGCATGGTTAAATGCTACTACAATGTAAATAAATGACCAATAGAATATAAAAATGAACGATGATAGCTGGTGCACATGATAGCTAAGACAGAGGAGATAGATGGTGACTGCTGAAGTCATCTGTTTTGTTTGATGTTGTCTTTCTGTTATGTGTTCTAAAAAATGCCTTTTATGGATTTGAAGTAGAAACAAACAGGCCTTTGAACTTGTCAAAATAATCAGTGATGCATTTTAAAGTACTAGGATCAGACTTCTGTAGGAGTATGAGGAATTAATTTTAAAAGCATTATGTGGCAGCATTATCTACTTCCAAAATGATTAACACAGCTGACAGTTCTAATCTTGAAGTTGTTTTAAATGTTAAAATACTGAGACCTAAAGTGCTTGATAAAAATAAGCTTATATAGATTCTGATAATTGTATTTCTCATTATTGCTTTACCCAGTATATCGGTACTTTATCATAATGACAGACAGAATTCTATTATGAGTTTGAAAAACGTATATTGTTGATGTAGTTGAAGGATTGCTTTGATATGACCTTCTCTTAGCCTCACCTCAAAAGCAAGTTCAATAAATAGCTCTTTATAAATAATCGGTGTTTAGGTCAGCCCAGAAATAAATCTGATTTGTAAGATCACCATCTGAAGAATAATTGATTCTGACTTAAGCATGAGAGCTTCAGAACTTTTCAAAGGAAGAATTGTTTAAGCCATAATTGCATAAATTTTATCCATAAAAGTGACTTTGGATGCTCCTTTTGTTTCAAAGTTTAAGTCAATTCAATTGGGCATTTTATTAATAATTCTGCATAGTAGGGAAGGAATAACACTAGATATTAAATAATTGTCTTGTTACTTAGGTGGCTGTCTCCAGCCCTTTTACATTGTGCTTAGGCTGTATTAGAAGAGGATATAAAGAAGCAGGCAGATTTAGCGAGAAATCTGTTGTCTGTTACATTAGTAGGTGGAAGCAGTCCAGGTCAGATATGGGTATCAAGTCCAACTTTGAGACCTAAGAAGATAAAATGGATTCCAAGATGGTCTTTTACCAGATTTTGCATTGGATGGTGCTGGCTTGTAAAAGAAAATGTCCTTGACTGACTGAAGAAGAAACCTTTTTAGACTAAGAAAAGGAAAACAGCTTATACAGGCACTCATCAATGATCATAAAGAATGAGGACAATACCAATGGCTTGAAATCCATATATCAGACTTCGTTAACAATTTGTTATAGGGACATATGTTCATTGTGTTTATTTTTATAAATACATGTAGGATGTTGCAGTATTCAAAATATATGTGGTCCATCTTATGAGAAGATAATATTTTTAAAAGACTGCAGCTTTTAAAATGTAAAAATTAAATTTCACACTGTTTCCTGTCTTGTTAGCTCCCACACTTTAGAGCCATTCTGAGATAGTGCTGCATGAGAAACTTCCCTTTGGTGTGAGAGTCTCATTCTTTCTGAATGTCCTCTTCTGCTCAAAATTAATAGCATACTAACTCTGAGTTTGTGGATTTGTCACCCAATTTATCTTTCCTTTTGCAATCCAAACAAAATCACTAAATTAAATGGGCCGTTTAATACAAACAAACAAACAAACTCACAAACAAGCAAACAAAAAACCCAAACAAGCATAAACAAACAAACAAAACCATTAAATCCTCAAGATGAAGTTCATATATTATGAGATATTTAACTCAATGACATTATTTTTGTGAAATATCCTACCACTAGATAGAACTAGTTAAAACAGATGATGAACTCAATTTTTCAGGATGAAGAGGGTAGCAAAGAACTTTGCAATACAAAAGCATGCAATTAAAATAACTAGTCTACACTAGACCACACATTTAGTGTAAAGCGTCTTTTTTTTTTCAGGCTGAAACAGTCATTTATCATGTTGAGTAATAGCAAAGAAAATAGAACAACATTCATCCGTGTCACAAAAGTAACATATCTCACTGATCGTTAATGTGACCATTACTGTGGAAAAGGTATCAGTGAAAGCAAATACTACTTAGTCATACCACATCACAGAAGAAGGTCATCTGGGCTTTGCCCTGCAACAGAATCTTTCACCAGTTTGTAGCTAAGAGGTTGGACTAAAACATTACAAGGAAGTTACAGGAGATCTTAGAATTAAGAGGAAGGCATTCAAAGTCAAATTTTTTATACTCATTTTCTTATGGTGGGGATTAGCGTGAAAAGAAGACGTAAAGAGAATGAGTTGCCCAGTACACAGTCATCCACAGTCAACTGTCTCTTTTAATTGCATTTTAGAAAATCAGATTTAGTTTTCACTGAGCATTGCATATGAATCCTAATGGTATTTGCTGGCCTATATTACTCATTATCTCTTGATACATCCCATTAAGTTTCTCTAATGAAGTGCAAGCTGTTGTCCAGTGATCACGTGAATTTAGCTGTGATGCTACCCTTCTGCATCCTCATGCTCTTGTTTGACTGGTGGCTAATCATTCACACTGTTGCTAATGAAAAATACAGTGAGTGCAAATATGCTTTCACCACTGCTGTGACCTATATTGCAAATCTCCTCAACCAAAACAAGTAAAGCTAATTGAGAACCTTGGATGAAATTTAGCAGGCAACAGTAAAATTATAATAGCAATTCCATGATTTGACATTATTTGTGTCTATGGATGACATAAATATTTATTTTTTTTAAAGCCAGAACATATGTGAAACTGTAAAAAAAGGGTGCAGAAGTCTTCTAATAAATAAGGTTGGATAACTCCAAGGGTTTGTTGGTTTTATGTTTTGTTTGGTTTTGCTTGTTTGGCTTTGTATACTAATTTTGGTGATTGTTGTTATTTTGTTTGTTTGGTTTTGTTTGTTTGGTTTTGGTGGTGTTGGTTGGTTGGTTTTAATACAGATTTTTAAATTGTAAAACTCAGCTTCTTTTTTTAAATCAGCCTGACAGAAATATTGTTATGTCCAGACAGCTAATTTGGTTAGACTAAAACAGCAGGCCATTAATTAGGCCACACACACTTTTATGTATGAACTACAAATTAAAGTCCTTCTCCTGAGTAATTAAAAATATTAAATCTAGACTTTTCATAGCTAAGCCTAAAACACAATAAAGCATAGTAGGGATAAGCTCAGTGTTGCAAAGTTTACTTTCAAAGCTAATACATATGGTGCTCAAAGCTTCAGATAAACACTCTGAAACAAATTTATTTATTTGAAACAAACCTATATAGCACAAGAAAACCCAGCCTACTCTGCAAAGCAGACAGCAGTAGAATCTTTTTTAGGACTTTTGATGAAACTAAAAGAAATATTACTGTCCTCATAAAACCAGGTAAAATAATTCCCCGGTATTTTACAGCAAATCAGCAGGCAGAATGATTTCTGCAGATACCTGTAGATTCCAAACATGGACTTTTCCACAGTTTAGGATTTAAGTGTGATGATTAAAAATAGTATCACAGTGCATACCAGGTCTTCCCTGATCATTAGTGAGCATTCTGCAGATTATAGTTTGAAAGACAATGACACACCAAAAAACAACACTTGGACATTCAGTTACATATAATGAAGTCAGGTACTGAATATTCAAGAATGTAATGGTATTGTAAATTTTTAATTACAAACTACTGTACTTTTCACCAATAGGTGAATTTCTCCACCAGTTTTTTATTTTTAAGAAAGACATTTTTGAAGGGAAAATTGGTAGCTTTTGAAAGAAAGCAGTTACAATAAACTGTGGCAGATTCTCTCTGTTAACCTTTCAGCCTCTCTGCGTAGGAAAGATGGTAAGGAAAAAGGAGAGAGACTTTGCAAGTTGGAAAAAAAGTTTTAAAGTGCTTTACTAATGCTACTAAGTAATAGAGAAAATAACACAAAATATACAAAGCTAACCTTGACTATCCTGGGGTAGCAGCTTTATCCAAACTTCCTCGGTGGAGGATGGAGCTGTTGTGGCTCCAGCAGCTGCAGGGCAGGCACCCAGAAGTCCTGGGCAGACTTTACAGCAAACCGGAACTGGATTCAGGGATGCAGGGTCTCAGGCCTTGGATTGCAGGGGCGACAGGCAGGGTCCTCTTCAGATCCTGGCCATGGTTGACGAGAGCGAGATCCTCATGATCTCATTCTTTTATAGTGTGTATGATGTGGATGGGATGGAATACTCAGTTGGTCACTTAATCACCTGTTCTGTCCACCCCGCCTTGCAAACACGCCCTTCTCACGACAGAATGTGCAAAATTTTATCAGAATTCCTGGCTGTCATAGCAATAAGTCTAAATATGAGCTTCTTCAGCATTCCTTTGGTTGTCTTATCAGCACTGGAGTGAACAATCTCAGAAAACATACAGTTACTTAGAAGATATTTACAAGAACTTAGCTGAAAGGAAAAACACTAAGAGGGAACTGGTCTTGTTTTTAACAAAACCAGGACAGATGTAAAGAGCAAAAGACAGCAAATTTCTAGCATTTTCATATGTATGAGGGCCACTTAAAGGCATTTAAAAAAAATTGTGTAAAAGTAGTTATTCCAATTTCACAAATTGTTATGTTGCAAAATGGAATGATGGAACAAATAGCCAGCAAAACCTAGGATAAAGCAAACAAACCCACTGCCAGAAAACCACCAGCAAGAGATTCCTTTTTCTGTGCACACATTCTGCAGTTTTGCTGTGTAGTTTTAAAAAGACCTTAGATATTTAAGCTTCCTCTACAATATCAGTTCCCCATATCAGTGCTGTCCCAGCTATCTAAATTGAGTAATTTAAGAAAATTATGTAAACCAAATCTTCTCCAATGATCTTATACCTAGAAAGATATCATTTGACTGTGTTCATAAAGTTACCCACTGAGCAATATCTTGCTTTGTACAAATAGTTTGCACAAAACTTTGCTGCCTCTTTTTTTTTTTTTCATTGCTCAAGGCACAATTTCAGTGCTGTGTCTATTCTGATTCCTGATTTATACACAAATGTCTCTTGTTTGTTTTAAATCATGTTCTAAATACAATTCGTCTAGTGTCTCAAGTTGCACAGACTAAAATTCAATTACTATTGACTTGTGACCTAGTATTTAGGCTAGATTAGCCAGTTTGCATGAGTTCAGCTTAACATTTGAATGTTTTTTGAAATAAAGCCTTTAGAAATTTGTTTTATGAATGTTTTGCAACAGCATTTAAAAAAAGAGCTGGTAGATTCAAAATAATGTCTTGATATTACTCTAATTATAACTAAAATGTGGGGTTTTTTTGCTGTAATATATTTTAATTCAGATTTTTTTTCAAGATAACGTATATGTCATAAAGTAAGTTCATAAATATTTAATACTAATATTGTAGGAACTCAGCTATGTTGTGCAACCAATATAATAAATCTGTTGCTCCATAAACAATCTGTGCTGCTTAAGTGCATTGAAAGTTTGCTACTTTCCCTCAAACTCAGCCAACCTCGGAGACATATCCAAGTGAAGACACACCTTCAGAGATCATTATCCTACAAATTCTTGCAGGTCTTGTAGTTCCTTTATAATGGACAGCAGATTTGGTCATATGGCTGTTCTCAAACCCAATGTTTATATACATGTGGAAGATCTGCATGTTTGCTTTTAGTCTGCAGTCTGCCAAACAGTAGTCTATGTAAGGTACTATGGTAGTGCATTAGGCCATGCTCCTTGGACTGAGGAAGGTGAAGGAAGGTGGTCTGTCTTCCCTAAGCAGTTTGAGTATCTGTTACTATCAGGAACCTTAACACTAAAGCAGCTAGAAAAATACATTTATTGCTTCTATATATACTTAACAAGGAAAAATCAACTGTGATTGCATTGAGATTTCACTCTAAAAGTTCCACTAGGTAATTATTTTACAGGGAAGTATTTTGATTCTAATAAATGATTTGTGGATAATAAATGATTACATTTAACCACTTTCTGCTACTTCATTATAATAATACAATGAGCTCTGTGCTAAAAATGAGACAGCACTAGCAAATTCAGGGTAATCCTGTGAGTATTAAAAGCAGCTATTTTCTACAAGATAGAGTAGCCAAGGATGAACTTGAACAATTAACTTGAGATCTCACTGTCTGAAGTCCACAGAATGCAATTTAATCACGGGTTTTATTTTACCTAGTCTGTAAACACCACCTCAACATTAATTGTGCTGTAATGACCTTTTACATTTTGCTTTACTGAGGACTTCAAAATCTGATAGAGCCTTTGGAGATTGCTTTCTACTTACAGTCAAAATGTAGCACTCCATTAGCAACCCAGTTAAAACTAGAGTGTGCTTGTATTACTGGTCTTTATCATAGATGAAAAATGAAGTATAGCTGGTCACCTCTGCAAAAAAATAATGAATATTCATGATAAAGGAAATCTAGTACCTTTGGTAGCACTTTTGTGAAAGATGAAAAAATCTGTCATAGAATCATAGAACCACAGAATCATTTTGGTTGAAAGAGAGCCTCAGGATCATCAGGTCCAACCATAACCATCTCTAGCACTAATCCATGTCCCTTAGAACCTCATTGATACACCTTTTAAATACCTCCAGGGATGGTGACTCCAAAACTTCCCTGGGCAGCTTGTTCCAATGCCTGACAACCCTTTCTGTGAAGGAATTTTTCCTAATATCCAAACTAAACCTTCCCTGGTGCACCTTGAGGCCATTTCCTCTTGTTCACTTGTTACTTGGGAGAAGAGACCTGTGCTACAACCTCCGTTCAGATAGTTGTAGAGAGTGATAAAGGTCTCTCCTCAGCCTCCTTTTCTCCAGGATCAACAGCTTCCAGGCCCCTCACCAGCTTCACTGCCCTTCTCTGATCTCTTTCTAGTACCTCAGTGCCTTTCTTATGGTGAGGGGCCCAAAAGTGAACACAGTATTCAAGGTGGGGTCTCACCAGTGCTGAGTATGGTGACACAATCAATTGAGCACTTCTCTAGTCCTGCTGGCCACACTATTCCTCATACAAGCCACGATGCTATGGGCCTTTTTGGCCACTTGGGCACACTGCTGGCTCATATTCAGCTGGCTGTCAATCAACACCCCCAGATTCCTCTCAACCAGCCAGTTTTCCAGCCATTCTTCCCCAAGCATGTAGTGTTGCCTGGGGTTGTTGTGACCCAAGTGCAGGACCCAGCACTTGCCTAGTTAAATCTTATTGGCCTCAGCCCAATAATCCAGCTGGTCCAGATCCCCCTATATGCCCCTTCTACCCTTCAGCAGATCAACACATCCACCCAGTTTGCTGTCATCTGCAGACTTACTAAGGGTGCATTCAATCCCCTCATCCAGATCACTGATAAAGAGATTAAAGAGAACTAACCCCAATACTGAGCCTTGGGAACACCACTCATGACTGGCCACCAACCGGATTTGGCTCCATTCACCACAACTCTTTGGGCCCAGCCATCCAGCCAGTTCTTTATCCCTCACAGAGTACACCTATTCAGGCCATGAGCTGCCAGCTTCTCCAGGAGAATGCTGTGAGATAAGGTGTCAAAGGCTTTGCTGAAGTCTAAGTACACAGCATCCACAGCCTTTCCCTCATCTACTAGGTTACCTTGTCATAGAAGGAGATCAGGTTGGTCAAACAGGACCTGCCTTTCATAAACCCATGTTGACTGGGCCTGATCATATCGTTCTCTTGTAAGTGCTGTGTGATGTTACTCAAGATCATCTTCTCCATGACCTTGCCCAGCACCAAGCTTCGACTGACAGGTCTGTATTTCCCTGGATCATCCTTCCTGCTCTTCTCGGCATCATGTTAGCCAACTTCCAGTCAAGTGTGACCTCCCCAGTTAGCCAAGATTCCTGATATATAATGGAAAGTGGCTCAGTGATCACCTCCGCCGGCTCCCTCAGTACCCTTGGATGTGTCCCATCTGGCCCCATAGACTTGTGGGTGTCCAAGTGGTGTAGCAGGTCACTAACCATTTTCCCTTGGATTATTGGGGCTTCATTCTGCTCCCCATCCCTGTCTTCTGGCTGAGGGAGCTGGGTACCTGGAGCACAACTGTTCTGGTTATTAAAGACCGAGGCAAATAAGGCATTTAGTTCCTAACCCTATCCCTCATCTTCTGTCACTGTGTTTTTCCCCACATCCATCCGGGGATGGAGATTCTCTTTAGCCCTCCTTTTGCTGCTGAAGTATTTATAGAAACATTTCTTGTTGCCTTTTACAGCAGTAGCTAGGCTTAGAATAGGAATGAAATTAATGCAGAAGAAATATTCCTAGTCATTCTTTGAGAGGCTTCTATTTAGTATTTCCTTTATGAAACACTTGAGAAGTCAAGTTTTTTAAAATATTTCCTGATAAGGTGATGGTGTTCTGTCTATAATGGACAGGGGACAGAACAGAAATTATAAATGTTCAAATTTCAAGGAGTTTTAACTAGGCAGGTTGTTTTTTGGTTTAACTAAGCCAGTTCATTCAACTCCAATTACATTCAAAGACATTTTTCAATTTTTCAGTTTCTCCTGAAAGATTAAGTCCTATGAAAACTAATTTGGTACATTATCAGGTTTTCGCTGTTTCTTTAAGGTATACTTTCAGAAGAAAGAAGGGGTTTCAAGTCTGATTTTTGGAGTCCTGTCCTAACGTAGTACTCGAAAAATAGATGTTAGAAGTAAAATGCAAGAGAAATACTTAAAACCTAACTTCCCATTGTGATTCTTTCCAGCAAGTAAAATGCAAACAACCAATCATAATTTTAAAATTGTTTGTACTTTTTATATACTGTTTTTAGATACTTTCTCAGAAAGCTACTCTTATAGCAAGAGGAAATCTACAAATTTATACATAAAATGTGTTGAAAATTGACCACAAAAATACTGTCATGACTGAAACAAAAATGAAACATTTATCCAAATTCAGCTATACTGAAAGAAACTAAAAATTCCTCCTCCTCCTCACCTGGCATTGTTAGATTATATTTAGTAATCTGAGGCTGCAGATTGCTTTATTTTCTGTTAAGAAAGACAGCCTTTCAGAAGTGAAAGTCATGTTACACTGAATGATTAAAAGGACTGTGTGGAAGAATCTTAACAGAAAATGAAAGATTCAGAAAGCATCACATTTTGGAACAATGTTTTAAGATTAGTCCAAGAGAACATACCTTATGTTTCTTCATGAAGTGGCCACACTTCAGTGTCTCTCTGCTGTTTAAAGCATCACCATTAGCAATGTTGAATTAATGTAAAAATTAAAGACATGTAAGAGGCCAAGAAACTCAATCACTGATACGTTAAAATATTTGTTAAAATACTCTATTCATGTTTTTTATATTAAAACCACTGCTTTTTATTATAAAAAAGTGCAAACTGTTGTGACTTTTTGGAGAAAAATTAATTTACTTTACAGTGTTAATAGAGGTATACATAATTTTACTTGTTTATTCATGCAATAACACAATAAAAGTGTGATACATGAACTACTTTTTTTTGGAGGAAATAAAAGAGCTATGTATTTGTCATAAAAAAATTTAAGCAGAGATGAAAAACTGATTCAGTGCAAGTCAGGTGTAATTCAAAGATAAAGTAAACAAAGTAGTTCTGTCCAAACTGAACAGAATTTAGGAAGCCTAAGAAAAATATTCCAAGAGCAGGTGAGATGGCATGATAACAAACATCCTTGTAGTGAAAATACTTACATTGTTGCTCTGTTGAAGTTCCACCTTTGTTCTGCTATTTTTTCTATAGTATGTTGCATCCAAATCACAAAAGAGCCTCAAGGGCACTATATTTAGGCCAAACCCTAGTCTTAGACATTTGTTGCCTTTCAGTCATGACAAGACAGTACTGATGTAGTGTTTGAGGATGCCAGTGATTAATTCAGTATACTTGATTCTGAAGCTGTTTCACTCATGCAACTAGTAGTTTTTGTTGCAGTCTTGACATCTTGAGAACAGTTCATTTTTCTTATCAGATATGGACAGCTTCTATGTCTGGTTAGACAGCTCTACGTTCATAATTGATCACTGGTATTTACAATCTTGAGTTCTCTGTATTTGTACTTGAAGGGGTATGTGCCACAATACAGTATTTGTTTACTCTGTGTAGCCTTATTCTGATATCATCAGTAGTTCATGCTAGATAAAAACAGTTTCTTAATACTATAAATGTACATAAAAGTTCCAAACTACTTATTGTTAATATCGAACGACAGCAATATTAGTGGTAGTTTTCAAACTTGTTTACTTAAATTTGTTCTGTTTTGCTCAGGGTGCAACAAACAAGAGTTGAAAAATTCAATATTTTAAAAGATAAACTGACTTATCACATATAAATTTATCTCTAAATCACAACTTAGTCACAATTTAGCCCCGAACTCCCAAATTTCACCATCAGTTTTTCTTCGGGTAAAAATGAGAGCTTTAACACATATCTGAGATTTTAAAAATGTTTTTTATTAGGCTATATTCAAAAAATAACACAGGGACTGCATGTTTAACTTTTACTACTGAGCAAAATCTTCAGCTGCATGTAGCACCCAAGCTTCTATATAGGCTGCAGAGAGTCTATGAATAGTGCACAGAATTCCTGCTTACCAAAAGAAACAACTAAGCCAGGCAGTAGATATGCAGTGTACTTAAACTCAGTGAAGAAGGCATTTTCTAGCAGTAGCCATGTGTTATTGCCTTCCAGTTGATTTCAGGTATAAGAAGAAAAAATCATTGCAGAGTGTCTTTAAAAATACCATCCTGCTGATTTACTAGTTTGCATCAATCCTAGCAAACTATTACTAGCCACCCGTGTATGTGTTGTGTATCTGCTTAACTGCATACTAGAAGGAGACATAGTAAAAAATATTTTTTTTTCTATTTTTCTGTCAGACAGAAATACACACCCAGGTTTAAAGGGACAAGAGCTTATATTTAATGATGGAAGGAATAAGGAGATACTGAAGTTTAGTGGCTTCAAGTGGCTTTTTGGGCACATCCCTGCTTTTCCTTTGTATCTGTAAAGGAGTTTTGTAGAAAATGAACTACCACTTCAGTTAGATACCTAAGATTTGGATTGCCCAAATATTTTTTAAACTAGAATTGACAGTAACCCCAGAGAGGTGAATGTCCTTACCATTAGTGTATTTATAAATATTTAATTATAGCATGCAAAATCAAACAGCTTAAGCCTCATAGTCATGGATAAGACACATTCTTGAGAGACAGGAATTCACTCAAACATCCTAGGGCAAGGCAGTATTTTTAATTTATCTCCTACATCTCACATAATCATATTTGGCAGAAGGTCTGTTGCGTCCAGTACTTAATCACCTTGTGGTTTTCAAAAGCTAAAAGTAGCAAACATCCAGAGAGAAAGCTTAGCACCTGTGAGTTTGAGGCAGGCATGAGAAATATCTGTTCTATGCCTCTCAAAGAACCTTGCACAAGAGAGACACTGCTAATTCTTCGGTGTTGTCAAGTCAAGCAGTTTTGGGGATTCTGGTGGCCAAAAATTAGTTAGTGATTTGTGGTTTTGAGGATGCTGACTTGGGTCATGGCATCTAACTGTTGGTTTAGGACCATAAAGCCTACACATATTCTATTTCACTTTTAACTTGTTTTTAAATGTGAAATACTTTTAAACAGAACTACTGTAATACAGACTATAGATTACCATTTGAATGATAGAAATTTTTTCATATATTTAGTAAAGATTCTTCCCATTTTCTCATCTTAGAAAACAAGACAAGTGAGTAATCCCACTCTCTGAGTCTTGTAAGTGTACCTTGTTCAGTACTAGAACAGCACCTGCCTGTTTGAGGAACTGGGATCAACTCTGGTATTGTACATAGAATAAACTGTGAGAGAAAGTAAGAGCTACATAACTTATCCATAAGTTTAACAGATATGAGAACTATCAGATGTTGAAAGAGATGCTAATATCTGCTATTTACTTTTCATCAAAGGATCTGTGATTGATCTTCCTGGATGTGGAAAAAATTGTTTATGAAATACTTAGCATGTCTTCCAGCCTTTGAGACCTGAAGCTCTGCCCAAGTTGCTAAAAGCATTTTTAGTCTCATGAAAGTAACGACAATTTTCTAGATAAGCTATTTTTTATTCATGAATGCTTTACATCTCAACAAGGTGACAGCTCTCATGGTGACACCGTATTTCAGATTTTATCCTCTGACATCAGCAATAAGCAGTCTGTGATCTATTTGATACTGACAACCTTGCAACATTTAAAATAATATGCGGGCCAAGACATAAAATTCCTGTATGTCTAGAATCACCACATAATCTTCTTCTGACTCAAAAATGCTATAAGGAGAATTCTGAAAGCTGACTGTAAAGCACAGATATCAGTTACACATAAAACAGAGTCTGGAAGACCCCTGCTTAATAATAATAGGTTAAGAGCACATAATTGTTGCTATTAGAGGATATAATTGTTGTTATTAGAGGATAATGGAAATTAATAGCTTTTTTTTTTTGGCAAGAGTCAGTTGGAGACTGAAGTCCTAAATTAGGTCCTATTGATTCCTTGTCTTCATCAGAACTTCACAGTAGCAAGTAGGATCAGTGACAATTATGTCTAGGCTCAGTTCTTTCGTCAGTTATTTCCCTGCAGTCTTAATTAACAACAGAAAAGTGAATGGCTGTGAGATTATCAGTGGTGTTTTAAGCATTTCATTTACCTGCTTGTGAGCAATTCGGTACTTCAGGTTTTATGGGTACATTTCTTAGAGACACATGACAACTACTCCTGCTGTTATTCAGGATAACATACAATAATTACATTTTTTGCGAGTATTGCTGAACACTCTGCCCTGCAATAGGCAATCATTTGGTTCTTCTAAATGACAAAGGTTCTCAGCTTCAGTTTTTTTAAGATATGTTTATGTTCTCATTCTAAAGGTGTTGCTGAAATTTCTGTCCAGGTCAGGTGTCTGAAACTGATACAGCTGCTGAGGTCAAATGATTTCCAGGTCCATTTCTAGCATGTCACATTCTGTGCGGTAAGCCAAGTCACTTTTGTTCCAGCTGCTTGGTACAGGCACATTTCAGAACTGGATGAACATCACCTGTTGTCAGTCAAACACAACTTAAATGCAGTCAAACAAGCCTAATATTACACTACACATCTGACAGTGTTTCTACTATTTCTGACATCTACAAATCTGAAGTACATAATTTAGAAGATAACTACCCAAGCAAAGAGGCACCCGATGATTAAAACTGCTGAAAGGTACAATAACAGAAATACATTAAAATTACAGATTTTCCTTATGTACTGGTGGAGCTGCATCCTACAATCTACATGTCATATTATTTTAGATTCTCTTAGTAATGGCTATAGGAGGGCCTTTTTTTCTGCATTATCCTCAAAGGCAAAAGGATGCCTACTTTTCATGTAACATCTGCCAAATACTCTTCTGTAAGTTCAGAATTCCAGCACACCACTTGCTAGAAAATCAATCATGACACTTCTAATAATTTTACAAATTAAGCTAATGTCAAACTAATCAAGTCTTTTTCTTCCATGGACCTCATCTCCTAGGTAATTGTTCCTCTGGGCCTTCTGCCTAACAGCATGCTAACAGAAGGTACAGGAGCTAATAGAACTGTAGAATTTTCAAACTAGAGTAATTCAAGGGAAAAATAATGCATTTTTCTATTAGGAAAGCCTGTCTTTCTTGTAGCACAAGATAGAAAATATTTATTATACTGGAATATATTTACTATGTAGGTGTTACTATGTAGGTAAGAAAACTGGTATAGCAATACACTTTGCAGGCTCACTCGAATTCTGATTAAGCCAGTGAGAACCTGGTCATTAATTTCTGGAATATATACATGTTGAACATGCTTAGTGTTTCACTGAAATTAGTATAACTAACCAAGTCTTGTGCTCCATGCCTACATAGTTAGTTACTGGTAGTTAAGTTCATTCTTTACTGAAAAAAATCGTTCTTATAGATACTTTCCCCTTCCACATGAGTATTAGCCTTTTAGTGATCTCCTAGGTCTCACAAAATTAATTAGGTAAAATACAGTAGCTATCTGGAGTAGTACAGTTTACTAGCTGTTACTTTTAATGTGGAAAATCATTTTTGTCCAGGTATTCAAAATACTTAGCTTCCACACCTACTATTTAGCTTGAGAGAAGGTAGGGCACTAGATACCATTAAGACGTTGGTTTTTACTCCTTGTACTTCAAAGGAAAATTAAATTTGTAATAACTGATATTTACACCAGGTCTAAAGTGCCTCTCTATAAGGTCTAGTTTTACAAGACAATCCTGTTTTAATCACAATAAAACATAAGTCTTTATTGATTATTTCAATCAACACAGTATTTACTTGGCCTACCAAACAACTGATAAAGGCAGGAATCTATCTGGAGTGTTGGCAGATGAATATTATTAATCTGTGACCTAAATTAGCATGATAAAAATTGGGTAGTGACCTTGATTTGACATTGTTGGATTGTTAAGTTTCCTAGAGATGAAATTCACCTGTTTTAAGAAAAAATCTGTGCAATAAACATACAACCAGAATAGATTAACTGCTGAGTCACAGTTCTGACAGTGACAGGACTCAGATCTCCTGCTTTTCCATGTTATTGGCAGTGACTGAACAATTAGTAATCATTAGAAATAGTCTCTGAAAAATTGCAATGTATGCTTTAAAATGAGATTCATAAATCTTTTTCTCAAATGAATTAACTCGCACTTAAGGTGAGACATTAAGAGTGAGATCTAAAAACTTAGAATATGGATGCAGATATCTACATCCAGAATTCACATTTCCTGTCTCCAGTATTCTCTGCTTACTAACATTTTAACTTAGTAGGTAACTCCTTTTTGAACCTGAAAGGGCCTGTGAATATTTAGTCCTTTTTGTACCACAACTACTCCCCAGGGTCCTTAAAATTAGTGATAAACCACCTGACATGGTCTCAGTTTGATATGCCAGCTTCTGGTTAATTTAATTCATGCCAGCAGGATGAAGGCATCATAAATATTTATAGATTTCTGTCGATTAAATATTGGCAGATTACATAAATAGTGGTATTTATACCCCTTTGTATCATAACACAGTGGATATGTAAAGAACAAAGATATTTCTCTAGCAATGGCTTCTGCTTATTGTATCTAGACAAGGTATTTGTAAAACACCCATGCAACTTGGTGAACTAACAGTCGAGAAGCAACTAGTTGCAACACCAGCCAACTTTTAGTACATATCATGGTAATCATGACCAGGCTGGTATATTTGTTTTTTAGACCCCTGGAGGCTTCAATACTGGGGTGGGATAAAACAGTCCAGGTATTGAATAGTGTTGGCAGGAGGCAAATTACATATCATGTGGACTTTACATATGACAGTGCATAACTGGCATTGACATGAACTCTAAGCTAAAGAACTTTTCAGACATAGTCTAGTATAGAAAGGTATATTTCATGTTCCAGGTTGGCCTTCCAGGTTTACATTTTCATAAGAAGTACAGAGAATTACAAGGGAGACATTATTTTCAATTTAATGCAAAATTTGTAGGCAGATAATTGCAAAATGGAGATGCTGAAAAAACTCGCATAGTACGTTGTTCTTACAGTGTTACCATTTAAGATGTGTATATGTCTTCAGTAAGACACTTATAAAGTCCTAATCATCATAAGTTCTATCTGCTTATGAAACAGAGTTAATATTATGTTTGCAAATCAGACTATATTTCATCATGTTCCTCAATAACAAAAAATGAACTTACAACCATTTAAAGAAGTACCTGAAATTAATTTTCTTAACTTAAAATCAAATTAAACTGACCCAGAACTGATTTGCAAAAAGCCTGCATTTCGTTACTATTGTGGCAGAATGCATCAAAAAATCAGCTTGATTTGAAGCTGTGATAAAGTTCCCTGCAGTGCTTCTGCATTTATATTCATGAAGATGCCATTAGGATGTAGAATTTATTCGAAGTGCTAGAAGTCCTTTAAGAATGTCTCAGGCTAAACATGCAATAATTAAGAAGGTCTCAGATTTCCCACAAGGCTGCTTCTTTTTCATTAATTCAGGAAAGGATTTGCAGGCCTTCTCCAGAGATACAAAACACAATCGAATAACAAAAATAGCTGAGTTTAGCTGAAAACTACTCATGGTGAATTAAACTGAGATTTCATAGGCTGGTTTGAACATGGGTTACCTGAATTTAAGGTTGATATAGGCATCTCTGTTAGACATCTGTCACTTGATTGCATTATTGTAAAGTATTGTTTCCACCTGGAAATACTGTGAGGACCTAGGTGCAAGAGCAGCAGGTTGGCTCAAATTTAAGGGCAAGGTGGGAAACTTTAAGACCAGTAATGATGCTATTAGTTCCTGATAATGCTTCATTCTGCTTTTTCCCCATTAGAGTAGGAATGTTCCTGCCATCTCTGAGTGCACTTACAGGTTGCTTTTGTTTTCTCATTTTCTGAGTTTCTGTTGCTTGCTCAGTTGTTACTCTGTAGTGGCTTACTCTTTAAGCTTCTCAATGCAGCACAGTCCCCATAAATCTCTGTGGAACAGCCTGGAAAATCCATCTACAAAGTTCAACTGTCAGCAAACTGGCATAAATTATGACAGGAGATGGAATTTGTTACAAAATTGTCTAGCCTAAAGGAGTAGCCACTTCATACCCAAGAATTCATTTTAAAATTTTGTAGAAAAAGAAGGGTGTCTTGGAAGAATCAGCAGCTTGCTCAAGCTGGCCCTGTTTGAGCATGAGTGTTGGACTAGAAGGTTTCAGGATGTCCCCACCAACCTCAGCAGTGCTGTGACTCTGTAATACAGGATTCTCATGGTAAAGTCGTGGCTCAGTTTATGAATTCAGGTGTTTAGTTCATAAAAATACTTCAGTATAATTTCAGACACATTAGTAAGCATTTCTTAATCAGTAATGTTATAACAGGAATACCAGGCTAGACCCCAACCATACAGCACAAAAAATTTTAAGTAATATGCGTGGTTTTTTTTTTTTTTTACTAGCTCTTCGTATCAGGAGTGGAAATTAATTCTGTGGAATGAAACATACTGGGCTTATTTGTTTGGTTGGCTTGGATTGCTTTATTTTTTTTTCCTTCTACTGCAATGAATTCTCCTTTTCCCTCCACAGTACTCCTTCATATCTTATTGAATAAATGGAATGTATTAAATTACCGTAAAATCTTTTTAGACCCATAGACATCTCATTTCTAACTATTTTTCTTTTCCCAGCTCTGATGCATTTCTGATGTGCACTCATGGCTTCACAACAGACAGCTTAACCAATGGGATTTTAACATATTTATTAAATACGACATTTCAGGTGCAATAATTTAAAATAACTTTTTTTTTTTTTTTTTTTGGCTGATGGTGAGGTTTTGCGTGTATCCCAAATCTGTGTTCTGTAGAGACATTTGCCTTAAATAATCCATAAATGAAGATATGCAACACAGATGGACATAATGAGACTTTCTTGTGACAAATTTTTTTCTTCTACCTCTGCATTGTCACTGGAGTTAATGCAAATATGCTAGATTCACTGCAGTTGTACCTGAATACTTTCTAATGTGAAAACCTTAACAGTGGAAAGATCATTAGAGTTATTTCTGTAACAGAACCTACTGCTTCCATTATTTACAGCTTCTGGAAGGAAATAAATAGATATTTTAGTAAGGCATAATATTTTACTTTAGCTTCATAGCTTTATTTAATGCATGAGCTTTTAATATATACCTTGTATTAGTACCTAAACTCTTAGCTACTCCACTGGATTTTCCAGCAAATAGGGTTTGAATCAAATCAGAATTCTTACAAAAACAGCTTTAAAATGTGAAATGTCTATTCTCCACAGAGACTATTACGTCCAATGTGAATCTCAAGATCCCCTATGCTGTGCTCATGTTTAATATATTTTATAACATTTGCATAAAAATAGATACATATCTGCTTACTAATCTTTAGGATTCACCAAAGGGAAAAAAACATAAGACTTAATTGATTAAACATTTTAAAATGCTTTCCCAGATTAATTCCTTATTTGCTAGGGACAGGCAGTAAATATGGTGAATCTCAAGAACACTTTGCTGCTGATTATAGAAGAACTTTTGTTGGATATGTACGGATTCAGATTAAGTAGGCTTATGGCAGAGTATGAAACAATTCTTAGCCATAGAACGAAACAAAACTAATGAAAAAATGACTGTATGAGACATAAGAACTGATCCATAAAGGACTGTTTAATACATGTTTTATTCTAGTAAAGATATTATTAGAGAGTTTACCTGGAACTCCTCACGTACTGTTAAGAAAAATAAAGATCTAGATCTCATTCATTGTGTTCCCAGTGACTGATATAACTGCAAGACATTTATTACAACATTTGTCTCTCTCTTCCCTCCATCATCGTCTGTGTATATCCTTCTCTCACAGACACAACTGGGAGACAATACGTATCAGCATGTCTCTCTCTTGCAAGACTGCTTTGTTCCCTGTTCTTCACTTCCTTACTAATTGAACAAAGAATTCCAAACTGTAACCACAAACTACTAGTAGCATAAAATCAATGCAAAGGATATAAATGACTACAAACTGTTTTTTTTAGAAAGCATATATTGCGACACTCTTCACCTGTAATCCAGATGAAGAAAATCTGTTTGGGCTTTTGTGCCCATTGCCACTTTGATGAGTTTGTCTTCTCAAACTCTGGTAGTAAACAGCTGAGTTAAAGTTCAAACTAGTGTGTCAGTCCAGTCATTTTCTAGAAAACGATCTGTTTTATGAAAAAGTATTAGAGTAGTAACTGTTTTAAAAGAATAAATTCAGCAAAACCATCATTGTTTATAGAGCACAGAGTCCTTGAATATGAAAATTATTACAAGTGTTTACATCTGGATATAAACATTGGGTGTCTCCATTTTAAGCCAGATTCCAATATACCTATAAGAAAGAACATCATAATATAAATGTACCATGAAGTCCTACGATGCATTGTACACCTCCTCACTACTGCAGAGTTGTTTGGAATATTCTTAGCCATGAATTCATGCATATACAGTGAATTATATTACTTTAAAATGCACAACAGTAGCTCTTTGAGACAAGTTTTCATGAAAATTCAGCAGTATTAGATATTATGAAAAAAAAAAAAGAAATCTTAAGGTATCCTTGATTAAGTGGTCTCATGAACTATAAGCCAGAAAGCTTGTTGACATTGTAGTTTAGCAGTTTGAATTTGTTTGTGAGAAATACATTTTAAAGTAAGTGTCATATCAAGGGGAACTTCAAGTGCTGCTGCTAACAAAAGCAAAACAAACCCTTCTTCCCTCAAAACAACATACTAAGCCATGGCGATCCATGGAAAATAAATGGTACTTCCAACACTTAACAATAATATTTGATAATTAAAAAAAAAAAAAAAAAAGAAAAAAAGAAACAGCATCAAGAAAATGTCAGCATGATTTTCCTCAACCTTTAAGTAGTTCATGGATTGTTAAATTAAGACTAAAGAGACCAGACTTTTAAGTATAACCATAGTATTCCTTGGGAAAAAACTCTTCTTAATATGTATTGAAAATAGTAAAAATTCTTTTAGCTTACATAACTTTTCTGCCAACAGCAAGATTCATTCATTCACTTCTAATCTTTTGCTTTAAAAGTTGGCCGTATTCGAGGATGTTGTTCAGGGTTTTGAATTTTCTAACATATATAGTGGATACAGTACTCCTGTGCAAGTGTAAAGCTACCTGAGATACCTGGAGAAATCATACTCAAAATCTAAATAAGTTCTATAATCAGATATATTATCAACTCTGCATTGTTATTATAAAACAAACAAACAAAAAAACCCGAAAAAACACCACCCAAAACCCCACAACAACAGAACAACAATAACAAAAAACACACACAACACACACAAAAAGGTGCTTTAAATTCAGAAATCAATACCTGAAATATCTCATAGCTTTGAGGTGGTGGTTGAAAACCTTTAACTAGAATCTTCTGTTCCATGCCAGTTGTTACTGGAGTTAATAACTATTATGCCCACTCTAATTTCAGACTGTTTTAATAGAACTTCCATTTACAATCCAACTAAAGAAAGTGTCCTGCTCTGTAGAAATACCTGGGGAAGGATTCCTCATTATCCTTTCAAGGTTTCAGAACAACACAGGAATCACTATAACAGTCAAATGGTCCTTGGGGAAAAGATCTGGGAGAAAAAGAAAGCATCCAGAGTAAAAGCAAGAAAGTAATGCCATGGCAATGCTGAAGAAAGAAACAAAAGGAATGATTTTTCTTCCTAGAGAGAATTATAAACTAGGATCAAGAGAGACAACAATAGAGGATGGTGTCTACATGTAAGGCGGTTGTGACATTTGTGCCAGTGGGAGAGAGTGTGAATGACTGAAAATAGAAAAACAGAGAGAATGCATGAAATAAGGATTTTTTTTCCAGCAGTAAGCATGGTAAGACAGTGTTCTCTTCATGCCTTGACCAGACTCCCACTGTGAAAAGCCTGTTTTTTAAGCAGATTTAACAGTGTAGTCTGTTTCCAGGCCTCAAACCATCCTGTGCTTACTTATTTCTTTGTATAAGAGAAATGGTATGTAATCCAGATGTTAGAAGTCAGGAAGAGGTTAAGAGAATAGATGTTTAGTGCTGATTTTAATCATTCTTTTTAGCAGATGTCAGGATTGGGACTTTTTCACGATTTTCCCTTTGCAGACATTACTATGTCAGCAAAACAAAGTTCAGCCAATTCTGTTACATTTGTGTCTCACATACCCTTAAGATTAGGAAGCAGACAGAAAATGAGATTTATATGGCTTTATTATACAAGTCACACTGAGTATATGAATGCCTTGTTACGTGAGTGTGAAGCTGTACACAAATTGAATTAAAATGTAGTGGGTTGGGCCAAATGGTGTTACATGGCTCTACTAGGAATAAAAGTATAAGATCATTTAGCTTGGTCAGCTATTACAACAAACCCCATGTATTTAGGGTGCTTGTGAATATTTAGGAAAAACAATCAATCAAACAAACAAACAAACATACGTATATATATATGCTTTCATTTGAAAAAGCAGGACTGAAATGTATAGGAGAAAAGCATAAATGAAAAATATTGAAAAAACATAGTTCTCCCTTTCATATACAGAACACAATTTACATTGATTTTTTTTTTTTTAAGAAAATATATGTCTAATTAATAAATGACAATGCAGTGGTTTTCTTTTTATTTCATTGGCAGTTGCATTTGTTAACAGGTAGGAGATATAGGCTTTTCATATGTAAACTTCTCTTCTGTACAAAAAAAACCCCAAAAACCTAGGCCACAAATGCCAATATTTGGACATGTGAACACGGTAATGTGAGCAATTAGGTGTACAAACATTTGTATAATGGCTTTTCAGCCATTCCCAACTTTGTAAGCTATATAAATTACATTAACTGAAACATCGTGATCAATGGAGTTCTTTTCATCTTTTCATAGGTGGAAATAATAGCAACAATGACTGAAATTTTAGAGGAAGTAAAGGAAACACAGAAGTTGTCCATAGTCTCCTTGCCTTTGATGATTAATATTTTAGTTAAGTGAAAGCATGTTTTCAAGTTTGACAGCTCTCTAAGGAAGATATTCAATATAGTACTCCATAGTACCACAAAGAATGTTTCCCCCTTCTGGCATTTCACTGTGTCATTGATGGCCTTTCATAAGGTGTCAAAGATTTCATGGTTTTTTTTGATGCAGGTTTGGAAAGAGTTAACATAATACCTGTAGCAGAAATGGTTAAAGTGTTGTCAGACTGCACTGTCAGAAAGTGCTGTTGCTCGCAGATTTATCAAATGAAGAGTGCCTGAAGCATGTTTCTCTCTGTGCATTTTCACAGTAATAAATTGCTCTTCACTGCCTAATCAATCTTTTTCCCAGGCTTGAAAAAATTAGATAGCTCACATTTTGTACTCTTTGGTTTCCACATTCAACGAAACACATTGAGGTGGAGATTATCATATAGAATATATATAAATCTAGCTGATACTACAGCATAAGTGGGTATTTGAGCATTTGGTTTAGTAAATACTGGCTACCAATAATTTAAAGATTTTTCATAACTCAGAATTAGAGCATTTTCCTCCATGCACCAGAATGGTTAGCTGTGGTCACTTAGCTGAAACAGAAACATTGTATTGCCTCCTGAAACTCTGCTTTTTCTTACCATCCTAAGCTACTTGGTCATTATAGCACAGAGCATTTCCACGTGACCTTCATCCTCTTTTTTTTCTTTTTATTCTCTTCAAAGGTACAAAGCTAAAAGGAGAAAGAAAGAAGCTCACAAGCTCTTGACCATTTAAATTGTGCATTGATACTGGCCTGAGCATTTCAAAAGGGAAGAAAAAGAAGACAGTTTGAAAAAACAGTATAAATCATATTCAGTGTGTCACACATAGAGCAGGTCTGATGATGTCATCTCAGGACACGACAGAATTATTTTGGGCTGGTGACAGACATAATAATATTTCACAATGGTGATGAGTAAATCCAGAATAAAACACAAGGTAGAATGTTTTTGCACTGATTAGTTCCAGTCAACATGGGTTTTTGAAAGGCAGGTCCTGTTTGACCAACCTGATCTCCTTCTATGACAAGATCACCCAACTAGAGGATGAGGGAAAGGCTGTGGACGTTGTGTACTTAGACTTCAGCAAAGCCTTTGACACTGTTTCCCACAGCATTCTCCTGGAGAAGCTGGCAGCTTATGGCCTGAATGGGTGTAGTCTGTGATGGATAAAAAACTAGCTGGATGCCTGGGCCCAAAGAGTTGTGAACAGAGCCAAACCCAGTTGGTGGCTGGTTACAAGTGGTGTTCCCAGGGCTCAGTATTGGGGCCAGTTCTCTTTGATCTCCTTATCGATGATCTGGACAAGGAGATTGAGTGCACCCTTAGTAAGTTCGCAGATGACAGCAAACTGGCTGGATGTGTTGATCTGCTGGAGGGTAGAAGGGCCATATATGGGGATCTGGACCAGCTGGATCATTGGGCTGAGAACAATTTTATGAGGTTAGACAAGGCCAAGTGCCAAGTCCTGCACTTGGGTCACAACAACCCCATGCAATGTTACAGGCTTGGGGAAGAGTGGCTGGAAAGCTGCCTAGCAGAGAGGGATCTGGGTGTGCTGATTGACAGCCAGCTGAATATGAGTCAGCAGTGTGCCCAGGTGGCCAAAAAGGCCAACAGCATCCTGGCTTGTATTGGGAATAGTGTGGCCAGCAGGACTAGAGAAGTGATTGTACCACTGTATTTGGCACTGGTGAGGCTGAACCTCGAATACTGTGTTCAGTTTTGGGCCCTTCATGATCAGAAGGACATTGAAATACCGGAGAGAATGCAGAAGAGGCGACAAAGCTTGTCTTGCGAAGAGCTGCTGAGAGACCTGGGATTGTTTCACCTGCAGAAAAGGAGGCTGATGGGAGATCTTATCACTCTCTACAACTATCTGAAATGAAGTTGTAGCATGGAGGGTGTTGGTCTTTTCTCCCAAGTAGTAAGTGATAGGACAAGAGGAAATGGCCTCAAGTTGTGCCAGGGGAGGTTTAGATTGGATATTAGGAAAAGATTCTTCATGGAAAGGGTTGTCAGGTGTTGGAACAGGCTGTCCAGGGAAGTGGCGGAGTCACCATCCCTGGAGGTGTTAAAAATGTGTTTAGACTAGGTTCTAAGGGACATGGTTTAGTGGTAGAGTTAGGTTATGTTATGGTTGGACTTGATGATCCTGAGGGTGTCCTTCAACCAAAATGATTCTATGATTCTATGATTCTATGCACAGTAAAGTCACTCTGAGAAGGATAATTTCAAAAAGTTGCTATATCGAGAATTGGAACAGGGTCATATGCTCCTCTATTTATAACACAGTGTAATGAACAACCTTACTTAAAGAAGAGGCTGTTTAAAGAGTCAGAACAATTCAAAAAGAAGTGATAGAAGTTCAGAAAGATGAACTCTGATACTTTCAATGTGCACAATATATGTGGTCCTAACAGTGAAGGAACAGCCAATACGACAGTCATTGGAAATAAGGAAATGATTCAGCCTTCTAAGAAAATCCAGTGAAGTATAAAGAAGTTTAGGTCGACATGGAGAACCCCTTCTCTCTTTGGCTTAATATCTAGCTCTTCTAAATGACATTTCATATGTTTTCATAGTAATTTTTGAAACATAGTTATGGGAAACTAATGTATCAGTTGCCTAGAAACCAAAAGCCTAAGAACTGTAGCAAAGATTTTTCTCTTTGATTGCCTTTTTAGTCTCAGAGACTTCAAAAGTTGTCCTTTCAAGACAGGCTTTCCCTGCACACTGAGACACAGTAGATTCCTGATGTTGTGTGACACTGTGTTTAGTAGAAATGCACAACTTGTTCCTACAGCTCAAAAAAAATCAGAAAGTGAGTCGTTAAAGAGAGAACAGCATTGTGGCCAAGGAGGTATACAAATGACTATGATAAGGCCATACATAATATCAGGATGTAAACTTAATAATGAAGCCTTTAGGATTCCAGAGCAGAAATGCCTTTTCATTGCCTAGCAGACTTACTGCAGTGAGCTGCTGATCCTCATATAGACACAAGATACTACTGTATTTATGATAAGCCACAAAAAATCCTTATTAACTCTTAATCCAAGAGGTTTAGTACTACAAGAAAACGCATTGTCACAAGACAGTGACATTAAAACTTAAGACATTATAATTCAAATGAGGAATATTTTAATACCTGATACACAATTAAAATGTCTCACGTGCATTAGGAGCACTAGATTTTGTGCTTTCTTTACATGAATCACTGTGACAATCACAGATAAAGGAAGTTACACATAAGATTTTTAGCCAGATTTTTGACAGACATATCAATATTTGCTTACAACACACACAGAGACAACTGAACATGTGTGAAAACTTGTAACTTAATCTTGCCATATTCTGTACTGCACATTTGTAACATCAGAATGGAACTGTGGGAACATACAAGAGATACACCAAGGAAAGTGCACAGCTATATTCAACAGTCTTGAGAGGAAGGACGAGAGGCTAAGCCATGACAGTGAGAAAGGAACTTCCTAACTTGGGTGGGGAGATTCTGGTGAGGGACTATTTTAATGCTCTTACTGTCACACATCAGCCATACGTACCTGTAGCAATTTTGCTATAGTGTAGTTATGCTAGTTTATTCTAGCTAGAGATGTTCTTTGGTGTCTGTTGGAGTGATAAAGGACTCAGCAAACATTCCGATTCAATGTGAATCATGCAAAGCCATTTATTACAGAAACAAGCCTCCTTATATATGCAACTATATTCTAATCACGCGTCCACGCTCCAAGGATGGATTCACTAAATGAGTATCATGGACTGCCCATGCACTGGAGTCTCACTGATGATACGTCCGATGATTCACCCCACGCCAGGACCTCGCTGATTGAGGAAGACCCCTCTTTCTCACAGCAGATTCTGTTCTCAGCTTCTCGAAGCGGCCTTGAGATTCCTTTGAGCCTGACTAATTCAGCAACAAATCTTTATCTATCAAAACCCCTCCACAGGTGTCCACTACACAGAGATTCTATACTTGGCAAAACAACAGTCTATAATGGGATGTGCACGTAAGTTTCCATTTATTCAAAGTTAATGGATTCATAAATGAAACACCTGACAACACACTCATCAGATTTGAAGTTCTTCTTCTCTAAAAAAAATCTGCTCATTAGACTACAAGCTGATTGCTGAATGAGGAACTTAATGTTATGTACAAGTCATTCCTCAATACATTAAAAATCCATGTTACTGTCCTACATTTTTTCAGCATTTTAACAAGAGTTTTCAGATATATCTTTATATTGCTTAGCTTACATGACTATATTGTTCATTTATACCTTAAAATAAAATTTACTGTTTCAAACACAACTTCAGCAGGTCCATACTAAATTACGATTCTTAAAGTTACTTAAAATAATTGATTAAATAAGTCTATATGATTATGTAGGGGATTTTTTTAAGCAGGAAATCTTTGGGTGTTATTCCTATTACCCTGAGAGTTTACACTATGCACAAAGTTGAACTATAAGGCCAAATCACCCTCAGAAACAAATACAGATTCAAATAAAAGGCAGCGAAATATGTTTAATAATATAAAATCGATAATATATTGAAGGTACATAGCCTTTGCAGAAACTGATAAGGGAATAGAAAAGCTACATCTATTAGAAACATCAAGAGTTGTATCCAAACCTTTCAGTACAATTGACCTAAACATCTCCCTTGTATTCCAGTGTTTTGGTTTACCGTGTATCTGTATTTCACTACCCATGTTTGTTTTACGTTCATGTTTCTCAAGCAAAACTGAAAGATACTTTTCCCTCTGAAATAATGAAAAATCTATCAGTAACTAAAATAAAACTTTAAACTCTAATCAGTGGTGTTGGCAAAGAATAAAATCACAGACACAGCAAGTTCTGTACTTCAGACTGATGGCATTTACCCAGATAAATCACACATACATTTACTCCTTCCACTGAAGCAACACCAATATCAAACAGGTTATGATGAAAGGGGTTAAGACGCTGCCTATATCTTTTACAGAGAGCATTGTGGGGGTTCCTGAACAAATGTCAGCCAAGTCATCTCCAGAGTTGGAGTAGTGTAGCTGTGTGAGCCTCGTAGGTCATTAGTAATCTGTAGAGCGAAATGTTCAGCTAACAGAATTGTACTCTTTGAGGACTCCAACTAGCACCTCTGAGTTTTGCCACTCAGAAGAAACAGCTTGCTTAAACTTGTCTGACACAAGGTGATCCAATATGAACTTGCACACTACATAGTGTGAGCCAACCCTTTTTTTGTCCAAGATGCCCTGGATTAAAGTAGTGCCATTTATAGCTTTTGCTAGTCAATTCTTCAATCATTATATATTCAGTTTATTACACCAACGTTAGTGAACAAACTGAACTTTAACCACATTATGTAAAATGGCATGCTTTTCCCTAAATCATCACATCCTAACAAGAATGCAACAAAAGGAAAGGAAAAAAAAAACCACAACAAATAAACAAAAAACCCAAACCACAAACATATTAGAAGCACAGTGACACTCAGAAAACACTTCAAAAACCTGAAGAGTTTTGTAAACTAAGTGTCATTCACAGAAGAAAGGTATGAAGAAAGAAAGAAAAAGAAAGAAGAGAGAAGAAGAGAGGAGAAAGAAGAAAGAAGAAGGAAGAAAGGAACGAAACCATTTGCTCAAAACCCAGATCAGGAACCTAAACTGAAAAGGAGAATCAGGAAATTCTAGTGGATGATAGATCATCATTCTCTAAAAATTCCTTCTCTTCCTTAAGTGACAAGTTTCTGGAAGTGGATGGTCAATGAGAAATCATGTATTATTAGACATTTAACCATATTGATATACAGGAGGGTCATTGTATTACTGTCAAAGGATAAAAAAACCACATTCATCTACAAGTGTTAATTAACCAGATGGTAAATTATACCTTCAAATGCTAAACGGCCAATAATTCACTCTTTCAGAGGCAGGGTGAATTACCTTTTCATCTAAAGAAGCCTTAGTCTGCAAATCTTTCTTTTCCAGAGGTACTATCTGCTAAAATATTTTAAGTTTTACTATGCTTTTATTCAAATGAGAAACATTTTAACAAACCAGCTAAAAACTAAATTACTATTACATTTCTGAAGTACCACTTTTGATACACATGCACTACCATTACTATTCAATTTTGGTTATAGTGATGATCTTATACTTTCCCTTACTTGAGCTGTGGTGTGCTTGCAAAAAGCTTTTGGCATATTTTGTGAAGAAAATATGGGTGAAATGCAAACAAAAAAAAAGGTAATCAGGCACTAAAAAGCAGGAAATGAATAAAAAAAAGAAATATGGATTAGTATTGCCTAATTTATGAACAGTATATTAAATGAGACATAGCAATTACCACTTAAAAAAATATTTTCTCTGTGTGCAGGTAAGAACAGTCAAGACACTTCAATGGGACTGCTTCCTACATTCAAGCCTCTGATGCTGAACTCAAAGTCGATACTTCCCTAACATTTGAAGTATCAAGCAGTTATTTTGCCAGCTTCTTGCTCCTTAGCAAATACTCTTCTATGTCCAATTATGATGGTCTTTAAAACACGCATATATCATAAGTAATTATAAATAAAAATGTTTTGAAACTTCTTCTTAGTGTGCTACACCAATAAGCTTATTACCGTATTATTAAGGTGAACAATCCAATATGTAATTTTCTATCTTTTCATTGCACATGTCAGGTGTACAGCTACTGGGTAGGACTAGTAGCAGGAAAATACAGCATTTGTGCAATAGATTTCCTGTTCAGTGATAAATCTTGTATGTCTTGCCCAGGTCTTTAAGATATATTAGCATAACAGTTATAAAAATAAAAAATAAAATACCTGTTATTGACCATATGTGTATCTTGTAAAATCTTTGCTCTAGGCATACTGAAAACTGAGAGTCAAATGCACTCAGCAACTGGGTCAGGGTACACTAATTTAGCTTCTCTGTCTTTACAGACATGGCATGTTCCAAGTTTTTAAAACTCCATAGAACTCCACTCAGCAGAGGAATTGTTTAGCTTTTGCTGTACTAAGAACAGCTAATATGACACAACGAAATGCAACAATGTGCAGAGTAGCACACTGAAAATTTATTTGATCACATGTGACATTTGGATAGTGGAATGAGTCATCTTCTGATAGCATACAGTAAGTGTCAATACAGGAAGTTGGTCAGTATATACTATAAAATTACACTGCACATTGATTAGAGTTCAAAACTGAGAACTAAATAAATTTGAGGGAAGAACATGACAATATAGAAAGCCTTTGTAATATGCGAAGAAATACATAGAACTTATTTTTTTTCCAGTGAAAACACTAGGGTAAAGACTTCACAATCTTTAAATAACATGGATAGCTGAAAGCCTACTAGTTGAAAAAAAACAAACAAAACAAATAAACAAACAAAAACGTTAGACCTATTTTGTGATGAACAGAAAACTCACTTTTTGATCAGTTATCTTGATTTCATTCTACCTAGTTGAATACATAGAAAGGTAGCTCTGCAATATGGTCATATACTTTTTCTTCCTTAAGACACAAACTTGGCCATACCTAAAATGAAGTAATTCTGAAAAAGGAGGACCTACTTTTTTCCTCAGTGTACTTTTTCAAATAGATGAGCCTGCAGACGTCTCTCAAGAAAAAATAGTAAAATTCTTACGGGTCTTGGAACCATTTAAAGACAAGATATAATATATAGCTAGTACTATATAAGAAACATAATCCATCATTCCCATTTGACACAATGTCAAATACATATGAAAGCCATAAAGTCATCATATTGGATTACATCAGACCCAGGTCTGTGGATGTCTATGTTTATCATAGCATGTTAAAGGCAGAAGGTCTGGGTTTTGCACTGCAGATCCAAGTGCACTACTTCACAATATAACAATATTCTCTGGCTTGAAATAATGCTGAAATAGTCTTACCATGAAATAATATAATCATGAGTTTTCAATACTAGCAGATTATGTTATTGTTGTGATAAAAATTCCCCTTTTCCAGAAAATGTTCAAATCTAATTTAAAAGACTTTGGCACCTTTAGCTCAACCAGTTTGGAAATATTGCACATACATGCTGAAGAAAGAAAATCAACTACAGTACTGTATTCACAGTATTTAAACAGGGGAAGAAAACAAAAAAACTGCAACTTTGTTCTTCCTTAAAGTGAAATGACTGAAGCCAACTTTGGATTGGCATTATACAATAATGTATAGACAAGTGTTTCAGGACTTAATTTCTTAAAATGTTCTATACCATTTGAAATAACAACAAGAATTATTGTCGAAATGTTAGCTGTACTATGTCACAATGTAAAAATTTAATAGCACTCATATAATTCCAAAGTTCTCTAAAGTGGCCTGACAGCCTTTAACCTTCATCTTTTCTTTTTGTTAAGAATCCAGTAAAATGCTACTCTAATGCAAATAGTGGGGGGGGGGGAAAAAAAAAAAAAAAAAAAGATAATTACAGGTTCTCAATGTTATGACAGCCAATTTATGCTTGTTTTATGGCGGTTTCTGTGACTCCATGTTAATCTTCTCAGCATGGGATTGCCCAAACAAAAAGTTAGAGTAGCAAGGCATCTGAAAGACTACCTCAATCTGAGGAGGATGTGAATAGACATAGAGTTCAGTGGCCAGAGGACTGAAGTTATCTGTAACTGAAGATTCATCAGGATTCATCAGTCTACTATTGCTTCAAGATGTCCTGGATGTCCTGCCAGCTTTGACAGCAACATTGCTCAATGTTTGCAAGTAAAAATTGTCATACTGAGCCAACCTTTTCTAGGCAGCTATATGTAACGTATTTTTCCTTTTTTTTTCAGGTACAATGAGTGTAAACCAGATTACCAGCAGTACTACAGCAAATTATATTTTCTAATAGTATTTTCTATTCTTATATGTATTTTTGAATGCAAACTTTGAACACTACCATCTGTGTTGTTAGTTATGCGCTATAAAATACAAACAACATTGATTCTTTCAAATACATTATTTAAAAATTTTATTTATCTGAACTTTTTTCTTAGCTTCTAGCATTTTTAACATTCAAAAATGCAAGTTATAAAATTTTTCTTCAAATAAACTTTTCTATTTAATATACGCTTAAGATTTTTTTATTTAATATAAGCATTAAGCTGTTGCTTATTTACAAATTATTTCCAGTTGGAGTGCTGAGTTGTGTTTCCTAGTTTTGCTTCTGCCACTAGTGCAAATATTTCTGGATAAAGTCTGGAAGTGAAGGCTTTCCATTAATAACTACAATTTAAAATGTATTAGCACTAACGGCAGGAGCTCTAAAAATGTCAGGGCCACAGCACTAGAAGTTTAGTGTCCCTTAAGAAATTATGTGCTGTGTTGGTAATATCAATAAATGCCACACTTACAATTCTACATAACAATCATTGAGAGTTTTTTGTCTATTTTTTCCCTTATCTTGTTAACAATCATTTTTACTTTTGTGATCTTGGTCAAACATCTCTACTGCCTCAATTCTGATAGCATACTTGAAATGTTTGTGATATAGTCACTATAGAGGAATTCGATAATGAAAAAATCAAAACATTGTAATATGACAAGAGTTAGGGAGTATATAAAAAGAGCTCTGTTTCACTCACATCCTCTCTAATTGCTTGGGATTTATAATTTTTCCTTTCTACAGTCTAGGTCATCAGAAGCCATAGGTTACACCATATAGAATAAGAGAGTTCAAGAAAGCCACCCGAGCCATTTCAGCTGAGAGGTAATAGTTGAGTTATGCAACATTTGAGTAGAAATGAGTGAGAAACAAAGAATAAAGATGCCTTACAGGCAAAAGGGAGCTTCAGCTTCCCCTGTGAGTTCCTGTCTCCCTTCCACAGTCCTGGTGAATCACATATTTCTCATCATGCAACATTTCAAATTCACTTTCACTCTTTATATCTATGCCAAAGGTATGGAGAGCACTGTAGCCCTGTGCAGAGCCAGAGTATTCACTTCTCCTTGTCCCATGATCTCATGCCACAGTTTACCTGGTCAGCTCAATACAGGTGTCTGACATCACCTTGTCTCATTCTTCCTGTTCCACATTAGAACCGCATGAGGGTCAGGGAAGTAGATAGTTTTAATGACTGCAAAGTCTTTTGTGCTTTAAAGGAGTCCACAGATGTTATGGCAGTTCTGCAGAAATCATGCCATGATGAGGGGGCTTATCTCAGCTTATTTTTTGAGTTTACTTTCAAATGTTAATGACAATATTAGCAAAAAGACACTTTAAAAGTGAGTATGAACTCCATGTTAACATGTAACTTTCAGCATAGGAACACAGAGTTTAAAGTACACAATTCCCTCCTGTTTCATACATTGTTTGTTCACAAAGGACATGTGCATTAATTATTCTCCATACAAAAACCCCCAAACACATTTGGAATTAAAACCACCCCTGACTTTAAGATGTTACCACATTCTACTGGAATATAATGAGGGAAGAGTATGAGTAAAGTAACTAATTCAAGTAATTGCATGCACTGTTCACTGAAAAATAACTCTGAAATCACCTCTGTAGGTTAATATGCCCACATATAAGCCCTCACATGTCATTAAGAGATTCACAAAACAGTAATAGTCTTCATAGACATACTCAGTACACAGTTTTTGCAAAACTGAGATTTTTCTTTTTCTAGGCCAAGGTCATTCATCACTTGATGATGTTTTTATATGTTTAGAACCATCACTTTTCAGAGAAAAACAAGCATTAGATGTTTTTCCATATATCTTTTCTGTTACTGCTTCTGCTATTCTGCTGTTAGCCAACAAGCACTGTAGAGTCTGTAAAATAGACTAATCAAGTTATATCAGTTAGATATGCACTGTCTTTCAATTGACTTGCATAATACAATGTACACACACCTCAAAATAATACATATGCATTATTGTAGCTACACATGGAGCAGTAACTTCACATATTTCTATGCTCTTCCTCAGGGGTCGCCATTTCCAAGGAAATGTATGAAGTGCCATAAGCACCTACTGTCTGTAATTCTAAAGGTGACTGACTTGGCCACCTTGTAAAAGATAAACCATTTTCGGACCAGAAGTGAGTACCACACCTCTGGTCACTTTTGCTTCTAGGTATGGTTTTTAGAAAATCAGTCAAATAATATCACCTTTAGAAATATGACAGATACCTCTTATGAATGACAGAAGCCTCTTACAAAAATAAGTTACTCAAGTTCTTCATGTCAAATGGTTACAAAAAGCTAGAACTGAGGAACTGTTATTAAGGCTCTTAAAGAGCTTTTGAACACACACTTGCTCTCACACAAGATCTCTGTGTTTCTCAAGAACACCTAAGAACCCACTGCTCCTCATTCAGAGTATATGCAAGCACTCATATTTCTTGAGGGGAAAACTACAAATTAAACCCTAGGAATTGCATGTGCAAAGGAAGAGCAGAACAAGGACTTGAACCAAAGATGGTGAAATTTTAAACGATAATAGTTGTCTTCAGACTAAGTATCCATAAAACCAGAGACTGGTATATTCAATTACTTACCATATTCATACAAAGTTTAGATGTAAGAAGAAGGCAGCACATCCACAAATAGCCTTTAAAAATAGTTAGCTGAGCATTTGGAAAAGGTGAGGAATTGAGTCCTATCACACAGATTAGAGAGAAGAATTCAGATATTTTCCAGCATGTGAACTAACAGGTATTGGAAACATAGCTGCCATCAGAAGCAATAGCTGCCATAATTCATAAAACAAAGTAGATGTTTCACAGCACTCTGATGAGTCCTTTCTTATCAAATATGGTTGGAAGGGAAAAATAGTTTGAAAAATTAAAACAGCTCCAAATTTTGTTGACATGTACCAAAAGCAAAACAATAAGAACAATGCATTCTCTAAGTCTCCTAATAGTTTGGTTTTAAAAAGAAGAAATTTTGTTCAATGTTATAGAGCAAATGCATCATTCAGATTTCACAACATCAAGGTATATAGGGTGTTAGTCCCACTTTTTTATCTACAATTAAAGGTATTCTTTGTATTTTTAGTGATTTTTGCATTAATTCTTGATAGTTTCAGTTTACATATCTTTTCTATTTGCAGCTTTTGTGTTGAAACGAGCATTGTTTTTTTAGCTGACCAATGATCTTTGCTGTTTATCCTTGGAATGACAAAAAAAAATACTGCTATGTTCATGCTCTTGAAAAATCTTTGAAGACCTCATAGCTACTGCCAAGGCCATACTGAAATTGTAGTAAAGAAAACAGGGAATAACAACACATCAGTCAGGAATTTCTGAGCTAACTGCCAGCTCTGATCCTTCTCAAATGTAGGCACACAAGATATAGGAGCCTTAGAGGATCTCAGTCTCAGAATACATTAAGGAACCCAGCTTTGAAGAATCATGTGATTCAAGTTGCACTCTCAAATAGACACTTAAAGTTCATTGTTCACTTCAGAAAATCTCGATTTTATAGCTTCTGAATTTTATTTCCTGTAGAAGTTAGGATCCTGAGTATTTAGAGAGTATTATGGTATGAGGACTGAATTCTGAAGGTCAATGGGCAAGATAATGGTAAGATTCAAGATTTTGTGTAAGACTGAACAATGTGGAAAGGGAATTGCGGCTTTCCTTTCCCATAAATGTGACAAACACCCCCCAAGTTTTGCTAATATATTTAATTATTGTATAGCTTTTCCCATTCCCTTTTGTCTCCTGGTATATAACTACAGCCAGGAGTCTACAGTTACTAATCCGGATTATCTTTATTGCTTCACTTCAAAAAGTGAAGCTCACAAACTCTTACTGTATACCGACAAAGAAGCAATATATGAAGAGAAAATAAAACAGCCATTTTGACCAGACAAGCATAGAGAGTAAAAAAGAAAGAGAAAAGCCATAGTTTTATAATAAAGGCAGAACAGATGGAAAATGTAACCACTGTGAACTCAAGACTGGTCCCATTAAATTTGCCAGTCCAGTAGTAAGGAAGTGAACAAATGAGTCATCTAAATGTTATGCTGTATGCTGAAGGATGGTACTGCTGTGAATTAGATTAGGTTTACATAAGAAAGTCCCTGGTTCTGACAGAGAAATCAACTCACTTAAAAAGGCTAACCTTTTGTTTAAAAATACTAGTGGCCAAGAAGATAAAAATATCAGTTTTTAAGATAAGTGAAGTATTGACTCTT
This sequence comes from Nesoenas mayeri, assembly GCF_963082525.1. Lineage (NCBI taxonomy): Eukaryota > Metazoa > Chordata > Aves > Columbiformes > Columbidae > Nesoenas > Nesoenas mayeri. Next base: position 46,102,783 of record NC_137542.1, on the reverse strand, counting down.
TTTCTACAAAACTAAAAATCCTTATTTCCATAGAATCACATAAAAGTTCAGGTTAGAAGGGACCTTCAAAGGTACCAGTCTAGTTCAGCATCCCTCAATGAGCAGGGACATCTTCAACTAGATCAGGTTGCTCAAAACCCTGTCCAGACTGGCCTTGAACGTCTCCAGGGATGGGGCATTTACCGCCTCTATGGACAACCTGTTCCAGTGTTTCACCACCCTTATTGTAGAAAATTTCTTCCCAGTGTCTAACCTGAATGTCTCCTCTCTTAGTTTAAAACCATTACCACTTGTCCTTTCACAACAGGCCCTGCTAAATATCTGTCCCCATCTTTCTTACAGGCCCCTTTTAAGTACTGGAACACCACAGTAAGTTCTACCTGGAGCCTTCTCATGTTCAGGCTGGACAACCTCAAATCTCCCAGCCATTATAGCTACACTTAATTCAAAGTTCTTATTTGCACTTCAGTTCAATACGCTGAAGTAGTTAAATGTTTGTAATCAAGTCAACAATAGAAGAAATCTGCAGGTAGTTGTGGAACTAGAGTAAGAAGCACTAAGCATGTCTTTGTAGTAGTCTGGTAAGCTATGAAGAAATGCAAGAAGAGAATGAAAAAAATGGAGACTATTCTGTGTTCACAGGAGAAGAAGCACAGGAGTATGATAGAGTATGAAATAGATCACTTTCTTCTGTGCACAGGCTCAGATGAAACCCTGATTAGGGATGAGAGAAAGAGAGATTACCGCATATTTGTGTCTATGCCATCATGATCCCAGCTTTACTGAACAACCAGGCTAGCAATATAGCTCACCTAGTCTTCTTTGTGTTTGGGAATCTGTACTCTCAGTATATAATAGCATATCAGGCCTCTAAAAAATTAATTTTAGGACAGCTAAACCTTGTCCAAAACCAGTAGATTGAGCAGCATGGGCTTCCACAGCTCCAGAGCTCACAAAGTTCATGGAAGTGGGAACTGAAGGATGGAATAAGTGTCTACTGCAGGGTACAGCGGTGGGAATAAGTACAATGATTGACAGCCAGCTGATGAGGCTATTTATGTATATCATAAAATTCCACTCTTGTCTCCTACAGGCAGTTCAACTTTTCTTTACTGCTATTGCACTTGCACTAGGATGTGGGTAGTCCTGGATAGTGGATAGGATAGAATTCACTTGGACAGGAAATATTTCAAATGCCTTTCCTGTAGGTGAAAGACTTCAATATTCAGTAATTCTGTGGCAAAAGTATAATTCTAAAAAAGAAAAACAGGAATCTATTTACCAACAAAAATTTGTAGTGTCTGCTACAATTTCACATACTCCAGAAAATAGCTTGTTTATCTCTTAATTTTCATCGGAAGCCTTTGTACCTTTTACACTGTGAGAGTTTTCTGACTTGTTTTCCTATAATTAACAAGGATATGGATATATCTGAAAGATTTCTTTTCAACCTGGAATGGTGTTTTCTAGTTCCTCACTCTATTTTTTTTTTTTTTGACATTTAATGACAAAATGGGAGGCATCTTGCTAGGGTTACATAAATATTTTGGGAGAACATTTTTATGCTATCAACAATTTTAGATAAAATCATTTCAAGGTACTCTTTTAACCTTCATGGAATGGGGATTTAGTAAAAGAGAGCAAATTTCCTTTTCTATGCAGTAATACTACTTTATCATCAGGACTTTGTTGTTTAGAAATACAATAGGATATTGTCAGTGTGAATGTCAGTAGATAATTGTAAATGATTTTGTGCATGGCATTACTTGTAACCTATAGAGTATTTTGCAATTCATCCAGTGTTAGTTATGAGATATATACATTGCAATTTCTATTTCATTAGATGACCTAAATACGCAAGCATGAAATGACTGAAAATCAGATATATGCTTAATAAACTGCTCTCAGTTTGCCATTACATATAGCAAATAATTATTTACTGTAAAATTTATGGATATACTAAGAAATATCAATACTTCTATTCTTTGCTTAAAGACAATGAATGAAAACTGAGACTTTTGCTACTGGGATTTGTCCCACTCTAGTAATAACTAATAATTACATTTTCATTTATAAAGCTTGTATTATTGGCACAACATAGAGAAGTATTGCAATGTAATTTTATATGGATCAGTATTTTATCATTTGGCAACAAACTCAGTGTTGTCCATGGCAAAAAATGGACACAGACTCAACACCTAATGAGTGTGCTGAATCTCATTGCATGGAACTTCAAAGACCCATAGAGGCATCTCAACAGCAAGCAGTCTACATAATAATTGATGTAATGCACAAAGAAACTACCACTGTAAAAAGCAGTATAGAAGGTCTATACTTTGAGTATTCATATCAGTGTTCCAATATAAGTGTGGTGTGGTGTTGTTTAAACAGAATGGACTGATGCTATGTGCTTCTCTTAGCAGAAATAAAATACAGTTAGATTCTGTACCCATCTGCATCTTGGACAGTTTGGCTATTAAAATACAAGGGTTTGCCATCTGGAAAAGTGTTAGGAATAGAATGTAAGTAGATGAATATGTCAAAAGAACCATATTTCCTTCTAATGCAAAAATAAAACGCAGTGAGAAACTCAGAGAAATTAAGCCTGTAAATTGGAATTTGCCCACAAGAGTTCTGACTTATGGGATCTGAATTTGTAAATGCCGAGACACATTTCAAGGGAAAAAAGCATCAGGCATGCAAGGTCAAGGTGTTTACACCCTTGTATCATTGTCATTAAAACTGCATTAGTAAAAGACTCAAATGTTTCTAGCATTCTACCCTCTTAACAATAAAGTAACAAATATTAGATATTATAATAGTAGCTAGACAATGTTCAAAGGTTAATCCATTATCAATTAGAAAATATACACATAAACATACATAAAAGAAACTGTTTCATTTAGAAACAGTGTTTCAAAAAAAATTTTCTTTTGTCATGATGGCAAGATGCATAAACTATTTTGATGTCTTGAGGGAAAAAAAATATTGAACTCTGTACCTTGAAGGATATTCAAACCCTCTCTTATTTAAAACTTCTTTTGGCAAAAATGAAAAACTTATGTATTCTGACGAACAGTAGTGAGTGAAACAGATAACCCTAGCATTAGAAGTAACTCAGCAGGCTTCCCTTTTAAAAAGAAATTTTGACAAAGTTTATATGAGAAACACTGCTACCTCTCCATCTTCTAAAACAAGAGAACATAGATCCCAAATTTCACTGTAGCTGGGATAAAGAACAGAACACAGAATCTTGAAGTCCCTGGATAATAATTATTGTTAACTTTAGATATCTCCTTATTTAATCTAGATGTCTGACTGCACAGTGCATAATGCATGCTTTACTTTTAGCATACTATGGTAGGTAAATGTGGTGAAAGTAAGTGCTGGATAGAAATTTAAATTATCACATTGTGGGAATATGCAGTAAAATTATTATGCAGTAACATAGGAAATGAAAGATACATAGAATCAACACAATGTTGGCAAAATATTTGACACATTTGTAGGAAGAATGAAAAGAGATTAAAAGCAAATTGGAAAATAACTTTGCTCCTCCAGTTTCTAACAAGGAACCTAGCTTATTTAGATCCCAACTACAATAATTGGTTGCTCACTCCTGACTCCTATCCCCAAAGAGGGAGTAGAATAGAATCAAAAAGGAAGGGAGAAACTCATGGATTGAGATAAACACAGTTTAATAACACAATGGTAGTAATATACTACTACTACTAAGATTTATAATATGAAAAACAGAATTTAAAATAAGTGATACTCAATGCAATTCCTCACAAACTCAGTCCATGTCAAACAGTCCGTCTTAGGAAGAGAGAGAGCACCCTGGTCTTGAGTAGCTGATGCTGTGGGAAGAGAGAGAAAAGGTCAAAAAGGCAGAAAGGCCCAGAGGTCACTGCAAAATTGCAGGATGGTAAAGAAACTCCCAAACAGAACTCAGGCAGAACATAACAGAACCCGAACAGGTCTAGTGATCTGGAAAAACCAACTCTCTTTAAATATGAATCATGATGCTAATGGCATGGAATATACTTATTGATAAGTCTGGATGTCAGCCATGGTCTGCCCCAACCATGTCCCCCTTCCCAGCTGCTTTGCACCTGCAGAACAAGAGAGCCCAGTAAGACCTTGGCTTCCAGACAACAGCTAAGATAACAGTAAGTCTTAAATTCTCTTTGTTCTTAATAAAAAACACTGAAAAGTGTCCCTGGGGTGTTTTCTTCTTGTTCTCAATCTAAATCGAAACAACAACCGTGCTAGCTATGAAAAAGGAAAGTTTTTAACTGCATAAAAAAATTAGCTCATTTTCAGTCCAATCAGTACAGTTGTACAAATTATTTTTTTTTAATTTGTACTTAAATTAATCAGTAAATCATCTTTATTTTATATGTGGTATAATGCATAGCAAATAATACAATTAACTAACTTAAAACTGTGGACCATTTCAGTGAAAGTTTACTGTTTAAATTTTAATACTGATTAATATTTACTATTTATTCAGTCTTTAAATTGTTTTCCCTGCACACAGATAAATTATGCATAATTGGTGTTAAAGCAGCAAAAGTAAAAATGCTAATAGTTGTTCATTTCATCTTTCAGGTTACAACATGCATTTTATAGAGACCAGTGAGCAATCACAAACTACATCGCCACACCAATCTGCTTCAGTCAAGTTTGAAAGAATTTGTGGTACCTTCACTCTAGATCACATTGTTTCCTCCGTCTTCCTTTATGTGAAAAAGAAAATAACCTCCATACAAAATATGTGGTAAAATGTGTAAAAATAACCCTGATGCAAAATGTGTGTTAAAATGTAAAAGTACGTAGAGTCAAAATACAAACTTTTTTTTTTTATTTTTTTAAATAAGAAAATCTGTGTAAAAAGGTAAAATATGTAGAAGGGTATTTTATAAATGAACTATTAGCATGTAGTTTTCATAGAGCATAGGTGTGGATTTGGACTTTTCATCTTCTCTCCTGCTTCCCTTAATGTCAAAAATAGTATTATCAGCCTTTTAATAAGTGAACCATCTTCCATAACAGGCCCAAGGAAAAATAAACAAACAAAACCTGACAGCTTAAATTGAAAAATAAAATGCTGCTTATTGAAGCCTAATCTGTGATATCACAGCCCAAAACAGTGAAAAAAACAAAAAAGCAGAGCACATTAGCTTAATTTTTTTAGTGCCTTATCAATTGGAGAATCATAAATCCTACTCACCTTCTGTGATTTATCCCAGTTCCCGTAATAACACAAAATGAGGGACACAATTAAATTGCAGATAATGACACAAGAGACTGAAGCAAGATGTCAGAAAGCTGCCAACCCAAAATGCTTAAAGTTATTTAAAGAAAACTTTTGATTTTTTAATTAAAATTTAATTAAAATTTTTTAATTTAACTTTTTAATTTTTAATTAATACTGACCATGGCATTACTAAGCATTACTTCTGTTTTTCTTGAAAGAAAAACAAGGGGATTATAGGTTTTTGTGTTTGTTTTGTTTTGTTTTATTACAGCTGTGATAAATATAGCACAATATAGCTTAAGAAACCTTAATTTCTAGAAATGTATTTTTGAAGCTTAATATTCAGCTTCTTAATCTGAATAGTTCTAGAGAAGGAGTTTTCTAGGAAATGTTCAGAAACAAAACACAACCCTGTTTTTCTTTGGACACCATTCAACTTAGCTCATTTCCTTCCTAGTTATACTCTACTCATAGATGGTGACTTCTCAGTAGCCTATTAAAACTGGCAATTGCTGGAATGGAAGGAGTCTCCATGGAAACAGTAGTTAAAATTGGGTAATAAAATATGCTTGTATAAAATTGCATGTCTCCATGACTTCTAGTAAAAATAAATAAATAGCCTAAACTATATAAAATACTATATAACCGTATTTTGTGACTATATATGTCTCCAGCACCATCTGTACTACATCAAATGTCACACGAAGATGATAATTTTGGATAAAGTGGTGACAGAATATACAGAGACGGCAGAATTACTGAATGTCTTCTTTGTCTCTGTCTACTCTGCTGGAGGCTGTCCTGGGGACTCCTGTACCCCTGAGACCCTGGATGAAGCCAGGTCAATGGAGGAGTTTGTTTTAGTCTACGAGGACTGGGTTAGGGAGCAATTAAGTAGTCTGGACATCCATAAATCCATGGGTCCAGATAAGTTGCATCCGTGGGTGCTGAGGGAGCTGGCTGAAGTCATTGCTGGACCGCTCTCCATCATCTTTGCCAAGTCTTGGGAAATGGGAGAGGTGCCGGAGGATTGGAGGAAAGCAAATGCCACTCCAGTCTTCAAAAAGGGCAAGAAGGAGGACCCGGGTAATTATAGACCGGTCAGCCTCACCTCTGTCCCTGGGAAAGTAATGGAACAGCTTGTCCTTGATGCCATCTCAAAGCATATCAAGGATAAGAGGGTTATTAGGGGCAGCCTAATAGTAAAGCCTTAGGCTTTACTAAGGGTAAGTCATGCTTGACCAACCTCATAGCCTTTCATGAGAATGTAACAAGGTGGATGGATGATGGCAGAGCGGTGGATGTGGTCTACCTTGACTTCAGCAATGTGTTTGACACAGTCTCCCATAACATCCTAGTTGCTAAGTTGAGGAGGTGTGTCTGGACAATAGAATAGTGAGGTGGATTGCAAACTGGCTTAAGGAGAGAAGCCAGAGAGTGGTAGTCAATGGTGTGGAGTCTAGTTGGATGCCAGTATCTAGTGGAGTGCCTCAGGGGTCAGTACTGGGGCCAATATTGTTCAATATATTCATTAACGATTTGAACGAGGGAATTGAGTGTACTATCAGCAAATTTTGCTGATGACACTAAGCTGGGAGGAGTGGCTGACATGCCAGAAGGCTGTGCTGCCATCCAGTGGGATCTGGACAGGCTGGAGAGTTGGGTGGGGAATAACCTGATGAAATTTAACAAGGGAAAGTGTAGAGTCCTGCATCTGGGCAGGAACAACCCCAGGTTCCAGTATAGGCTGGGGAAATACCTACTAGAAAGTAGTGTAGGGGAAAGGCACCTGGGCGTCCTGGTGGACAACAGAATGACAATGAGCCAGCACTGTGCCCTTGTGATCAGGAAGGCCAATGGCATCCTGGGTGTATTAGAAGGGGGGTGCTTAGTAGATCGAGAGAGCTTCTCCTTCCCCTCTACTCCCCCCTGGTGAGACCCCATCTGGAGTATTGTGTCCAGTTCTGGGCCCCTCAGTTCAAGAAGGACAGGGAACTGCTGGAGAGAGTCCAGTGTAGGGCAACAAAGATGATTAAGGGAGTGGAGCATCTCCCTTATGAAGAAAGGCTGAGGGAGCTGGGTCTCTTTAGTTTGGAGAAGAGGAGACTAAGGGGGGACCTTATTAATGTCTATAAGTATATAAAAGGTGAGTGCCATGAGGATGGAGCCAGGCTTTTCTCAGTGGCAAACAATGCTAGGACAAGGGGTAATGGGATCTAGCTGGAACACAAGAGTTTCCACTTAAATTTGAGAAGAAACTTCTTCTCAGTGAGGGTGATGGAGCACTGGAAATAGGCTGCCCAGGGGGGCAAAACCCACCTGGACATGTTCTTGTGTAACCTCATCTAGGTGTTCCTGCTCTGGCAGGGGTATTGGACTAGATGATCTTCTGAGGTCCCTTCCAATCCCAAACATACTGTGATACTGTGTGACACTGTGAAAATCAGATAAATAATATGTTACAATTCACCAATCAAGTCTTCCTTCTGTGCCATGTCAGTGTGACTACTGAGGTATGGGTAAGGCAAATAAGTAAAAAAATCCACCAAAAGAATGAAAAGGGAAAAATCGCTTCCAAAGAAATTTTATTAAAACAAGGTAAAAATAATTAACAATTCTAAAGGACCATGAAATCCATGCTATCAGGAAACTTAATTGATACCTAGACATTCTGCATTACAACTAAAAGATCTCATTAAAATCAGAAAGTTGAGGGCTTCACAAAGGGAAAAAAAAACAAAAACAAAAACACAAAACAAACAAACAAACAGAAACAACAAAAAACCACAACAACAATGACCAAACAAACAAACACAAAACACCTAAACCTTTCCTTGCCCATCAATGGAAACTAATCCCATAAAATAATTCCATAGTTTTCTTTATGTATGCAGTTTTAAAGTTGACATACTAATTTTATGACAATTTCACAAACAGTTGTTTTCTCTTCTTAACAGAAAGTCAGTGAACTGCTAATATTCTGCCAAGATGGGGAACTGAGGCACAGTGGGATTAAGTGCCCAGGAATATACTAGATTTTATAGTTAAACTGATGGCCCAGACAGATCCTTTCAAGCTAGTGTCCAGTATCCAGGTCCATGCTTTTCCATTACACCAGTTGTAACCTCAGGAAGCCTGGCAACATATTAGCTTCTCTGATCATTGATGAAACAAATAGGTATTAGCAAATAAACCTATTTCTCCAGTCTTTACTGGCAATCTTGAAAGCTACTTGGAATGACAGATTTCTCCTTGTAATATCAAAGTACCATGATCAGCTAAATTCAAATCAATGGCCTTTCTGGAATAATCATACTCAAAATCATAATGCAAGATAAGAATAGATAAGATGCAGTTCCCCGTACCTTTGTTATTTCCACAAATTCCTCCTTGTGAAGAATAGAGAAGACTAAACCTTCCCTGTCTTTTTTTCCCAGATTACAAAATGTGACATGCTAAAGTATCTAAAGTGCCACACACATTTTGAAAGACAGCAGTTACTAGAGAGAAGTAGCTCCAAGCTCTGGATTGTTCAAGAACAAGACAACTCAGATAGGATTCTCAAATGAAAACAAAAATCACAGCAGTTCATAAACAGACAGATTTCCCTGAATATAAAAAGCCATATTTTCGTTCTCAAAATAAATTAATTTCTGCCAATATCCTGTACACTAGTTCAGTCAGACTGTGACACTTATTTTACTTACATTTCTATAGAGTCTCCCTTCCCTTCCCTTCCCTTCCCTTCCCTTCCCTTCCCTTCCCTTCCCTTCCCTTCCCTTCCCTTCCCTTCCCTTCCCTTCCCTTCCCCTCTCCCTCTCCCTCTCCCTCTCCCTCTCCCTCTCCCTCTCCCTCTCCCTCTCCCTTTCCCTTTCCCTTTCTTTTTTTTTTTCCTACAAAAAAACCCACATATAAACTTCCCAAAGTACAGTATTTCATTCACAGCAACACTTGCTATTTTATCCATGACTCACCAGACAGCTTGCAGAATCACAAATAAATACTATAAAGAGATCAAACTTCCAATTTTATAACTTTAATAGTCTTGTCTCAATCCATAATTACCTGAGTACCTGTGAACCCATTAAAATGCACACAGTGAAAACGAATCAAATAAAGAGGTATTATAATAGTAGCATTCTTATATAATTATTCTTTCCTCATGAGACAGATGAAAAAATATATTTCAGTCCACACCAATGCCACATGACCTCAACAGAGGGAACATCTAACTAGTGCCCAAGAATCTGATATTTCAGTCTGTGTATGGACAGTAGTTAAATTCAGCTTATATTCTTACCTGTCTTTCAAATGGTATTCCCAAATACATATATTCTTTGTGTGAAAGGCAATGTAAACACAAAAGTAAAGAAATTTTTGTGAGAACGTAATCTGAGTGAGAAAACATTGCCAAAACCAAAATACATTAATTAAGCACACAGCATTCCAGGTATATGAGCTAGAACTAACTTAGTAAGCCTTTTTAAAACATGTCCAAGTCTTTTAAATGGATCTAGCACTGATTGAAAATTATTTTCAAAATGTAGGATGCTGGAAGAGCCTTTGCATTGGAAGATTTGAATTAAGATATATTATTGTTACATTTACAGTCACCTGGTCAAAGCCATATACTTAACTTTCACACACTTAGTTCTATTCTCTGCAAATCTTCCTTGACAGGCCTCATTTTAGCAGTTTCTGTTCCTCGATGTCACTATTTTCCTTTCCATATTTTGAAATATAACTAACTAATACTTCCTGTGATTCTTGACAATTTTTTAAGATTATGGCTGAATATAGTAAGTTTTCCTAGTGATTAATCTGTAGGAAACATTAACAAGAAACTGCTTTAGGAATTTATAGATTTAATTTACTAGACTAGATTACATACCATCTTACGTTAAAGTACTCACATATGCAACATGCAGCTCTACTAGCATTCATCTAAATCTTGCTATTTAAATCCACTAAATCTCGTTTGTGTATTAAATACCCATGGGAGTGATTTAAAAAGGCTAAAATATTTATTGATATTTTTCCTCATGTTCCCAGTGAACTTCACTTGCAGGATCTGCTACAAAAATATGTTTAATCTAAAACAGGGCTTTGTGCTTTGTGCCACAGGTTTTCCTTACTATCAAAATATACAGTGACGTAAGATTTCATTTATATAAACATGGTAGAAATACCAGATACTCTCTGAAGGACTCAGAAGTAGAACAGAAAAGAAAATAATCACTAAATCTTTAGAAAACTGCCTCCATCCAAAAGTTAAATCTAAAAAAATTCTCTCTTGTCCATTTTCCCAATAATATAGTCTGTTTTCTCTCTTTACTTATTAATATTTTATTACTTCTCATTTCCTCTTACAGTTCAAATATGCTCCACCACTCAAAAAGCTGAAAGCAGGACAGATTGCAAAGGTGTACGGATACTTACATGTAAAAAAGCATAGATGTGTGCAGGCGATTCTGCATTCAAACAAGGCAGCGAGGCTTACCTAGAGGTGATGTTCCCAACTGTCTGCTCTGCTGTCACCCATATGACCTTTTTATGTTTCTGTAAGACAGTCAGTCAACTGATGACAGTTACCATTAGTGGCAGCACATGGTTACTGGGCTGATTGCCTACTGACTATAGCAGCCACATCTTCATCAGATGTATCCATAGACTTAATCTTCAAGAGATGGGGGAAGGGAAGGATGTTGTCTTGGTCAGCGTAGTGTGTTTACATAACGAGCTTTTGGTATTGGGGGCAACATTGCAGTCTTGGCCTTTGTGAGTAGAGACCAGGGACTGTCCCTGTGTTGGTCACTCTCAACTTCAGCTGGATTTGAACTGGACCCGTTTCTTGCCAAACATGAGCCCATCGGTGACACTGGTGGTGCCTCTGTGATGACATATGTGAGAAAGGGTGAAAAACATTATGCAGCACCTGTGAGAGATGGAAGTGAGAAAAAATGTAAGAGAAAGAGCCCTGCACAACCAGGGTAATGACGAAGGAGGAGGAGGTGGTGGTCCAGTTGCAGAGCAGAGCACCTGTGGTGCAGACTACAGTTAGCAGGTTGTTCCCCTGCAGCTCATAAAAGACCACACTGGCACAGATGTGCACATTGAAGTCCATAGGGGGAAGTCAGATCTCAATGTATTCCGTGAGACTACAATCTCGTAAAGCTATCTTTCTGAAAAGAATTCTGCAGTAATGGAGAATTCCAAGCAGTATCAGAATAATTGAGATGATGTGCAGATTCTGTACTGGCTTTTCCATCAACTGTATCTTGCTGGAAGAAAGCATTACTGTATATTTCTACAAAACTTAACCCAGGATTTAGGGGATTTCAAATACAGACCTAAGTGGAAATGTCTAGTCTCCTGAGGCAGAGAGACATGCTTGATGTGACAGTTTCTACAAGATCAAATCCAAGGAGAAAAAAAAAAAAACCTTCTCCAGTAAAACAGTAATGTACAAGAAGTGAGTAAAGTGAAAACTGTAGCCAATGAGGAAGTATATGTTTACAGATCAACACATAAATCAAAGCTATGTCACTCACATGTAACACAAAGCAATATTACACAATGCTTTTGGATTATCCAGGTTAAAAATGTTCTCATGAAACCTACACTGGTTAAAAACTCCAGAATGTGCTGAAAATATGTACTTCAGCGGCCATCTAGTGAAATATAAGCAACTTTATCTAATCCCTCTTGTTACTCCTGCTAGCTTATGTCACAAGCTCTTTGGGCGAGTTTCTTCGATGCCTGGATCTGCTCTTATTATAATTACTGTCTCAGTAACGTGTGTTTATGGTATCCATTCAAAGGTACACAAAAAGTCTGTATTTATGCCAGTGCTTGATGTTTTACTCAGGAAACATAAGTCTTTTGCATTCCAAGTTCCATGCCACTCTCCTTGGATGATTAGTAGCTTAGAATTACCAGGAGGCCAGTAACACTATAAGTCATTATGTTTTGTTTTGTTTTGTTTTTCATTTTGTTTTGCTTTGGTTTGCTTTGCTTTGTTTTTTTAAACAAAATTTGACTTTTGCAAAACATACCAAAAACTTAAAATGTGTTATAAAAGAAAGATAATGAAAGCTTACATTTTCTTCTGAAATTCATTAATTTTTTTTCCATAATTTACTGGGTTTTTTGATTATTGGTCTGCTGTATTGTTCATAGTGCATTATATATTCACTTTCAGAACATTTTCAGTGATTGCAAGTAATTTTAAAGCATCAGACAACATGTTGCCAGCAAGCCATGTGTTGGGAACAAGGAGGATAAACATTTGAAGGCAGTACACATCTTACTATAGTCTCTCAAGAACCACTGCCAGCAACCTATACAAAAGAACTTTCTAATTTGTCTACTCATAAACATTCCAGTATTTCAATGCCATTTTCAGTGCCATTACTGGTATCACCATTCTATATTATAAGTGTTTCATAATTTATCTTAATTCTTCAGGAGGTGCTGTAAATGCCAACTTCTTGTCAGCTCCTGTTACACATCCCACTTGCAAAGCACTGTGTGCTGTTCTAGTATAAGGACAGGATTAATTTTCCCAGGATATACAAACATTTTCTTATAGCCTGTTAATAACACTATTAATCTAGATCACTAGCACAGATAAACTGGATACAGCTTCACATATAGCCCAAATTATGACTGTAAACATTTTTTTGTTTACTTTCAGTACTAGGAGGATGTTTTTGCCTGAAATCCAGTGCATTACTGAGAGACAACTATTGACACCAGCACATAATTGAAGAAGCAATACAGTATATCTAAGATAAGATTTTTATGACTACCTAACATACAGAAGTGTTATAGTCAGGAAAGTACTTTCACAAACTTCATGTATGACCAACTGTCTAATTTTCTTTTTCTTATTGAGGAAATACTGGCAGTCTCTTCAACTTATAGTGTATTAGGAAAAGATAAATATGTCCATAAACAGACTACAAGAACATTTTCTTCAGCTTATTGTGACACTTTAGCACACCTCAAAGAATTAAAGTATTTTAAAATCTAGGAAAAAAAAAAAAAAGGAGAGGGGAGGGGAGGACTTTGCCTAGGTTTTCTCTGTCACATAAATTTGCTGAAGCTGACACCATCCATTATGTGTTTTGATTAATGAAACATGTCCTAGGGGAAATCCATTCACTGAAATTCACTCACCAAGGTAAGCTGAAAAGTTATTAAGACGGCAATCATGTTAGCCATGTATAATAGTTACTCAGCAAGCTCAATATTTGTATGAAAATGACGCTGTCTTGGAGAATCCTACATCTCACGATTCTGGCAACTAATTTTAGGATTCCATATTAGTAATGTTTATTTCTGTAACATGCTCAAATAATCTTAGGTCAGAATTGATGTACTCTGAGATTTCATCAGAAATCACTATTTTAAGAAATCAGGCATTGGAACATCAACATTATGATACTGTGGTTTTGCCATTTCAGTTGAGAAATGCTGTTTGAATCAAAATCTACAGTATTTGAATCAGCAGGGTAATGAAAAAATGGTTTAACTAAGCTTGTTTAGGGACATAATATTTGAGATTTTTAAGAATATGAAAGGATAAAATGTACTTTATTAATAAAAGGACAACAGTGCAGTGCTAGAACAGATTTTCCAAAAAGGCTGTGGAGCTTCTACCTTTGGAGATTTCTCTAGATTCAGCTCAAAAACGCCATACATTACCTACTCAAAAATAGGTAATAACCTTGTTTCAAGGTGGAGGTAAGACAAGGTGACCTCTGGAAGTCCCTTCCAAGCAGCACTATTATTGTTCCATGGGAAAAATACCGGTGTTTTACTGAGAAGTATTTATTGGCCACAAGCCTTAATAGAAAATAATGCATTCAGAAAGCACAGAGATAACATAAAAATATGTTAACATTGAAATACTTTGCAAATAGAACATATTAGGCTGATTTATTTTAAAACAGTAATTTCAATCCATTTGACATGTAAGCAAGCAAGTGGGGAGTAAGCCTAATGCATTTCAAATGCAGCAGAATTTCTAAAGCTCATCACAGTTTATTCATAAAGGTTGCTTCTAGTTAAACAGTAGAGACTCAAGGATTCTTACAATGTAGTCTCATATATGAATGATTAGTTGCATTCATTCATGTCCTCTAACAAACTCAAATACTTTTCTGTATGCAGAAATAGTAAGTGTGCTCTCCACATACAGAAATACTGTGCAAATATATGTTCATAATAAAAATACAAATCCACCATCCTGAAAGTCAATGGCAAAATTTTCCATCAATAATTCAGCAGGGTCAGGATGACCTTCAAAACTAATCCTTTACTAAAGGGCTTAAATAATATACTGAGCTCCTATAGACTTACAGTAAAGTACTGAGTGAAATCATTCTTTTCCTTTGTTTGCATGCACAGATTTTGCTTTACTTGTTAAACTGTCTTTACCTCAACCCAAGTGTTTTCTGACTTCTACCCTTCAGATGGTCTTCCCCATCGTTCTAGGGGGAGCGAGTGAGCAGTTGTAAGGGGCTCAGCTGCTGGCTGGAGTTAAACCACAATAATTCTGATCTGGAAAGATCTTTTGGAAAAAAAGAGGCATCGTGACCTGAATGTGCTGTAAAGATCACAAGTCAGATGGGAAGAAGCAGCCCATTCTGCTTTTCTGAACTTGAAATCTCTGCCCAAATTTATGCTAATGTAGCAATGGGTCGCATTCAAAGGATATAATTTCTGATCTGCTGCAGTATTTCAAATGTGTTTACTTCTACTTTAAAGACAGATTTCAAGCTTTTTGGCTCTGTTAAGCATACCAATCTCTAGGAAGTTTAAAATTAGGACAACTGAAAATTTTCAAAGTTTGTATGTTCACACCTGGTTTGTCTTTTCTCCCTTGTTACTAGTCTTTTAAACTTTGATAGAGACCTGGATGAAAGAATGAGAAATAGCTATAGGTGAAGTGACTCTGAGCAGTGAGGGCTACCATGGACCTTTGGAAGAGAAGTAGAATAGGGAAGCAGAAGTGCTATATTTTCACTTTTATTCTCAGCTCCTTCATATTGGTAACATGGAAGGCATAAGAATCAATATAAACTTATATTAAATCTACTGCACTAAGAAACATGGCAAATGTTCAAAGAGGAGAATATTTCAGGAAAGAAAAAAATGCCAGTAGAGTTGCCAAAAGATACAAAGTGTATCTTCAATCTTTGTCTAATTTCATGCAAAGCCTGACACACATTCAGCCAAATGATCACCTCATTTAAGTAAACACTATATTTCTTATTTTCACTCCTGCTTTATCATGTTATTAGATGTTAACACTTTAAACAAAAAGTTCAATTAACATACTAAGTTATTACAACAGAAAAACTGTTTTGAATCCCACTATGACTTTGACTATAGTATTCGATGTTTTAATTTAATTTACTCATCCCGGAAAACTTATAGTTGTAAAATACCTTTATGAGTTTTGTTGACAAACATAATGCCTTATGTTAAGGTACCAACAAAAAACCAATTCTGAGTGTCCCTAACAGCTTGTGTGAGTGTACGTCATGCTAGTTTCCAATTTTAAGTTGTTTCTGCTGAAAGATCTCTACCTTAATTTAGAAAAGTTTTGAATGGTTGCCTTAATTCTGTGTTACTTCATAAACATGGGATTTTTTTGTCCTTTGTAGAATTCTGTATAATTCATCCACTGATACATTTTCAATAAATTTGGGATAATGACCCCTTTCAGACTATGACAACAAACAGTCACACAGGCAATAGTTCTGTGGATACTGATGGCTAAAGCTACTTCAGGTCTGCACTAGTTTCCAGGACTGTTATCTCTCCAGTATAATATGAATTTCCGCTGCTTATCAATAATATTCACTCCCTTGCCCTCATACCCTTCCCATTTGTATATATGTAAGACAGCAATGCTCTGAAATATGGGGTAATAATGCCTTCTTTAAATAAGTTATCAAACTGTGACCAAACAGCTGTCCTAGAAGTTCTCTGCTATGAACTCTACTAGGCAGAATGACCACAAAAATGAAAAATTGGACATGAGCTGACAATGTGCAGTTGCAGCCCAGAAGGCAGATCATCTCCTGGGTTACACCAAAAAAGGGTAGCCAGTAAGTCAAGGGAAGTGATTCTGCCCCTCTACTCCACTACATTGAGACTCCATCTGGAGTTCTCTATCCAGCTCTAGAGCCCTCAGCAAAGGAAAGTCATGGACCTGTTGGAGAGGGTCTAGAGAAGGCCACACAAATAATCAGAGGTATAGAGCATCTCTCCTGTGAGAACAGGCTGAGAGATTTGGGGTTGTTCAGCCTAGAGAAGAAAAGGCTCCAGAGAGATCTTATTGCAACTTTCCAGTACTCAAAAGGAGCCTATAAGAAAGATGGGGACAGACTTCTTAGCAGGGCCTGTTACAATAAGACAAGCAGTAATGGTTTTAAACTAAGAGAGAGGAGATCCAGGCTAGAAATTAGGAAGAAATTTTTTACAATGAGGATGGTAAAATGGGAGTATGCCCAGAGAGGTGGTAGATGCCCCTTCCCTGGAGACTTTCAAGGCCAGGCTAGACAAAGCTCTGAGCAATCTGATCTGGTTGAAGATGTCCCTGCTCTTTGCAAGGGGGCTGGACTAGATTAGGACCTTTGAAGGTTCCTTCCAATCCAAATTATTCTATGATTATAAGTATTTTGAAAACACCTTTCTTGTTTGTTTGTGTGTTTGTTTTCTTTAAATTTCAAGACATAATAACTGCTTCAGGAAAGAAAAATGATCTACTATCTTCACCTCCTGGATCAACATATCTCTGAGTATAATTGCACAAGGCTTACAAAAATGATTGGAATTACAGCAATTTGTTGGGGTTTTTTTAAAGCATCTTTCTGTTATTTTCATTGTTTTTTGAGCTACATTTGTCTGAATTCAATGTGTCAGATTAAATGAGTAGTACTTTTATTATAATAGATAGTTTCTTTTTTATTTCAATTAACTTAGATTTTATTCAAATGAAAATAAAAGCTATTCTTTGTACTATACGAGTTAAATATATTATTTAAGTTTATTCAGGGGCCTTTCACACTTGTAGTAGAATGACGTTATTAATAAGAGAAAAAATATGAAATTCATGAGACAGAAGGAGTTTCTTGAGAGATTATTGTCAACTGAGAAAAGAAAGTCAGGAAATTCCATAGGATATATTCAGATTTGGACAATGCCCTCAGATACATAATGTGAATTTTGGGGTTGCCCCATGCACAGACAGGAGTTGCACTCAATGATCCTTGCGAGTCCTTTTCAACTCAGGACATTCTATGATCCTATCATCTCTATAGTTCTCACATTAGCAAAGGACTAGAGCAAAACTTTACTGAAGCAGGTCCCTTGACTTTGCGCATGATTTTCTGTCTGTCGGTGATGGGAGAATAAGATAAATTTCATGAGATAAATTGAAATGTTTTAAAATAAAAAAATGCAGAATATTTTGCTTGGTTCAGATGCATCACTGGATGTCATCATTAATATTTTGGTAAACCTCTCTTCCTGTATGAGCCTGAAGCTGAACCAAAGGTTTAAATTCTGAATTGTATAAAGTGAAGCTTTGAGGAAAACATTCTGTGTGTTGTCTTAAATTTTAATAGTCATAACATTTTTCTAGTCTGAGCTTACCTACTGTGTTGTTATGAAAGAGGGTCTCCTGTGACCCAGGAATGAGGCAAGACTGAAGAAAAGCGCATGATTTGAGAAAACCTTTGGTTTTGTTATTGTTTCACTACATCTGGGAAATATGAGCAAAGATTCTGCTGGAATTTCATTTTCTGTAGCTAGTAGTTTTATTTATGCACTGTCAAATAATTATTGAGTTTATGAAAATGGAAGGATTATTTTGGTTGAAAAGTGTTTCAAATGAAGCAATTCTCAACATTCTTCTTGTAAATTTGGAAGAGCACTTTGAGTCAAAAGATATCTTTGAGTTCCCCAGAGATGGGACTGTAATGTTAAAGTGCTATAACACATGAATAAATCCTTTAAGCAAACTGGACTTAACACAGTTTTAACTCAACTTTCGACTTTTTCCTCACAAAACAATTGCATGGACAAGTATCTGCCATGTAGAAAAGCATTTATAAACTCATTCACAGAAGTAAATTCCACCTTTTAAGCCTCCATTACACTGCGGGTGCAACATCAGAGGATATATCTAAAGATGGAGATTTCAAAACAACAAGAACATTGAATTGTATTAAAGGTTTACTTCTGAAAAATATCCCTTGAAAGGGAAAAAAATGTGTAGATGTATACGCAAAAAATTTAAGAGATAGTTCTTATTGATCATTTGTGCGAACAGGGGAATTTTTGCAGCTGAAATTACTATAATGAAGTTGTCAAACTGTCAAGTGGGGTCTAATATAAATTACATCGAACTCAAAAAAAACAAGTTCATCAGTGTTTGTGCATATTGACAACAAAACATTCCCCTTTGAATGTATCACAGAGCACTCAAGAATGAATATATATTTGAGATGGAAAAAATCATGGAAAAAATTCTGGGTGGTCATCTCAAAATCAGAATATAATCACAAGTAATTCTATGGATTGATAATTTTAATTGAAAAGGCAAAACAAAAGCCACTCTTTAAACTTTGTGTTTTTCACAAAGACTTCATTTTAATCTGCTTAAAATACTTGAATGCTGTAGAAGAAAGCACAAGTTATTCAGGAAAATATGAGATCAGCTGGTGTCATGCAAAAGCAATCATGCAAAAATGCTAGAAATCAGATCAATGCCAGTGGGCTTAAATAAAGCTGCTACCTAGGAAGAATAAGGAGTATAATGAGTGTGAAACCCAGGAGGGGATTTCTAAAAGGTATTGGCTCAAGACACATCAGCACTAGAAACGTTAAACTTTTGTTCTTCATTAAGTTAAACTACTCTATTGTTTTTGTCTGTGTTTGAAAAAAATTCAGCCAGGAAATTGCAAGTGAGGTGGCTATGGTAGATGTCCTGAAATACAGCCAGAGGTGACAAAGGGTTGTTCCTTTACTGAGCTGTGAAACTGCTTGAAATCTAGTTCGTGAGTCACCGGAGAGAAGTTAGGCTTATTGGTCTTTCACTTTGGCTGAAATTTGCAAATGTAAGTTAAAAAGATAGATCAGGTGTATTAGACTGCTTGTAGGGTTACAAGCTGCTGCACATTAAAACATGAAATAACAGTACAAGCTTGTCTCGTTCCCACCCTCTTTCCTCCTTCGTGTCATGCCTATTTCTGAGATAAAAAGAATCTTAGACTATTGGTTTATTAAGATCATCTTTTACTCACAGCAATGGCAGTAACATCATCAACCTGAACATCTATCTGAACATCTGATCCTGAATGTAAGATTCCCCAAGTGAAGGCTTGAAAGAGAGGTGGAAGGATGAGGTTCAGGATCTTGCATCTGATGTCCTAATGTATGCTAAATGATGCATCTGGGCTCTTTCATCACAAATAATCAGCAAAGATATCAGTAAATTCATGTGTCCTTTACTCTTTTACAATTCTGTAAATAAGAGAAACCAAATTAGGTTTTGCAAACTAATATGCTTTTAATCAATGTGTATCACACAATGGTAGTAACCACTGCACATAGATTTATGTCCTCTATGTTTTTAAACTAATTGTGCTGTCTTTGGGATAGAGCCAATCTTCTTCATGGTAGCTAGTATGGGGCCACGTTTTGGATTTGTGCTGGAAATGGTGTTACAATACAGGGATGTTTTAGCTATTGCTGAGCAGGGCTTACACAGGGTCAAGGCCTTTTCTGCTCCTCACACCACCACACCAGTGAGTAGGCTGGGGGCACACAAGAAGCTGGGAGGGGATACAGCTGGGACAGCTGACCCCAAGTGACCAAAGGAATATTGCATAACATATGACATCAAGTTCAAGACATAAAGCCAGGGCAAGAGTAAGGAAGGCGGGACATTCGGAGTGATGGTGTTTGTCTTCCCAGGTAACTGTTACGTGTGATGTAGCCCAGCTGTCCTGGAGATGGCTGTACACCTGACTGCCAATAGGAAGTAGTGAATGAATTCCTTGTTTTGCTTTGCTTGGGTGTGTGGCTTTTGCTTTACTTATTAAACTATCTTTATCCCAACATACAAGTTGTCTGCTTTTCTGATTCTCTCCTCCATCCCACCAAGGAGGAGTGAGCGAGCAGCTACATCATGCATAGTTGTTGACTGGGATTGAATCATGACACAAATGAAATGTGATTCTTCATAATTTTGAAAGTCAGTGAAACATATGCTCCAAAGTAATACTGATACGTCTAGCCTTTGAGCTATTAAATGCTTACTTGCATGTACATAACAATTAATTACACCTCTAACTATATACTCATGTATTTCTGTGCAAAACCAACATTTAGATTATCTGCTCCATGTTTGCAGTAATGGATTTCTTATTTTTTTCTTCTAAAAATCGAGTGCACTGGATTTTTTTTTTTTTTTTTTTTTTTTCTGTTAGGGTGAAAATATATATATAAAAAAATAAACAACCAAAACAAAACAAAAAAAACCCTTTAAATGTTTTGTTCAATCAGTAGAATGTTAACAACAACAGCATGTAAAATGGATGTGTGACCTCTAAAGAATTCATTTCAAAAGACTTTTTTTCCTGGCACAGCATAAGAATTCAGTGTGTTTTCTCCGGTGTCAGTTTCCTACAAGATTAAGAATCCTTATAATGATTCTTTTTCACATTAGAACAGACATAAATTTAGGAAAACCATATTTAACTGAAAATTCATTGTGTAATTCACATTACTTACCCTTTTCTTGTACTACAAAGGCCCTCAGAAAACTCACTTCTACTAACATACTTGCAAGAAATCACTAATAATGGTAAAAGAGTAAGAGAGCTTAAAATTATTATTATTATTTTTGTTTGTTTTTAATAAAAATAGTGCTATCTTGAGGGTTTTAATTGCTTGGTTGTTTGTTTTCCCTTTACAGTTGCAGTTAGAAAAGAGTATATTCCTGATGAGATATTCCCACTAACCTTATAAGCAAAGTTGTTAGAGTATGACAGAACAGTTGCTTATCATATCTATATTGTCTATTATTTTTAAATTAATCTTTCTCCCCTAGAATTTCCTTCTTTATACTTAAGTCACATTTTATTTGAGCTCTTACTACCAGACTGAGCACTACACCTCACCTCATCTCAGATTGTTCCAAAGCCTACTCACTCTCTTACTGAAGAAAACCTTAAAAATTACCAAGAACATGAAGCAGAATACTTGACATGGATAATAATATTCATAGCTAAACCTCAAATTACTTCAAAAGCAGGGAAGCAAAGTCTGTCCATACATGGAACTGTGTCTCACAGATTTTCCCAACATGCTAATTGCCTCTTCCTTTTCTCACAACTCTTTACCAGCCTTTTACACCCTTCCTTGTGCCCTGACTCTCTTCTGCCTCCTTTTTGGATGAATAAGTAGAAGTGTGTCCTGTGACTGGTTTGAATTTGTCGGCCAACTAGTGCACATGGCTGCTATTTCTTTCAACTGATGAGAACAGACTTGAGCTTGAGGGGGGTATTACTTTTTCTCTTGAACCCACTTGCTGATTTCCATAAGACCATAAGTAAAACATTTTCATTTAGAACTACTTTTATATCAAAGTGAGTTGCAGAAAGAATAAACAGAAGAGAGAACTGAAGTGGTGACTATCAAGATACTCAACCCAGTATTAAACTAAATCTCTTTCTCATCTGTGCAAATTAGCCTGCCAAATCTTTGTATTGCAGTTGCTAGATTCGTTACACTAAATTATTCACATTGAAGGCATTTTGTCTGGCAGCAGTGACAATGAGCTATAACAATGCTTTAAATACTTACAGCATCAGACAACGGCATTGTTTTTGCAGGAGTAACCTATTAAAGAACCTGTTAAGAGCTGAGTCAAGTATCCTGTGTGCTTTAGTCGCAGCAGTGGTCTAACTTGTCTTGGCATAAAGCATTTTACATTTTAAATCTGTAATTCCTTATACTTTAAATTTAGATTAACTAAAAGTAAATAAGCAAATACTTGGTCAATGGTATATTCTTCAATGTATTAGTATGACTTAAAATATGTATAGTTTAGTATCCAAATTAAAACCAAAGTAATAATGAAAACAACTAGCCATGTTTAGTGGAGTTATAAATGCAGTATGATGGTACATAAGAGATTTCTCAAGGTAGCCTAGCTTTCATGCTGGACAGTTTTGTTTTTTTAAAATTGTTTCTCTCTGTAAATAAACCAACAAGATTTATATATTTAGTATTCCCAAATTTTTTAAAGTAATTGTTTTAGGTAGGTTTGGGATTCAGTAATTTATAGATCATCACATCATCATCTGTTCCAGATTGTAGACTAACAGTTCTGTTATGTTAACAGTGTTTCCAAACAAAATAAAAACTCCCGTATCCTATCTGGATACTTACACCTTTAATCATTCTCCTGCCAAAGTAATCTTAGTGCACTCTAATAATTATTTGTTAGACTGAAGGCATGAAAGAGGAAATCTAAAATTCCATAAGGAAAAATTAGGATTTTAAGTTTTTATTCTGTCTTTCTTATTAGCCTACACGTATTTACAAAACAAAACCAAACAGCTGTTTAACTGTCATATTTATTCTCTTTGCAAAGTATTTAGTGGTAATTTTAAAGAAGGTGGTGATCTATAGCTTTTACTCAGGCTGGCAGACTGTCAAATGTGTGGTGAGTTTTCACCTTGATATTAGAAATTTTTTTTATACAGTGAGAACAACCAATCAGGAAAACAACCAATCAGGGGAACCACCTCCCCAGGGACATGTCAGAGTCTTCATCATGGAATGCTTTCAAACTGACATTAGACAGGATGTTAGATCATCTCATCTAGGCTCCCTTTCCCACAAAAGGTTGGACCGGAAGATCTTTTGAGTTCACTTTCAACCTGTGCTGCTCTGTGATTCTGTGAAAACTCCTGAAATGGCTTCATGAACTGAGGAGCTGTACCGGTAAAAACAGACACTTCTGCTCTTTCCTGTAGCAGATCTGTAGACCTCAGTCTTCCTGAAAGACAAATCTGAGTGACTCCCAAACTAACCTTGATACAGCATGGCAAAGGGTAGAACAAAGTACCTGGAGACCCACATTCTCTTTGATCAGGGATCTTTTTACATGTCACAGTAATACTGACTTAAGAGAAGACAACCTCCATTTTACTATTCCAGATTTTATTATTTATGACCCAGTGTCTTCAGTGCCATGAAATCAGCTAACTTGTAGATATCTTTTCCTCTTTGTTAGCTGCTATTCCTTTCACCAGTACACTGCAAATCCATGAATAACAGCACAGTAAACAGCACTATGTACTTCTTAAGGATTCATATGACAATATAAACACCTAGAATCTGCAAATCTGCAAAGTTTTTGACTGTCTTACTCTACCAGAATAGATACGGAGTTGCTAAATGACCAACATGCCCTCTAATCTGTAGGATTATATATTCCTAAACACTCAAGATACTTAAGGATATTTCCATTAGTGCTATAAATAAAACTATTAACACTTAACTGAAGTAAGAAAAAAAAAATGAAAATCAGGTAGCAATTTTCTCTGAGTTTAAGAAATGAATGCATTAAAGACAGGAAAGCTGTCCGAAAAATATTTTTTTCAAGAGAGTCAACACTGCCTTAAGAAGTTCTGGAGTTTCAGCGCTTACTTTTAATCACAAGTACTGTATGGTCTTTCCTTGAGCTTGATCAGCTTGGTTTGGTTGGTTTTGTTCATTACATTCAGATGGCAGTGTCAGTCTTTTCCAGATAATATTATTTATTTCCATTAGTGGTAGTTTACCTAGCACTTGCTGTTACTTGAAGAAAAGCATGCAGTTTAGCATGACGAGATCATAGAAAATATGAAATCAATACCCATTCTGTAATATATTTGAAAGCAATAGTACTAAACTCCTAAAGTATCTAAATAAGCATTACAGAGAAAGTTTTTTGCTAAATAACAATACAAAGTATTTGATAAAAATGAGGTGCCAGAAGGATAGAGGCACATGCATCTTGTAAATAATAGATCTTTGAAAAATTGATAGCTATTTAAAAATCAATCTGGAAGAAAGTGGTACTAAACTGAAAGCTGTTCTAAGCAGGATAATCAAGGCCAACATTCACAATTGATCAAAATGTGGGGTTTAGTTGCATTTTCAGGTTATCCAGTAGTCTTAATAAATCAGGTGTAATATAACAGAATGAAGGGATTATGAATAAATGCTATCATTATCAGACACTCAATAAAAGCCAAACCAAAACCTTAAGTTGTAGGAAACTGCAAAGTACTGGAGAGTAAAAAAATCAAAGATACTACAGAATTTCTCCCGGCCACCTGAAACAAATGCAAATAGAAACAGCTGCCTGACAGTTTTATTCAGAGACAGCATCCCATGCTCAGGAAGAGGCAGAAAAACAGCTACTTAAGAATTTTTTATCAAATCCAAGTATTGCAATGGAAAATAATAGCTTAAAAATAGTCTACAATGTTATCATGTCTAGATGCAAAAAGTCTTATTGGTTATGGGAAACCCAGATCTACATCTTTATTTGTAGGGAAAGCAGAAACAGGTGGGAAGTCTCATCCAATCTACCTGAAGTGAAATTTGCAAGGACCTTCACAATGGATACCATTGGTACCATCAAGAGAATTATCGACCCTTCTGCTTCTTGATACATTTAATTTCCCACAGGATTGTTACCCTATAGCAAAGGGTCTCAATAAATTATTTTCTTCCTTAGCTTAAAAAAAAAAATTGTTTTCCCAGACAAAAGTCGGTAGCTATACACACAAAGATAAATAAGATGAGTAGGGAATACTTATTTTACATATTCCAGTTTAAACGAGTAGGGGTTGAAGTGGAGGAAAATGGGGAGGCAGACACTAGACAACTAGAAAAGTGAAGTAGGTGACTTACTTTATGTGGAAGATTGAGCAATATAAGAGATGTACAGTCTTAATGAAAGAGAAATTAATGTCAGGATGACAAGATAGAAGAAGAGAGCACTCTCAAGTTTCATTCCCACAAAAGGAACTCATTGCAAAAAATATACTGAATCCTATTAACTGTAATGGTGGATACCAAATTGTAGAGGAGATGTTATTACATGCTTTCATAACATAAATGTAAGAAAAAAGTATAAATTTTAAAAGAGTAGTTTCAAATGTAACTTTGATTTACTCACAAAAATTTTCCAGTGGATGTGTATATTCCTACATATTTTGTCTTCTAGTAGCTGTCTTTCCCAAACAATTTCCTTAGTTTGTATATAAATATAATAATCTGCAAGCTGATATCTGCAGACCCCTGGAAGTCTGTGAAGTACTTCTGGATGTAAGCGATCATTGGCAAAGGCTATATAAAAAACAACTGGATACTTTTTGTGCATACTAATTTTTGCTGCTGTGGGTGGTGGATGTTAGTCAAACAAAACATCGACTTTTGCCTTAATTTGCACCCCTTTTGATTTTTCACTGCACATTTTTACAGATGTAAAATGTTACATAAATTATTTTCTGAGGTACGTTTCTATACCTTCTGCCATTACCATCAAAAAGAGATGCTTCTCAGGGTAGATGTTCCTCTGAAATATTTTTTACATCAGTTTGAATTACTCATTGCTTTGATGATAGAATCAGATTGTTTTTGTATTGATTACAGTATAGTACACAATTTGAGAATTATGAGAATTATGTAAATTAGCTTAGCTATAGTTAGCTTCATGCTGGAATAATTACACTGGTGAACGAAAATGCAGTTGATACACTGAGTTAGAGAAAAAGCAATGAAATATATTAATGTTTTAAGTTTTACTGTAAAAAAAGGATGAAGATTCCAAACTTCAAGTTAGAAAACACTGGAGAGGAAGCTGCATGCTTCTGTTGGCATGGTAGATTGCTTGGATAGGGATTTCTATAATGCCTAATAAATTTTGGTACTGTGTCATTCCTGAACTCTTTTTGGTGTTGCCCATCCATACATGGTAGAGTGCTGGGAGTAACAAGGTTATCACTGCTATTTTACATGGTCAGATAAGATTTTACATCAGTTCATTTGGGTCAGCTGTCACTTGGTAAACAATTTGAGTACCTGTCATACCGTAAGCTATTCAGGCCTGTGACTTACCTTTTTACCGACCTCTTAACATACTAAGTCTCACAGCATTTAGGCAGCTGAAAAATAAATTGGAAACTATGTAGGGACAAGAACAACATTTGTTAACATGCTGTTAATAGAGAAATAATGTTAGAAGATAAATAAAGGCTGTGGCTGGGCCTCCAAACATTACCATGTAGAATTAAAAGAATTCATGGATCATACAAGCAAAAAAATTCTAACGTGAGGAATAAATTGAATTAGAGATTTATGAAATTTGATCATAGTGTCATTTGGAGAAGAGACCAACGCCTGCCATGCTGTAACGTCCTTTCAGATAGTTGTAGAGAGTGATAAAATCTCCCATCAGCTTCCATTTCTCCAGGTGAAAAAAACCCAGCTCCCTCAGCCACTCCTCCTCAGACTTGTGCTCCACGCTCCTCACCAGTCTTCTTGCCCTTCTCTGAACTTGCTGCAGCACCTCAATGTCTTTCCTGTAGTGAGGGGCCCAAAACTGAACACAGTATTCAAGGTAGGACCTCACTAGTACTGAGTACAGCGAGACAATCACTTCCCTGGTCCTGCTAGCCATACTGTTCTTGATGTATGCCAGGATGCTGTTGGCCTTCTTGGCCACCTGGGCACACTGCTGGCTCATATTCAGCCAGCTGTTGACCAATACCATTAGGTTCTTTTCTGCTGTGCAGCTTTCCAACCACTCTACCTCAAGCCTGTAGCATTGCATGGGGTTGTTGTGACCCAAGTGCAGGACCTGGCACTTGGCCTTGTTGAACCTCATACAATTGGCCTCAGCCCAACAACCCAGCCAGTCCAGATCCTTCTGTATAGGTATCCCTCTGTATATGATCCATCAGTGTTGTATGCAACACAAGATTAGATTGTACTCAAATCTGCTTTCTTAATATTCCCTTCTAATTATGCCATAAAGCAAGATTTCAGAATATCATAACATGGATCAAGTATCAGGTATCAAAAGACCTAAAATTAATGCACAAAACAAGCAATTGCAACGAAATGTAGATTCTTGGAATGACATTAAATTGCCATATTTAAAACATGTATTACTGCACAGGCTACTGCCTTAGAAAAAATTTATAATATTTGTTTTTAAAATCTGACAATTTTCACAGACATCAACTTAACAGTATGTTAGAGTAGGATGATGACAGCCTCTGCACTGTATTAAAGTAATATCAGATATTCATCAAACTTTTTTTTCTGATTCTAATATCCAACAAAACTGTTGAAATGATATTAATTTGTCTGAAAATGTGCCTCATTGTAATTCAAGTTGTTCTGCAGTATCAAACCATGCTGAAGTAGTCTAGAATTAAGATTTTGGAAAGGGGACTAAAATATGAAGGGGATTAAGTGAGGGAGAATTTGCATCTTAAAAATATTGTCACTCATCAGCCAGTTCTTACCTCCCCTTTGGAGGGTAAAAACCTCTCAGGAAGAGAAGACTATTTATGGCTTTGTCTGAAATAAATCTCTCTTTGCAAATAAGGTACACACACCCAAGCAAAGGGAAAATCAAATACAAACATCAATAGCTACTACAGAAAGATGTGTAGGAATAGTAGCTGGTAATATTGATGAAATATATGCCTTAAAAACTTGCAGTTTAAAATCTGGTTTGGGTTTTTTATGTCTGAAAAAATTCTTAGGATTCTGAAAATGCGGACTTCCCTGTTGTCTATTTTTATTGTGTTACAGCAATAACTTGTTTACAGATGTATATTACTTGCAATAGATGTTTTAATTCTGATTCCAAAGAAAATTCATAGAAAAAAATGTCCCCAAAACATTGTGGAAAGCACAGAGTAACTGCCATACTGTAGGTAAGATTGTTTTTCAAACTGGTTTCAGAAAAGAAGTATTTGTTACTTCTGCAGTATCCAAACCTATCTACTATTTTTTTTAAAAATGAAAAAATATCAGAAACATTCCAGAATTTTATCCTATTTTCCTTCCACTGAAAGCACTACTGCCATGCATGAGCAAATACCAGTACATTTTTGCCACTGGTCAAAAAACTTGTAAAAAAAAAATCATCATTGTAGTTGGTATTATCCAAATTCATAGACATTTCAGTGACTAATAGAATATTATTACAACCAGAATCGTAAGATTTATTTGTTTGAGTCCCAGTCTGAAGATACCTGCACTGCATCCTCAGTAAATACCAAAACATTAAGTGGACATTACAGAATATTCCCCAGAAATAATTTTTTATTTGAAAGAATTGCACTGAAAATTGATTCTATAGGGCCTTGAAACAGGAAACAAATGCACTGCATTATCTTTATATCCACTTCATGGTGATTTTCATAAGGATAACATTTAAACAAGTATGTCAGTTACTGCAATGAATAGTTTTAAACCTGTCTATAAGGTGATTTTGCCCAATGCAAAAACAAACAGACAACCCCATCGCCCCCCCCCCCCCCCCAAAAAAAACAAACAAACAAACAAACAGAAAACCAAAAAACAACAAAAACACACACCAAAAAAACCTCAGCAAAACAAAACAAAAACCAACCAAACAAAACCAGCTCAAATCCTAAATAACAAGCATTTTTGCAGTAGCAGTGTGTATCATTATGTGTTTCATGAACGGATCACAAGCAGAAAAAAAAGCTTCAATTTGTGAACCGCACACTGGCTCTAAATAGGTCAGGCAGATCTAGTCACAAGTCCCAGCAGCTGTTCCCTATCGCTTGAATGAAAAACATAATATGTCCAATCTAGTCCTGAATGACAGCTGACTTTGAGACTATAGCAATCAAGCTAGACTTTCACATGTGTACAATACTTAGTACCATTTTAAAAAAAACATTGTTCAAGCCAATCCATCCTTGAATATCTGTAGTTATTTGTAGGGCTGGCAAACACTCAGGTATCAAGGTACTAGTACCTAATTATATACTCCTTTAGCTGAAGTCGAAATTGGGTTCTCATTCTGCATTTTAAAGACATTTTTCTGGAAGGAAGAGGAAGGCTTTCTACACATTTTCGAACTATTATAAGTTAGCAGTTTAAAGTGAAAAGCAAGATGTACTTTGTTCTCTCCCATTCTTTAGCCTTCATTCTCAGTATGCTATGCTTAATGTTACTAGCATACACAAAAGGTAGATTAGGAAATTAATTATGTATTTCATATGAATGACAAGCTAGGGATAAGCTATGATAACAACAAAGTATTCAAACAACAGGCTTTTGAGAAAGCTAATTATTATGATAGATGATATTTAACTATACAAGGATACAAAAAACTTATTTAATTTTTTAACTGTATCTTCTCGCCCTTCCCCTGCCTTGAAGTTTACTAACATCATCTTTCCCACACTCAGATCAGCAGATTAGGTAGAGTTATTTGTTATCATTTTAGCATAGTCAGCAAGGTTAGAGTAGACCAGCATTTCCTCAAGGGATTAACTTAGTCTAAATGTATGGCTTTTTGTCCTGGATTTGAAATTACCACTCAAAACCAGTCTGCTCTGCTGGACTACAATTCTGAATTTATTGTATGCCCTCAATAAAATATTTTTGTTTTCCCAGGGTCACAAGGGAATGTGCCAGGGGAGGTTTAGGTTGGACATTAGGAAAACATGTTCTTCACCCAGACTGGTGGAGCACTGGAACAGTGTCACCAGGGATGAAATCATGGTCCTAAAACTGTCAGTAATCAAGAAGCAATTGGACAACACCCTCAGGCACACAGTGTGAATTTTGGGGTTGTCCTATGCAGGAACAAGAGTAAGACTTGATGATCCTTATGGGTCCCTTCCAACTCAGGACATTCTATGATACTATGATTCTAGTGTTGCTGTAAAGCCACAATAGACAAGAAAACGCTGGCATTATCTGTTAAACAGATATGCTGATTTGGATTGGCATCATTCTGTAGTTATAAAATACATAATTTACTTTATATCAGCAGCTTTTATTGTTATGAAAGCAAAAGGGGACAAGAATGACAGGCACTGAACTGGATATAGAAAACTCCAAAGCTTCAAGGTATAATAGTGTTGGTACAAAGCTACTCGGTAGAAGTTGCCTTTGTTTCATTGTCCTGCAAGTTGGTTGTTTAGACCAAATAACTTTATCTCCAAGGCAAAATGGTTAACAGTATATGTTAATATTTTTTAAGTATTTATTTGTATGATGAAAGCTAATGTTTGTGTAATTATTCTATAATGAGGCAAAAATTAATTAAATTACATGTGCTATGAATGAGTTCTTTCATATACGGATCAGGCTCACAAAAAAAGACCTAAGTCAAACCCCAGATGTTTTAATTGTATGGGTGAGTTCAGTTCTTAAGTTTCTAACATATGCATGTATCTAGCAAGATTCAGGTCTGTAACCATGTACAGGATTTGTGCCACTGATTTAACTGACTGAGAAAGCAAACCATTTTCAACAAAATAAAGATTATGACACAAGAGAAAAAATATTATTTCCCCTCCATCATCTTCCTCTCCTTAGACCACAACCATGTAAAAGCATAGTATTTTATGGGTGAAGAATCGACTCTTATTGAGTCCATTAAAAATAACAGGGAATCTACCATTATTTTTGCCATATATTGAAGCATGACTTTTCTGGAGTCATGAATTGGAAGATGTTCTGATTAGAATACACTGTTCTAAACAAAGGTTATATCTCATTCAGCTTGATTAATAAAGATGTAGGGCAGTAGAAGTTTCATATAACCCATACACAGACACAAAATTCACATCTAAGGAGTATTTATCACTCTGCAACCCTTAGACCACACCTCCAGCCCATTTAAGATGAAAAAGATACAGATCACTTCGTTACACTAGCCAAAAGTAGCAGCAGAAGCAAAAGCAATATCGGAATGCTTTTCTGATGAGAACTGGTTGTTTCCCTGAACACAGGTGCCTTCTATCAACTGACACTGCCAGACTCTTCTGCTCCAGCTGGACATTAATTCTGTCTTGTCTTGTTCCTCTGGACAGTGTTGGTTGCAGTCTTTCGACAGATGGTCTGTTCCAATGAAATAGTAAAAAAATAACAAATTTCCAGCAAAGCACACACCAGAACACTGAGTTTAAATTCTATTTTACTAATAATTTTGATTTACTAATATTATTATATGTGTATTTAATATTTTCTACAGCATATCCTCTGCGAGAGACACCTCACTATACCATGTACACCTACCTTGACTTTTGTTTTCTATATTTTTAACGTATTAATGTAGTGCTACTGGACTCCTTAAATGAACAGGTTAAGGCAAATCCAACAAGCACACATGATTGGGCAGTTGTATTAGGATATACTCAACAGAAAACTGAACTAATGACTTTATATTATAAATATATCCTCCTCAAATATAACATCTCTGTTATTGCTTCTTAACTGAAAGAGAGAATTTTGTCAGTATTGGTTTCTACACTGTTTGTTTTGTTACGAAGAAAGGATAAAATCAAGCTTAAATGAACCTCAACTACTGTCGAGGGTTTTGATTGCGGGGTGACAATAAAACCGTGGCAGATGTATTGTTAAACCTCTCTCCCCCCCAACCCTTCTCCCTCCAGTCCCTCCCTCTCCCCCCTTCCCACTAAGGACAGGCGATCGGGAGGGAAAGAAAGACAGAGAGAAGAGAGTTGGAAAAACTAAAAATGTTTTACTAGTGCTACTGACAAGAATAGAGAAAATAATACAAAATATATAAAACCAATCTTGAAAGTCCCAGCAACTGCAGAGCCAGCACCCAAAGTCCTGGATTGGACTCTGCAGCCAACCAGAGCTGGATTCAGTCTCTCATTAGGCCTCAGTTTGCAGGGAAGACTAGCAAGGTCTTCTCTGAATGTCGGCCATAAACAAAGGGACGAGATCCTCATGATCTCCCACTTTTATATGAAGTATTCACATGAATGGGATGTTATATTCAGTTCGTCAGTTTCTTGGTCACCTGTTTCTCATTGCCCCTCTTGCAAGATGTGAATCTGTCCTTACATATAACCTCGCATTCCATTGCTATGTTTACCAAAACATGTACCTGGTTCTCCAGGAAAATGCAGCTAATATGAAGGCTCTAGCTGACAGGAAAAATTCACTAAAAGAGAAATCTTTTTGTTTTTAACAAAACCAGGACATAATTTTGTCAGTATTGGTTTCTACACTATTTGTTTTGTTATAAACAAAAGATAAAATCAAACTTAAATGAACCCAAACTACTCATTGTCAACTTGAGACCCATGGATGTTGTGAAAATAATAACTCTACTGGTGGATGAAAAATAGAGTGTGGCTTTTGATAACACTTGGCACTTGCAGAACACAGAAGTGTGCAAACATTAATTCTCAAAATTGTCCTATGAGTTAGGTAAATATTGTTTGACAAAGCTAAGATTCAATATCAAGATATCTTTCTTATTTTCATTTCTGCATGTTTACATAGTTTCCTATCAATCTCTAACACTGTTTTGCAAGCCCTTAAAAATAAACTTATTGCATGAGAAGATAATTAAGTCATGGAAATTCTCTTGAATTTAATTTGAGAGTTGTTTATGAGAATATATACTTCAGAGATATCTCTTGGCTTATTGAGTGCTTAATGATGAGTTTTAGATTAAGAGTTGAAAGTAGTTTTAGGCAGGAATGAAGAGTTAGCATACTATAGCAATAGAACATTGAAGACATTATTGCTTTCTAATGTCTGTCTCCCGCTTTTCCTTATGTCTGATTTTTGTACTACCTCTTTGTTCCTTCTTCCCCTTCAATCCCCCTTTCCATGTTTGTTTGTTTGTTTTTTCCATGAGTTGTCACTGAAGGCTTAAAAGTATTTATATTGCCAACCCAAGGGCTTCTATCTGGGTCTGAAGTGTAAGCACTGCTGAAACAGTTTGAAGGGTGAAGGAGAAAAAAACAACAACAAAAAAAACCCCAAATTTTATCTTTTGAGCCAGATGCAGCTTCAAGATCATTGTATTAAACAGAAACCAGTGGATTTGCATGAATTTTTATAATCTTTTGAATACATTTGTGCATCTGAAAGCTGTGTTGATTTGCAGCATTTAGTGAGATCCAAGGTAATTACTGTAGGAAGTAATTGATATAGCTGGAAATTATATAATGAATGACACTTCAATTTTTCAGAGATGTGAAGTGTGATTTTAGTGATTTTGAACATATTGACAGCCTTGGATAGCAGAAGACAAATCGTTGAAAAGAGAATCCACACAGCTATATGGGAAGTTTTCTCTCTTTTATTTGCCACTATTCATTATACCTATATTGGAAAGAACAACTTTCTTGCCTGTTTAGTCTTTGGATTTCCAAAACTTTTAACAATAGTAACTAAAAAGCTTGTGCTGATATTAATTCATTCTGGAAAGGACTCTAGTGTGATTTTTCTCCTTTCTACAAACCCATAAGGAATTAGCAAAGTCAGGATGTAATACATTCAATGAAAATTGAACAATGAACAAATTAATTTCTTGTGATGATCTTCACTGCTTTGGTGGAAGATGTGTAGGGCTGCATTTTTTTTTTTTTTTTTTTAATTTAGTAAATAGGTCTTAAAGTAAAACAAACACTCTGTTCACATAATTCCTGTATGATTTCTACACTCGCCTGCATATTTTATGCAGGCAATACAAAAATACATGAAAAAAAAGCAACCAGGTAATTTCTGTCTCCATATATTAACCAAGCATCAGTTCATTGCACAAAAATAAAATGACTGAGAAGGAATGGAAGCAAAAGGTGATTCTACTCTGTATGCATGTACACAAAAGCCATAGAGCATCCACCGAAAGTGTGAAAGGAAAATAAAAATATCTGAAGTAGCTTTTTACTGATGGCACTTTGAAATATTTAGTGACCAACAGAATATCAACTGTTCAGTGGTTGAATGTGTGTATATATAAATATATATATATATATATACACACACACTAATACATAATAATATGTTCATAGGCCAATCTTAGGTCAATTCTACACTAATTAGTAACAGTTCATGGCATTAAAACATGATCAATATTTCCAGCTGCCACGCATCTGTGACAATAAGAAGAATAAATGGTGACTTAACATGATCACGGAATGCAATAAGTTTTATATCTCCAAGTCTAGAGTTACTTTGCAAGGATGAGCTACAGTTATAAATTTGTAGAAATAAATTTAAAAAAAGGAAAAAAAAAAAAAAAGGAAAGTGACAATATAGTGGCATTTTATGCATTTATTGAGAGACAAAATTATTCCTCTCTTTCATCTAAAAACATTACTTAATTACACTGTTCAAAAAGAAAGGGCTTGCAGTAAGCTCCAAATGTTCCTTTCACTTTACTGGGCTGAACAGGAGCTTGTGTAGAAATTGATTGCAAAAGGAGGTAACAGCAATATGAGAAACAATGAATGCTCGGATATTTTGTCATTATCATAAAAACACTGATAGAAACAAATCTTTGTCAGGTCTGCTTTGGAGGCTTAAACTTTTTTTTTATAGAGTACAAACTTATTACATTATCTGCCTCAAAATCAGTGACTTACTGGTTTTGTAACAAATCTGTGGCTTCAGATTACAATTAATGAAAAGATTCTAAGACATTCAAACAGGCAAGAGTGTCATGAAGGTCTGAAGATACATTGCTCAACTTTTATAAGAGAACAGAAGGCAATAAGTCAGTAGAATTTCTGATTATATAGAATTCAAGAATCAGTGACACAATTAAAAGAAATCAGAAAAATAAATGCAACTCTAATAAGAAGCACAAAGCAAGATTCTTATTCTTTAAACGACCAGTTAGAGTAAAAAAAAAAATCTCAAAGTATGTCAGAGTATTCAGTATATATTTTATTTCTTATTTATTTATTTATAAATAGGATGGGGATCCTGCTTTATGAGAAGTGGAACACACTCCCTTTACCATGGAAGAGGACAGTAGTAAAGTCAACAACATAACTGCTCTTTGCCCTTCCATTGGAGCTGTTTAAATAAGTCTTTAACTAAGAAAAGTACAGTATTTTGAAGGAATGCTAACACATGAACAATAATAACACCGTAACTAACTCTGCCCCAGTTAGTCTGACATTTCCTATGAAGCCTGGGCAGATGAAGGATGACAAACTTGTTACTGGATTCCGCTGAGGGCTGCATGGCCAAAGATGCTGCAGATTTCAACCCACAAACTCAGAAAACAAGTTTTCCATACAAATGTGATACCACCCACTAGGATACAAAATATGAGTAAGGCATGATACTCTAATTAATTTACCTATCATTTTTCAATACATCACTTTACAAGATAGCTTTAAAGAAATTGCTAGTGTAAGAACTTTCTTTTAATCAGTAAGGGGCCTTCAGTATTTGAACTGCATAATACAGCTCTCATGTGATTGCAAGGTGAAACAACACTTTAGAGATAATTTGAAGAGCACACCAGTGTGTGAGCATAACTCAGACGTAATCAAATTAGTGTTTGCCAACAGTGCTTCAGAGCATGAGAAAATAGCTATTTAGTTCTGCAAGAGAAATAGCTCTATGTGTTCCTTGCAGCAGTGATATACTGGTTTTCTATTATGACTGAAATTCCCATGTTAAATTTGATTGCTGCTCTTTCTAATACAATTTCCCCACTGCAACAATGACTTATGTCAGATATATCAAAAGAAGATGACTATAAGTTTATTGACTGCAATTAGAAATAACCAGCCCACAGAGAAAGTTAATTTCTATGCTTTGCTAGTGAGAGGTGGCTTTATTTCCAGACACAAAGTTATACAAAAAGATAAGACAGAAAAACAGGCAAGCTCTTATGTAATTTCAGACTATATATTCCCTAGCAGAATGCTCGAATTATCTAGCAGAGGGCTCAGCTCACTTTAAGCCAACATGTCTGAATCACCGACCCTTTTCCCTGAATTCTCCCTGTGCATTCCCCTGTTGTTGTGTTTGCCAGTAATGATATTCATGCACATAATAAGCTAGATTTGATGACTAATCTGGCTGAAAGGTTTATTTTTTCTTTTATCAGCTTAATTTGTAACCGAATCAATTCCCTATCAAGCTCATCCAACAGCTGTATGAGCTCCTTTCACGGGCAACATACAATTATGTCAGTATACAGCAACTGTGAACCCTCAGAAGCATAATCTCTTTCTGTAACCTAAGAAAAGTGGCACCAGTTGAGAGCTGACCTTTATCATCTATGATATAAAAAATAGGCTGAGCTCCTAAAATGGTTGCCTTCTCACAGGCTACACCAATGAGTCTCGCTCTTCATATATAATAAACATCCCTCCCTCTTTTTTTGGACTCTAAATGCTTGGCTTTAAAACAGGTAAACACTGGTCACACCACTATTTCATTTAAAAGTGCATTTCAACTTATTGCAGTAAAAACTCCTTCAAATTTGCCTATATGACAACTTATTTATGAATTGTAAAAATAAGTCAACAGGAATACAAAGTTTGCACATGTTCATTACCATGTAAACAATTGAAGGGTTTAAAATTCTTTGTTCAACAATTAAATTGTAGTTGTGGTATGAGGATGACTTTAAAAAAGGCCTGCTTCTCCTCTCCTAGTGATCAGCTCTGTAAAAAAAAGCTGGCACAGGTTTTTCCAATTCATATTGTCATTAGAAGACCAAGTTAATCTGATTTAATAACTTTTATTCATTTTGACAAGAAAATATAACCATTTATTCTGCTGTTTCATAGAATTTTCAGATAATTTTATCAGTCTTTATATACAAAGATAATTCATCCCATGTTTCCCCATGTTTCTCACAGTAATTTTATCACTAGGACAAATTTACTCTTGGCCTCTAGCCTGATTTCAGGGAGTAATTTAACAAGCTTGCCTTTATTTCAATACTATTGTTAAATACTGAAATAAAACTTACTAATCTTTAAATGCCAAAATTCACGAGACAAGACAGAGCATGTCCCTTAAGTAAGATTTTTTTTTTGTAAGGTTGAAGACTAGAGCAGTAAACAGAGGCTAAAGTTGGAAAATGTATAATTTCTAATCTTTATAACTCTAATGGCATTTTATTCTATTGGTCAGTAAAATCTAAAAATAGGTTTTCTTTGAAAAAAAATATATTTTTAAATCAATCATAAACTAAATAGTCCCTTACATAACCATACACCATGTCAGATCATAGAACCACAGAATGTCCTGCGTTGGAAGGGACCCACAAGGAACATTGAGTCCAACCCTTGAAATGTTCAGCTTCTACACCTAGGAAGTTCCAAGTCCACCAAAAAGGCAGTCCCTCAGAACTGTCATACATATATCACAGAAGCATAACAATAGTCAGGTATTTTCTGAAGCAGCAAGAATAAATACAAGTTATAAGCAGTCCTAGCACTGTAGATCCAATACCACTAAAAAAACTCCACCCCCAACCACACTTCAGCTTTCAGTGAAACATGTAGTACATTTACTCTAAAGCCAGCATTCTTTGTGATACCTCAAATACTTCATACCTCTTGAGTTAATTATAAATTATTTGCTAATTCTATGATGTCTTATTTAGATACATTTGAACATCACTCTTCAGACAATCTTTTTCACAAATATTCACCATTTGATACACTACAGAGCTGAAAGAGTACCACCAAGTCTCAGCTAATCACTTCTAAACTTATCCAGAATTCTGAGAAAACATGCAAGAAGTGAATATTTTCTGATTTTCTGCAGAAAGTCACACATAATATATATTTTGAGGCAGCAGGAGAAAAAACAGCATTTATATAAAGGGAGAGAGAAAACCCAGTGTTTATTTCAGAAAATAATCTCTTGGACACACAAGTTCTTTAGAGTTGCAGATTACTCATTTATATTTTTCTGTAAGAATAACTCGCATAGTTCATATAATAAAAATTTGCTACAGGGTCAGATTTCTAATTCCCTTGCTGTTTTCAAATTTCTAATTTATAGTGGTTTTACTTAGTGAATCTATGCATAAAATTAAAAGCCAGGCAGAAAATATATATTTATTCAGAATACATCATAACTTCCTATATTTGGATATGATTTGCTATATAGAGATATATATAAACAGCCTCTATCCTGTTTCTCTACAAGGTAGAATACAATATTTTAAAAACTCGTTTCCATGAAGAAGTCCCTCAAAGATTTGCAGATTTGAACATATTCCTAAAATAACTTAAATTTGGCTTATATATTTACAGGCTTTGCTAAATGCATTTTGTTATTACCCCGGTTTGTACAGGATTCATATTTTGAAGCAATTTTGTAGAAAACAGAAGACCATGTCATCATTATTCAGGAAGTTTCCCTACTGAAAGTCACATAGCCAAGAGCAACAGCGTGAATAAGCAGGAATTATTCATCACGCAACTAGGAGAAAGTGAAAGTAAGAATTTTCAGATTTATGTGAAAACCACAATACAACTACAGCAGACTGGAAAATTGCCAGTACACACACTGAGCAGCTCCTCTAGAAATATGATCTTTCAGGAAATAAGTATTCAGAAATGAGATCATCTGAAGTAATTACCATCATTAACAAACTTCTGCTTTCTCAAACCACCATTAATTTACATGAAAGCTTTGATACACACGGAAACTTCCCTAGTATTTTTTTTCCGAAGGCATCAGTTTACACTTGCATTTCAAAAAGTATGGTACTTCATTTTGGAGAAGTATCAAATAAAATTTTTAAAAGATAATAAAAATATGTAAAGGCTTTAACTTTTCCTTACAAAGTATTGATTTTTAGCACTCTTTGCAGTAAGGAGTTAGACTGACTTGCTTTCAAGTCACAGTTCTATCAGTGAAGTAACAACAGTGAATATATGATGTTCACTTCTCACTGAGTAACAGAAGATATTTCAATTAAAAAAAAAAAAAAAGAAAAAAACATAAGATTATTTTCTTCATATGCATAAATAGCAGTAGGATTTATAAATCATTCATATCAAAACCACTTGCCAAGTAGAAAAGTAGGCACAGTGGTGTTGAATCCCAGCAAAAGCATCAGGATTTTGACATTTTGAATGTCACCCTAGCACTGAAAAACAGTTATTCCAAACAGAATTTTTGAAATTCCATCACTAGCAACAGAGATAATTTAATACAGAACCACTGACAGAGTACATATGGCATTAAAAAAAAAAAAAAAAAATTCAGGATCCCTGCAAAAGCAAAATATATGGATAATTAAGGTGAAAGTACTGTTTTCACAGGTGTTATAAAAATATCATCTGAGGTACTAAATTATTATTTATTTATAACTCTTTGAAACCAGATACACTATAACCAAGAAATTTTTATTGTTCTATTTGATTTAGAAGTTTAATCTGCTCCTTTATCATAGGCACAACCTAGCAGGACTCACAATGGGGGCAGAACAAAGAGGAAATTCTGAAGTCCTTCTTTATGAAAATCAAGTCTGGATGTCTGCAACAGTGTATTACTGTTTGTCAGAATATAGCTTTCATTCCAACTTCATCCATTTCTTGGCCAATTTTAATGGCAATATTTCTTTTATATTCTTATCCACTTTAGGGAACCTACTGCTGGGATTTGTCCTGCAGCAAACTCAATGACTAATCAAAGCTGGATGAAAAGTTAAGGGAAGGAGGTGTTTTTTGGAAACACAAATATTTCTTCTGCCTGCAGCTGAAATAACACATATTGGGCCAGCTGGCTGCTCCAACTTCTTTAAGTTATTCAGGTATACACTTAACAGAAAAGTTTTTGAACCCTTAAGAGCAAGAGGAATATTAGCAGAGGAAGAATAGCATAGCCGCAGCTTCCTGTGTTATCAATGAACTAAAGACACTATTATGTCACACATGGACAGCCCTCAATTCTTTCAAATACTCAGGAATGCAAAACTTAGTGAGTAAGGAAAAGAAAGGAGCATTTCATTCTCAAAATGAGTTTGCTAATGATCACAAAAACTAGGAGAGTAGTGCAGATACCAGACTCGGAGAGAAAAAATATTATTTCTTACTGAGATTAAGTAACTGCACATAGGTTAACACTAACTGGAAAGGGAGTCGAACCCAGGAGACATCTCAGCATATTTCCCCCTACAAAAATACTTGTAATCAGATGAGTCATTTTTTCCCCCTCCAAACATCCTTCTCTGTTATTATATAGGATTGCTCTCAAAGCAATTTGGAAGTTGACATAAAATGAATCTTCAGCCTTTAGAACAAAGGATTCACAAGAGTTTTTCCAGCCCACCATTCAAGTAAAAAAAAAAAATTCCAAAATACTTCATGTTTTTAACACAGACTCGTGCAGTGTCTTGTAAACACCTCTCAGTAAAATATCTGACTTCTCACAAGAGAAGACCATGATGTTATTAAAAATGTGAAACACATGAAGTTATTGCCTTGTGCAACTTTGCATAAGAAAGTTTAACTGCATGTCATTTATCACACTGCAAGAATTGTAGATCTTTTTATCAATCCAGAGAACGGTTTTCTCTTTAATTTCAGTGGTATGGAGAAAAGGGTTACTGCAAAAAAAATCCCAAGAGGTGGTTGATAGAACTTTGCTTTAGGGATAAGGAGAGAGAAAGCAATCTGTAGTGAAACCGGTTTTGTTAGTTTACTGAAATATAAGTTACTGATGAATTAGGGTTTCCTATTAAAAATGAAAACTCAAAGAAAAAAACTCCCTGCTGCTGTGTTCCAACTTCATGGTCAGTTAACAAGACAGGCACTTAGCACATTTTCTTTGCTTGCTAGGATCAAAACTGTAGGCCAGAATCTGTTAGTTCATACTGAACCTTATTTTCTAAGTTGCAAAGAAAAGTTGCATAGAAAAGGTGCACAGAAGCCCAATTAAAACATATACTCCACGTCTCACATTGTAACTTGGGGCTGAGAAAACATTTATCAGAAAAACTCATTATCTTGATAATAGCATAACAACTGAGGCACTTAGGTTGGAAGCATCTACCAAAGACACTTCATATGGTAACTACTGTTAACACTTAATTTAAAAATCCACTTGTTAATTTTGCTGGCTATGCTAGTTTGACTTCGTACTTCTTCCCCCTTTATCACAGTACAGAGGATGGGGTATTTTCAGTACGGAATAGACTTTTCTTGGCAAGATGAAACAAGTGCCATATTCTGCCAACACTTCTCAGATTTTCCTCATTTCCATACTACTGCGTATTTGTTCATCACCTTTTATTCCTCTCCATCAGAGCACAAGGACAAAAGCAGTTTCTGTTCCTTCAGGACTGTATTTACTTGAAACCTTGATGAGTGAGGAAACCATTTTCCTCCTCACCACAGTATTTTACACTCTTACATGTGTTGAGAGTTTTACTACTCTTTCTGTGAGATGTGTATAGAAACCTCACACACACAGCGCAGTGACTATAGTGCTTATCCTAGGAAAGTCTAATTTTAAATCACTGTCTTATACTAAACAGTGTAGTAGAATTTGCAAACTCTCCCACTGAAAGTTAAACTGAGTTGTGAGGGGGGTGTCCTGGCTTTAGGGTGAGCATAGAAAGCCAAGCATATGCAATGGATTCATTGAGCACTGTCTATACACATCTGTGGCATCCAGAAATCCAACGTTTGAAAACAAATTCACTCATAAACGTACTTGAATGCAAAAATCCTCTATGATTTGTCAGGTTGTCCTACAAAATTTGACTGGGATAGAAGTTACTGAAGTAAAAAAAATTAAAAAGGCATTAGAAACATCTCAGCAAGTGTGGCAATGGAAAAAATGTGGTATCATTCTGTTCTCAAATAACAAAAAACTTCTCAGGTTTTCAAAGCCGTCTACACTAAGAAAGGACTGTATAATACAAAGAAACTCTGAACAAGTCGTGAAATGTCTTTTCAAGAGCTTGAGATAACTGAGAAGACTATGTACATGCAAATATGCACAAACAATATCTAAGTTTACATTGGCATTTTAGTTTCGGAATTACATAATCTTAAGAGCTGCAAAACCTTCACATTGTTATCTCTGCATTTAGTGATTGGTGTTTAGTCAAGAGCCTTTGTAGCAAGTGAAGATAGATAACCAAAATAAATAAGAGATTGTGTGTTACTGTATCAGTACAATATAGAATTATTGCAAGCAAGGGAGGTGGCTAGCAAAGAACTGTATTTCCATCTGTATATCAGGTACTGCATTTATAAAGTAGGATAGTGATGAGAACATTTCTTCTCTCTACTTTTGTTTTCACCTCAAACAAACAAAGTGAATCCTTCCTTATTTCCCATATTAGAGAAATGCTATTTTGAACAGTTTCCTGATGTCAACTAAATCATGGCTTATTATGAAAAGTGTGTAAAAATCCCAGTAAGGTACATACACTTATATTGTCTTGTTATGCAAAGATATCTAATTGTTATCTAATGTTACCTAATTTTTCCTAGCTTCACACATCTTTAAGATGAGGCTAACACCTTGTTTCTTTTTGTATGACAGCAAAGGCAGTAAACAAAAAAGTTCTGTAACAAAATAGGAATAAAAAATAGAACCAGAGCTGTAATAGTCATAAAACATATGCCAACAAAAGCCATGAGCATTAAGAGGATAATTTGAATTCTGTTAGTAGTATTGTTCATAGAAGAGCTGCACATGTTGGCCCAATTATGCTTAAAGCAATAACAGAAAACAAAGAAACTTCTATTTTTGAAGTTCAGTTGCCAAAACAGCAAAATAAAGTAATAACTAACTGGAAGTACTCCAATTAAAAGCTATATGAAAGAGAACCTCATCAATTATTAATAGTTAAGAAACTGAAAATGTGAGAGATGGGTGAAATGTCATACTCTGTGACTATTTGAGGTCTTTTATTTAAGCATTAATCCTAGTATTTATTCACAGCCCTAAAAGGAAACATATATTAAAGTGCTTTTGTTTTTTTTTTCTCTTTAAGTCAGCATATAGTTCAACAGGATGGAGGAAGCTGAAAAATTCTGAACGTTCATTCGAAAATTACTTTAACAAGACATATCAAACTACGCTCAGAACTGCTAGGATTGAAATTATCAGAGGTAAATAAGACTAACATACACCATAGCTGAGGAAATTTCTTCCTCATTTCTCATGCTACAGCTGTAGTTGGGGCAGATACTTCTAATCTCTATCCAACCCTAGCTTAATCACCATTTTAGATGACAGTTTTGATGCACTACCCTTGTAATTTCCAACCACTCCATAAGAAGCTGCAAAGCCTTGGAGGTGGATCCCTAAGCAAAAAGTAAATAATTAACTAATTTCCAATTAACCCTGTTGAACCAAGAGAAAAGGAAATCTACTGCAGTAAGAATCCTTTACCTTCTCTGATTGCATATTATAAACAATGCCCTCCATTTATGACTAGATGTCACTTTTTTTGCAACATAAAATGCCCTTTATTTTTTCATCTTGATAGTAGTAAAGAAGTTACAAAGCAGTCAAGAGAGTAAAAGATGTATTATTTTTCTTAACCACAAGATTTAAAGTTCATGTGAAGACTTAGAAAATTATTTTAATTCAGAGTATTTAGGTTTCATTTAGATAAATTTCAACACATTTCACTAGCTTTGTCCTTCTCTTTTTGATTTCTAAAAGAGTCTATGTTGATTGAAGAAAGGTATCTCTTGCAAGCAGAGGCTTACCTCCCAAACATTCTCATTTTCCATTCAAAAATTCTTCGCTGACCTTGCAATCAGAACTAAGTAGTTACATTCTCAGTCTTGTCTGAGGAGCAATTTGTCTAAACTGATTATAATCCTATAATCATAGAATCACAGAATCATAGAATCTTAGAATGTCCTGAATTGGAAAGGACCCACTCCTGTCCCTGAACAGAACAATCCCCAAAATTCACACCATGTGGCTGAGGAAGTTGTCCAGTCTCTTCTTGAACACTGTCAAGCTTGGAGCCACGATACCTCCCTGGGGAGCCTGTTCAGTGCTCCACCACCCTCTTGGTGAAAAATTTTTCCCAATGTCCAACCTAAACCTGGCACATCTTCCTGCCATTCTCTTGGGTTCTGTCTTTGGTCACTAAAGAGTCTAGTGCCTAGCCTTCCTCCTCTCCTTGTGAAGAAGCTGTAGACTGCAATAATGTCTCCCCTCAGTCTCCTCCAGACTGGACAAATCAAGTGTCTTTGGCTGCTCTTCATACAGCTTCCTCTCTAAAACTTCCACAAGCTTCATAGCCCTCTTCTGGACACTCTCTAGTAACTTAATATCTTTTTAATACTGTGACACCCAGAATGGCACACAGTACTCTAGGGTAATGGTTAATAAAACATCACAAAGATCCACCAACTAATTTAAATGGGGATTTTGAAAATCATGGTTTATGCAGAAAAAAATAGCCATCAAAAGCCCACCAGCAAGACAAAGAAACTTATGAGATATTGCCACCAACCTCACTGCAATTGGTGGCAAAACATCTATTGATTTTAAAATATATGAGGAAAGGTCAGAATCATATCAGCATATTCAATATATAATTAA
This sequence comes from Nesoenas mayeri, assembly GCF_963082525.1. Lineage (NCBI taxonomy): Eukaryota > Metazoa > Chordata > Aves > Columbiformes > Columbidae > Nesoenas > Nesoenas mayeri. The sequence goes on along the minus strand of NC_137542.1, from coordinate 46,057,857 downwards.
CAATTACCAAACTGTAAGAACAGAACCATACAGGATGTATAGAACTGTAATCCCTGTACATATTTAGTATCATCACTGGTCACAATCCTTCATGAAGCTATGACTTGTGCTGAAAAGGACATTAAATAGGGGATATTTACAAAACACAACAGATAATCCCTCTTGTTCCACATGAAACAACATCACATGTTCGCCTGATAGAGTCAGTAATGATGGTTCATCAACAACCGCTAACATTGTCATGGAAGAACAGTAAAATACTGACTGATGGTCTTCTGGAAACCCTGACTTCCCTGTAAAATCTTGTTTGTGGCTATGACCCACATAATCCAATATATTTATATATGTGTTACTTATCATTTAAAGAGTAAAAATTCCTTTCATTGTAAAAATACTTCCCTTGTATTAGTTTTCTAAACTAATTTGTTATCCATTAGATATTACAGCAAACAACATACAGGCAAAGTAGAAGACAACAAACCACAATCCGCAAGTTAGAGCAATAATTCTCCTGGAAAGTATAAATTTGAAAGTTAATTTATTCCTGTATTGCCACATATCTGAAGCTCTTTTCACTAGAATTATATAGTATTCACTTTGTTAAGGAAATATCACTCTTAAACAGGTGCTTGAAAAAATCTAGTGTATGACTTGCTGATTACATGTTTCTATCAGCTCAAACCTTAATGTTAGCTTTGTAGGTTCCTTTCACTTTAATTAACACTTGTTTCTTCTAGCACTAAACAATGGTTTCCCTATATACCCTCTCGACTGTCTGTGACACCAAGATTGATAGTAACTTGGTCTCTACAAAGACAGTGAGCAAAGCCACCTGAAACAGAAGTTGATCTCCTCCAAGGTCTTTCAGACACATAGGTAACGTAATGAACTGCAATTCATTGATGATCATCTGTTTGTAACCCCCAAGTGAATTCACTGCAAACATGAACTTTCTACTCTGGGTAGGTATAAAGTACTCCAGAAAGCACAACAGAACACCAAACAAGTAAAGGACAAATTAGTAATAGCAGTTTCTACATCTTGGATGAAGATGCATCAAGAAAATATTTCCTCCTTCGCTCATTTCACTGCTGGCTACACAACTGGAGATTTCATTAAAACAGGTATTCTCTTTTCTGTGTTCATCTTCTCAGTTACACTAGACAATCATATATGCAAAGTGTATCTAGCTATTTGCCACGTGTGGCAGAGAACAGGTAACAATCACACAATGCTGCTCATATAAGCTATCTAATACCATTCAGAAACAGGGCCTTAATATTTACATTTTAGAAAGTTTACGAGTTTGCATAAGTCACTCTGTATCACAGTAAGTAATGCTCAAAGTGAAGTAGTGTATCCATCCAAGCAAAAGTAGTGAATCCCAATCTTCAACAGCTGCTTACAGGCATTCTTGCTAGTGAGGATGTTAGAGCAGAAATTCTGAAGTTTTTTTTTTCAGAATCAGTTCCTTAGTGCCTGCCAGATTTTAGAACAGTAGGTGGCTCCTACCACATGTGCGTAAGTGTTTAAATGCAATATTCCTACCACTCCCTTCTTAAAGGGGGGGGAAAAAAAAAAAAAGCTGAGTACAGGAATTTTGGAAAACATGCTGTTAGCCTAATACAACAAAACTTACAGAAGTGATTCCTGAGAATTTATATCATTTGTCACTCACAGTCTGGCCTCTGTTCATCAACACAAACCTATTTCTCCTATTCTCTGATATTTCTCAGATACAAATGGGTTCAGACAAAACACATAGGGGCCATGGACAAAAAAGAATGGAAAGAGAGAAAGCCTTTTAATGCATTGTCTTTTAGAAATGTCTACATTACTTAAAATAGGAAGTTTTAATCCTTAATAATTAAAGACAAAATAGGAGGAGTGCACATGAGATCTACTTCTCACCATTATGTCATTAATTTCAACAAAGTTTCTTCACTGGTGACTAAAAATCAAATTTCAAACTGTTAGAAGGGTTTTTTAAATCTCTTTCCTTTCACTCCTCCCATTTTTCTTTTGTCATTACCTATTCATACTCTATTCTGTTATTTTGCCCAAGTGCTCGCTGAAACAGGAGAGGCTTACTATAGGATTTGAGAACAAGTACAGTAGTTAACATCACAGTTTTCTACTTTCAACACATTCTCTTTCTACATCAGCACCCCTACTAGCAATTATTCTGACAGGATCACTATCTAGATGTATTCAAACCCTCTGTAAGTTTTCTTTATTGCTGACATATATTAACTGAGTTCTAAAACAGAAATACCACACAAAATGTAGATAAGAACAAGCACACAAACAAAAGATCACAGTTAAATAAGAAACAAAACCCCTTTCCTCATAGATTCCTAAAGCAGTTGAAGTCATCTGCCTCTTTTGCTAAACAGTTTACTGGAGTACCTAGCAAGAACCTAGAGCTAGAATCTTACTCCAACTTATTTTTTTATGCATTTGTATAAAAAAGTATTTCAACAAGTTATCCAATTTGAGATTAGAGCATGCATTCTATGCAACTTCTTTGCACTGTATTACAAGGTAGTTACTTAATTGAGAAATCTTTTATTGCCTTATCCAAACTTGGTTTTGTTACTACTTTTCTAAAAGTATTAACTTCTAATTACATTGCACACAACTGACTGAAAATACAACTTCTACTTAAGGAGCTCAAGTAATGCCACTTTTTCTAGTTTAGGCATCTTTCAAATCAGTAAAGCTCTTCAAACACTAGTAAGTGGATGTATAATGCCCATTAGCCTTTCTTCCACTACATTCACACATAAGTCAAGACCAGTTAAAGGAACAACTGTCTTTTGGCTTCAGACCCAGGTGAGAAAGTCTTCCTTTCCATTAGCACCTTATTGCAACAAATCAGCTCTTTGTGATTTCACTGTACCTGCCAATGGAAAAAGAGCTCCCAAAAAACATCTTCAAAGAAAATGAAACAGAATATAAGTCTCCTCAAGGACATTTTAGAGCATATTTGGAAAGTCTAGACTGGTGCAGCTGAAGATGCAAAACTTTAAAAAAAACCAGGTTTTTCACACCCCCTCAGATGGAACCATCACGTTCACAGAGATTAAAAGTATGAAATTTAACAAACTCTCTTATCTGAAAAAAAAAAAAAAAAATGCAAAAGTTAAGTCTAGAACATAAAAAACCACAGAAACTACATATAAGTAATTATGGAGGCCACCTTTTCAAAAGTATTTGCTTCAATCCCTACATATTCAGTTTGTCACAATTACCATGAAGTTAAATTACTCTTTTAAATTGTCCTACATGTTTTTTTCTTTTCACAAGAAGTCAAGATGTCCTGACTTAAAACACCGGTCCTGCCTCACAGGCTTTCAGAAAACTGTTGCCACTAGTTGTTTAATTGCTACAAACCCAAAGTTTAGAAGAAAAAAAAAAAAATCTTTAAAGGACATAGTCCATAAAATATTCTGCAGTATCACTGCATTCAAAGATTTCCAAATTAGGTTGTCCCACATTTTCTTTCTTTTAGATCTGAGCTTGGACAAGCAGGGGAATAAAAATACTCATGATTTTTTCTCCTAATTTAAAGATCGCTACTCCTAGGTTTTCTTCTTTGCCTGGTACCTAAAATCAGTTTAATTCCACTCTTACGCAACAGAATACCTTACTTGACCTTTTCTGTTTCTTTGTTAATATAATTTAAAAAATAATAAGCTTGATGCACTCCTGAAATTTTATGTTAAATGCTGCACTTCGTTCTTCTACTATTTTGCCTAAAGTTACAACATTCAGTGCTACCTGATTAACAGCTACATGAGCATGCTGGGAATTAAAGATAACACAGCAACACTGCATGCAGCCATAAAAGAGAACACTGGCCCATAATATGGGGCAGAAGGGAAGGAAATGTGAGAAAGAAAGTTTTTATTTGCAGTGGGTAAATTCATGAATAGGCAATATATACAAAACAAATAAAAAGACCTTCAAAAGAATTTAACAAAAAATTAATATATCAGAATGAACTTGAATAAGTTTCATCACGTTCAAAATAATGTTTAGCTCTGCTTTCTGCAGAAAAATATCCTGTCAGGGGAGCAAAATTACAAAACCCAGATGCATGCATATGCAAAACCAAAGGAGAAATCCACATCCTTGCAAATTGTCTTCCATCATTTTAAAGTCACTGCTGATTATGAAAATGACAGCAAATATCAGAGTGAATGGCAGTGCTATGGAAAAGATGAGAGGTAAAGCAGTCTGTTAAGGGAAGCTTTCTCCCAGAAGCCCTAATTTTACTTTTGGTGTGATTTGGTTTCAGGGGTGGTGGTGGGTTGCTTGTTCTTTTGTTTGTTTTTAATGTGAACTGGCACCCAAATACGCACAGTTCTCTTCCTGTGTGTTTTGCATTGCATAAAAGAAGGAAAAAAACCCAAAACCAAACCCAAAAAACAACCCACAAGATAAACAGAGGAGTGAAGGACAAGTACAGCCTTCTGCCATGAAATTTGAAGAGTAACCCAGCAGAGAGCAAGTGGCAGGAATGATTTTTTATGGTGATTTGATGTGCCTCCAGAGTCTGTTCTACTTTTCCCCCATTGATGCCTCTAAACAATATGCTAAAGAAGCTAGGGTCACTGTTTTTGTGATATGTAATTAAAACTGTTTTAAGGAGCTCAATATAGAAAATGCATGTTTTTCCATTCCATATGTATCTCTAAAGTGTTTATTAAATTTTTTATGTATTACATAAATTGGATTGTATATCTCTGTCAAAATTAAAATACTATTTGTTTTAAATTATGTCAAATGTATATCGGACAGCACAACATAAATCACACACAGAACAAGGTAGTTGATAAAAAGTAATGCAAATAGTAAAGTTGTATTTGTGAGCAGAAAAATTTAACTTCACTTTGTCCCACATCATCATGATGAAGAGGGTGGGAGCTGGGTGGGAAGCCATTATACAAGGATTTATTCAGGATATTTAGGACCAGAGAGAGATAGAGCAAGAACACACAGAAGAAGCAGCTGGGTGGTTCAGGCAGCTAAGTGGTAGCAAGGAGGTTCTGAATTATCTGCTCCCTAAACTATTTCTGAGCTTGTTTGTTCCTGCAATTAGTATAAAAAAGACTTTAAATTAGAACATAAACAAGCCTGAGAACAGTTACTAGTGCAAATAGCCTCTCCATCCTGCCCAAATGTCCTTATTACCAGGGTAGAAAGTCAAGGAGAAACAACATGAGTCTTAAATTACTGACAACTTCTGTGCAATGGCACAGTATAGGGTATTGAAGTTTACCTTAATTCAACCTGAACCTACAGTTTAATGTTTAGGACAATTTTCAGCTTCAGGGGGTTGCTAGGCCCACAACATGGCTTTAGTCATAAGCCAAGTCAATATGTTAGATTCACCACTAGGATCTTTCCATATTTACACTTAAAATGAGAGACCCAGGCCTTGTTGGTTCCTTGGCACAGCAGGAGGAGATTTATGCTGAGAACTGCAAAGAGATGGAAATACCTTCCAGGTCAGGGACCTAAGACCTAAACATGACTAGATTTAGAGTGAAGTTCTGCTCACCATCTTAGTAGTCAAACCTCATGCAGCTCTTGCCTTAGCTTGTTTCAAGCTTGGGTAGGGGAAGGTGGTATTTCTTTAGATCAAAAGCTATAAAAATTGGGATCTGTACTGCTGAATTGGAAAGTTTCAAATTCAAAGTCTAGTCCATGCTGTTTAGGATTTTTTTTTCCTGAGAAAATCTGTTTAGAAATAAACCTTAAGTAGAAAAATTACTTTTCCCTGTGGCTGTATGTTACCTACTGTAGCAGAGCTAGCTTGTTCAATATTCTTTTCATGAGAGGTGTCTCTTTTTTTTACATTTAAATGTAATCTGTTTCTTGCACAGCTATTGCTAATTGCTGTCCCTCCCTTTCACCGAGAATGGGTGTTTAAATGTTCTCCAAAGCTCCTTAGATCTACAGACACTATCCTCCAAAGACAAAAACTTGCATTTCCATTACAGACATACGCTCCTGCTGTGTTAATAGGCTCTCTTACTGTATTTCAGAGTGTACCAGCATGTTCCCAACTAAGTAACATAAAAAGATAATGTTAACATCTACAGAATGTTTCATTAGAGCCTGACATAGCAGATCTCTTCTTGTCCGTACGAGGTTTTAAGAAAGTTATTCAAAAAGGAGGACGACTGAACCCCAGCAGCTTGCACAATCAGTGCTTGCCCTCACTTAAAACAGGGTGCTCTAGTTATCCATTTAACTCCAAACAAAGTAAGAAAATATAACAACCCTCTCATCTTCCCTGACTCTCAACCCAATAACCCTCCATTAAAGTTTCTTGCTATTTCTTACCTTCACTGCTTGTATTTTGTCACAATCTTTTCCCTGCTGTCCTCCTCCCATAGCCTGCCCTTCTGAAACGTCACCTGCTGCTGTACCCTTTACAAGGACCCAGCTTTCACCCTGTTTTTTATTCATACTTAGTCCTCTGTGAAAAGAGCTGGAGCAAGGGACTGCATTTAATATAGTATGACCCTTTACTCCTAGAGATAAAATGTGATCAAAGGGCTTATATCTACATATCTGCAGCTAAAAATGATATTCTGTCATCCTATTGTACATGAGTGCCCTTCTCATTCATTCACCGTGCTTGTAGTCAAGACTCTAGATATATAATATGTATGAACATATCCATTAGGCAGTTTTTATTCTCAGAGGAAACAAAATCATGAAATAGACTAGCAGCAGGATTCTTTAAATAAATTGTATTTATGAAAAGAGTAGTATTGGACTGTCTCTGAAGATCTTCTCCAACCTAACTAGTACAGTGCTTGTCTTGTTATCGGGGTTTAAATGACTCACTTATGTAATAAAAGCTGTCTTTCTATAGTGTTGATGTAGTTTGTGTGTTTTATACTTAGTTAATTTATCTGCTCTCTTTACTCTCTACAAAACTCACCCAGAAACCAACCACTCTAACCTACTCGTTCCTTGAGCTTGTGATGTGCTAATCCTCTCTGAGTGCTAAAACACTTCAGAGGATTTTGGGGTAGATACTCAGCTGTTTATTTGTTATCATATTCTATTCACAATTAATTGTGAAGCATGTCTTCCTTGCTAAATATTGAAGGTTAAATGTGCACGTTATTTCTGATGGTTTATTTTTGTCTTAAAATCATGACAGTCATAGGACAGTAACTGGACTTTTGAGGACATTTGGGAACACCAAATTGGCTTGTAGTCTTATCTCCAGGCATTGAATCGTGTATCTGAAAAAAAACCCAAAACCCTCCTTGGGGAGAATGAGTTTTAAGAAGACATTGTTTCTTTCAAGTAACTTCGAGATAATTTCATCTGGTTGAATAAAGTTATTTTTCTTTCTTTTTCCAACAAAATGAGTTACTTTTTTTACTTCAGTCAAGCTTCAAACAAAATCTCAAAAACACCTAAAATAAAAAGTCTTGAAGAGATTAACTTTAAAAAAATTAGCTTCTTTCTATTCTTTGCCAAACAGGAAAGAATTCTTACCATACTTAATTTTTGTTGTTGTTGTTGTTGTTGAGTTTTGGCCTTGAAGATGTTTTCTGGCTTGTCACTTGCTGGAAAGACCAAAAGGAGGGTCCTCGTTAAAAACATACATGGAAAAATAGAATTTAAATTTAATTTTATTTAATTAATTCTAATTTTTAAAAATAAATTAAAAATTCAAACATATGTTAAGAACAAAATGAGATTAAGAACTACAGAAAACATTACTGAGGTACATAAAATAAATGTATAGGAATTATTGAAGTAAATATTTTGATGAGCTTTGGCACCCGCACTTGATGTTATGTACTTGTTAAGCTTAGTAGAAAAAAAAAAAAGGCAGTACAGAAACAGCAGAAGAGTGCTTAGCTATGGATTCAAATAGTAACAGTAATGGATTAATAGCCTTTTGAAGAAGGACAAAATGTAAAGGATTGTGACTGAATAGGATGCATCCTGAATAAGAGTGTAGTCTTAATGATTATGACAAAGGCAAAACCACATGATCCACAAAGTAACAGCAGTCACGAGGTATATAATTTTAAGATACATTAGCATATTATACTTTTCAGTCTTACAGACTGAAAATTGTATGTGAATATTAAAATATTTATTGTGTAATATTAGAATATAAGACTGTGATAAATATTTTTGTATGTATTTGAATCCTAAGTTTGTTTTAGAACTGTGCTTTACTCATTGCCCTTAAGAAACAATGTTTTAAAAGGCTTAAAATATTATTTTTATAAAAGATAAAAACAATTATGGGATTAAAGAAATAACTTACCCCTTGTACCATGTACTTCAAGTCCTTTCTTTCTGAGCTCTCCAACATACAGGAAATGTCATAAATCCAGATCAGAAGTGAGGGAAAAGGTGTAAGGCAAGATAAATGTCTCTACAAATTTCCCTCTGGCACACAGAGCCTTATTGTTTATTTTTTAAGAGAGAGACTGGAAAATTGTCTTTTAGTCCATTTAGCTTCCTCCATTTTGACTGAACAGGGTGCTTTTCTGTTCTTCTGCAGCCAGATGAAAGTGAAGATGTCAACACATGAAGCACATAAAACAGGTGTAATCTTCACTTATTTTACAGATTTTTTTAGCAGACTAACTTCATTGATCCCATTTCTAGGGGACTGAAATGTATCAATACACCATTTCAGTGAGATATCTGAATAATAGGGTACACCTTTTAATTGGAATGATATTTTGTGAGCAAATCCAATCAAGCTTTTAAATATATTTTTCACAATATATATCAAGTTGTACATAATTTTCTCAGGAAATCTAATGTGCTAGATCCTTTTTAATGCTTCACTGCATCATGAAACAATCATGCAAGAATTTCTCTCGTGCATTACATATGTTATTATAGAGGTACGTTACACAAACCTTAAATGTTCGTAAATACAGGAAAGAATAACCACTCTTCATGTAAATAATTTAGAATTTATTCTTTCTGGGTTGTATTTCTGTAACATTTAGAAGCGCTGGAAACACCACTATTTGCTTTGCATGTGACTGAAGTAGGCAGTCTTGTGTAACAGTATCCCTCAGACAATCTTGAGCCTCTCCAATCTTCTGTCCCCAAAGCTCCGGACACTCTTCAGGGCATAGTCTCTCCTTCCCCTAGACATTTATTGCCCTTACTCTTCCTGTTTTCAGCAGGTTTTGAAAAACAGAACAAAAGAAAATGAAATAACTAGTTGTCCCTAACATTTTCATTGTTTCATATGGATCTTTTTTCAACTGAAAATATTTACCAAACTTCACTTGAATTTGAACATCTCCACAGTAGCTTTCTCACTTTAGTTTTCAAAGGTCAGGCCAAGTTTCCATGAAAAAAAAAAAAAAAAACAAACAACAAAAACCAAACAACTTAAACTTTTATCTTTAATTTTGAATTAAAGATTAGAGTAAATAGAAGGAAAGTTAGTTGTTCCGTTTTTCTTTGATTAAAGATTAGTTTGTTTGCTTGCTGGTTTTGTGAGGACAGATTTATCTCTGGAAACTATGCATTGGTGCTAGGCAGGAGATTTCTAGATTTCAGTAATAGTCAACATATACCGTGGACTATGAGCATTATCTATTTTTCCACTTCATGGTAAGCAGCACAAAACTAACACTGATCACTCATGACAAACTAGGCACTAAAGCAATAAAATTTGTTTCTTTTCCTATTCATATCACAGTCAAAAGAAAAACCCACTAAACCCAGACATAAGATTATATGTATTTTGCAGTGCCTGCTGACAGGAAGTCTTAATTCAGGGCCAGCATACGTATTCTTTGTAAGACATTGGTAAAGTAAACAGAAACTCATAAAATGGGACTTTTGATAAGCCTTTGTTCGCATCTTGTAGAAATACAATATTATCGAGTGTGAGAGTAGACTCAAGTAGGTTGCAGGAACAACCAGAGGCCACAGATGCAATGCAAAGACCAAATTTATTTTTGTTACCTCTCTAACCAGGGAATCTCCAAAACAGCACTTTAGCTCCCTGGCAGAGACCACACAAGAAGAGACGCAGGTTCTGCAGAATTCAGCCCTTGGTGAAGATCAACAAGCTTCATCATTTTGCCCTGTATATAGGGATTCACGCAGGCACAGTTTACTGCACTGCTTTGACCTTTGCCTGCAGAAATCTCAAGGATGTATAATAATGTGCCTTTACAACTTTTTGCATAGGCTTTCTATCTAAAATTTATGTGGTTTATCTGATTTATGTGGTTTTCTACACCCCAGGTGCAGTCACTTGAACATATTCACAATTCCCCATCTCACTGTTCTTGCAATATTCCCATACATTCAGGTTCACTTCAGTCCTTGGAGAATAGGATAAATCCACTATTGGTTTTGGTTTGATCAAGTACCACAGGGTTTGCTCAAGTACCATCATGAAAAAAGTTACAAATAATTAACTTTTTTTTTTTTCTGTACTGTAACTGTACAGTAGCTGATTCTATTACAGCAATTGCATGTGCACCATATAGAATTTAATCATTAATTTTTAAAAGTACTTTGTATGACTGTAGGAACTTTTCCTCTTATTTTCCCTTATTATATTCCCTTCCAATAATTCAGGATTTGTTTAAGGCAAGGTAGTGAATATTGTCTACCTTGACTTCAGCAAGGCTTTTGGCACTGTCTCTCACAACATCCTCATAGGCGACCTCAGGAAGTGCAGGCTGGATGAGTGCACAGTGAGATGGATCATGAACTGTCTGGATGACAGAGCTCAGGGGTGCAGAGTCTAGCTGTAGGCCTGCAGTTAGTGGGATTCCCGATGGGTAAGTACTGGTTCCAATCCTGTTCAACCTGTTCATCAATAGCCTGGATGAAGAGACTGAACAAGTTTGCTGAGAATACCAAACTGGGAGGAAGGGTGGATACACCAGAAGGCTGTGCTGCCATTTAGTGAGATCTGCACAGGCTGGAGGACTGGACAGAGAAGAACCTGATGAAATTCAACAAGGGCAAATGTAGGGTCCTGCACCTGAGGTAGGAATAAATCCAGACACTAGTACAAGTTAGGGGTGGGCCTGCTGGAAAGCAACATTGCAGAGAAGGACCTGGGAGTTCTGCTTGATAACAGGTTGACCATGAGTCCACAATGTGCCCTTGTGGCCAAGAAGGCCAACAGTATCCTGGTGTACCTTAGGAAAAGTGTGACCAACAGGCTGAGGGAGGTTCTCCTCCACCTCTACTCTGCCCTGCTGAGACTGCATCTGGACTACTGTGTCCAGTTCTGGGCTCCCCAGTTTAAGGAGGACAAGGAATTATTGGAGGGAGTCCAGCAAAGGGCTACAAAGATGATTAGGGGTCTAGAGCAACTTTTTTATGAGGGAAGACTGAGAAAATTGGGTCTGTTCAGCCTGGAGAAGGCTGAGAGGGGATCTTATCAATGCTTATAAATATCTCGAGAGTGGTCGACAAGAGGATGGGACCAGACTCTTTTCAGTGGTGCCCAGTGATAGGATGAGAAGCAACAGTCACAGACTGAAGCATAGGAGGTTCCTTCAGAGTATGGGGAGAAATCTCTCTACTTTGAGGGTGACAGAGCACTGGAACAGGCTGCCCGGAGAAGTTGTGGAGTCTCCTTCTCTGGCTGCATTCCTGTGCAACCTGGTATAGGTGAACCTGCTTTGGCAGCTGTGTTGGACTGGATGATTTCCAGAGGTCCCTTCCAACCCCAACATTCTGTGATTCTGTGATTCCATGATTCTGTGAATATCCAGCTGGGATATGATATTCGTCATCATCACATTTCTGGTAAATAGCATTTCTATTCTGAAACGCTAATAGTATTAAAGCTCTCTCAGCACTTAATGATAAAGAAAAACAGAAAAAAAATCCAGAATCAGTAGTTCAAAAGCATTGAGATTTCCTGACCTTGATATGAATAAAAATAATGCAATAGAATACAATAATGAAAGTATCAGTGAAAATCCATTTCCCACCTCCTTATCTGCTCAGAAGACGAGTACTTACAGTCATGAATTTATGAACTGCTAAGAGTTAAGGTAGCAACTTTCAAGGCTCCCTGGGAAACACATGTGAGACTGCAACCAAAGTCAACTCTCCCAGCCTTTCAAGACCCTGAAACCTTGCAAGTAAACTGATGGTGCACACTTCCAGAAGGCAAGGGACACAAAATTCCCTGCTTCTTTTTTCCCAGGTTCTCCAAGAAGTATGACTTGACTAAAAGGTTTCAAGGTTGTGAATCTTTCAGTCAGTCTCACCTTGTAACATGGGAATCTCAACTTATCTGCCTCATAGTTACTTTTTCTTTTTAGAAATGCATGATTTTATTATTTCTTATGAACCTTCTAAAGGAAACTTTGAATTATTTTTTTAAGCATTTTTCTCTAATGGAGTTTCCTGAAAAATGGAGACTAAAGCTTTTCATAAAATTTATTCTATTGCATTTCAGCAGGAAAGTACCTTTATTTTTAGAACAGAAGTGATAGAACTCTTTGATTTTACTGCTCTTGTGAAATAAGTAAAAGATTACATCCATTATGTTACGCTAGGCTTTATGCTATAAAACGTTGATAAGAATATATAAATTGTACTTTTGCAGAATTAACAGCATTTATTTTTAGAAAGATGGATTAACCATATCTTCAAGTGGAAATAAACTATGCCATTGTTCAGCTCTATACATATTTTTATACATCCTGTATATATATAATATATATATATATTTAGGGTTTAATATAGTTCTCTAAAACTCTATATACACAAATAATTACCATCCATATTGTTTCTTACTGTTGCCATCCATGTGAAAGCACTGCAGGCAGCGCTGCACTTCACAGCGTATCACTTCAGTGTAACTGCGAAATTGAAGGCTTACTTTTTAGGCATTTTAATAGAATAAGCAAAACTTGTGCTTCCTGAGTGCCTTCCACATCAGAAACCAAACATATTTAGTGACACAAATACAAGTTTTATCATGGAAACAGTTTAAAGTGACTGATTTTAAAGTTATTAATGTTAAGAAGGTTACTCCTAGATCTTGAATACTGCCTTTAATTTCAGATATACTCCTATATTTCTTAAATATTCAGAGACAATACTTTATATATTAAAATGAAGAAGCATCTTGCCACATTTGCTAGTTCTTGTACTGGAACGAGGTTACAGAAAATAATCTGGATGATATTCCTGTCTTTCCAGAATCTGATCTCATTGGTTCAGTCAGCCTTTGCTTTTTAGAATCACAGAATCATTTAGGTAGGAAAAGATCCTTAAGACCATTGAGTCCAACTGTAAACCTCGCACTGCCAAGTGACCACTAAACCATGTCTAAAAACCTCATCTACACATCTTTTAAGCACCTCCAGGCATGGGGATTCAACCACTTCCCTGGGCTGCCTGTTCCAATACCTGACAACCCTTTCCATGATGAAGCTTTTCCTAATACCCAATCTAAACTTCTGGTGCAGGGTGAGGCCATTTCTTGTTGTCGTATCACTTGCTACTTCGGAGAAGAGACCACCCACCTCACTAGAAAGCTCTTTTCAGGTAGTTAAAGCAGGCAGTTGTAGTTTTACTTAGTTAAGACTGCTTTCAACATCGTATATTTTGTGGAAGTAAACTCGTGTTAAGATGATCCCATTAGTCCATCTTATAGTTTTGAAAAAGAACGGTATTTCTTTATTTGTAGTATTTTTGTCTCAAAATCACTCTGTCAAGTTTTTAAAGTTCTAGAAAGAAAGCAGCAAGTATACTACAATTACCAGGCTTCCATCTTTCAAGGAACTCAGACAGTTTCTAATTTTCTAGGGATAAAAATTACTGCTTTTAGTAAATTTGTTTTCCAAGTCACCTTACATTCTGCAGAGTAAATTAGATCTTCATTATTTTTCTGATAGAGAGAAACCACTCAGATGTACTTGTCTCACCGTGAATAAAACAGCCTGTGTGATATTTCTTTTTTAACAGTTGGTAGTATTTGTCCGAAACAAGATATGTTCTAATTTGCTCAATAAGGAAAGCCTAGAAATACAGTTTTCCTCATAGCCAGATCACAGTATAATCTTTACAGCAGGGATGAGGTGGAGCTGATATACTGCTCCTCCATAGCTTCAGGCAAACTGCCCACTGGCTGTTCAACATTCCTGTGGTAAGAATAATGAATTAGCAGCACTCATATCTGAAAATAACAGCTACTGCAAGGGCAAAGATAATTTTGCTGTGATGTTAAATGTTTTGGAAAGTTAGATGAAGTAAGCAATTTGAACACAGACTTCAACTTTTCCTTTTCCTGTGTCTTTTTAAATTTGGAGAAGCAGCTGCAGACATCATGTTCTTTAAAAAAAAAAATCAGTGCTGTTTATACAGTGAGGATGGTAGCTATTGCACATTCAGTACAGTGACTTCAACTTCACTCTTTACATTTTTCACATAACCTGATATCATTTTTGAGTTGCCCAAGTTTTCCCCTTTTCCTCCCAGAAATAAATAATATGGAAATCTGGATACCTATACATTCTTCCTAAAAGCTTCCTTCATCAATGTGTGAAGTAACTATTTGAGAATTTTGAACTTTGGGGGAAGAATTTATTTATAATTTTTTTCAGCAAATAATATGTGATTTAAAAACTTGATGTATATTCTTCTGTTACTTGATTGGATAAGATCCGTTTAATACATATTTGAGGGTTTTTTATTCAGTTGAGTAGTCTTACTTATATCTTCATTTTAAACACCTTTTATAAGAAGTAGGTGCATATATGGACTGTGTGTATCTGCAGGTGTCTAACTCCATGTCTCTTTGATTCCTGCAAATTATTTTCAAATCCATCATGCAATTTCAACCCTGTTTTAGAAAGCTGTAAAATCAAAGATACTGTGTTCTAACTATTTCCAGGAAAACTAACAACTAGATAGAAGAATGAAACTGAAATTAGAGACTCAAGACTTTTATTAAATATCAGAAAAACTAGACAACTCTTCAAAAATAAGTTAAAGTAGTCTTAACAAGAGATCAATATTAGTTGCATAAAACAGCTTATCTAAAAAGAGAAAAAAATAGTAGTTACTTATATTCTGCAACTTCTGTTATGGAAATTGCATAGCATTGGTTTTTTTTTATATTAACTCAGAGAGCTCTGTAGCATCTAAAATTTTAAGGTTGAAAATTTCAGTTTCAGAAACTCCTGTGAGAAATATTTTAATATTAAAAAAACCCCAAAAAAAACAAAAAAACCAACCCTAGATAAATAGACAAAAACTTCTTAATTCATAGAATCATAGAAATGACATAATAGTTTGGGTCAGAAGGGACCTTCAAAGGTCCCAGTGTAGTTCAGCCCCCTTGTAAAGAGCAGGGTCATCTTCAGCTAGATCGGGTTGCTCAGAGCCCTGTCCAGCCTGGCCTTGAATGTCTTCAGGGATGGGGTATCTACCACCTCTCTGGGCAACCTGTGCCAGTATTTGACTACCCTCATTGTAAAAAATTTCTTCCTCATGTCCAGGTTGAATCTCCCCTCCTTTAATTTAAAACCATTGCACTTTGTCCTGTTGTAAGAGGCCCTGCTAAATGTCTGTCCCCACCTTTCTTATAGACCCCTTTTAAGTAGTGAAGGGCTGCAATAAGGTCTCCCTGGAACATTCTCTTCTCCAAGCTCAACAACTCCAGCTGTCTTAGCCTGTCCTCACAGAAGAGGTGTCCCAGCCCTCTGATCATCTTGGTGACCTCTTCTGGACTCTCTCCAAGAGGCCCATGTTTTTCCATTCTTTCATTTTAAGAGAGGAACACCATTTCCAATTAGCTACCATAGGTGATAGGAAACTGAAGGTTAATGACTTTTTTTAAATAAATGTGTTCTCCTATTTGTAAGATAATCGTAAGACATAAAAATTCGCTTTACAATTGGTAGTTTAGTTAGTTATAATTAACATGTTGTGAAAGGTTACATCTTCATGTTGGAGACACAAAAAGAACCATGAGCTCCACTAATTCAATAATAGAGAAAATAATGTGGACTTCTTGCTGACTGGATAAAGCGACAAAAGCTTAGGATCCTTAGCAAATGAAAACAAATTTGTCATAAATACTGAAGTAGCAGATAGGAAAAAGATTTTTCCTTCTGTATCAAATATGTGATGGGGTATATTTACAAACTGACCAAAAAAAAAAAAAAAGGAGCCTGGGATGCATAAAGTTCCTAGTGGAAATATATGAGAACAACAAGTAAAATATTATTGTGGGTGATTTCAGTAACCAGTTTTAGTCTAAGGTGCAAATCTAGTAAAGGACATTAAATGTAAAAATAGATTTTAATATACTGTTAAAATGTCTCATTAGGAAAAAAAAAAATCCAGAAAACTGAAGTTCTTGAACTAATACTCACTAGTAGGAGGAAATACATCTGATTGAACTTGAGGGTATATAATCAGCATTTTTATCGACCTTGGGGAACAACATAAAAGCAAAGCTGAAAATACCATTAAAAATGTAGAATCTGTAGCCCCATCTATTGGCAGACTTGAGAATGTTTCTTACTAATATACAATAACTGCATACAGCTAAAATTAAAGAAAATAAGAGAGAAAGCTGGTATTTGGGCCCTGGTGAATGTCTAACTACCCTGGTACTATTCGCCCCTTACTGCCTCATTGAAGGATTCACTGGGAGTTGAGACTCTGCAAGTGAAGAGAAGAAACAATTATGCTGGTACTGAATGCAGCCTAGACATTCCTACACAGAGCAGAAGAAAGTTAAACCACACAGCCGTAACAGCTTTTCTGTACCTACCCTTTTGGAAGGGAAGACAGAAGAAATTATCAGGATCAGGAACCAACAGCGAAGTTCCAGTGGTTTCAAAAGTGATTGAAGTTAATATGGAGCGTAATGCCTGGTGGCAGTACCATTATACCTGCAGCCTTCTCCGTCTCACCAAGGTAGAAGAAGTTTCTTTGCCCTAGAAGGATAAGAGTGAGATACTGACTTAAAATAAATTAGAATTTAATACTGGTCACTAGAAGCTGCAAAACACTGGGGAAAAAAAAAAAATAATAAAAAAAGATGAAAATGGAATAACATTCTGCTTATGCAGCATCCTGTCTTTATTATGTATACTACTTTTGACAGTATCCATGATCTTGGGCTTCCTATTAATCGTCTCTCAAATAATGTGACCATCTGAAGTCTGTTCAGCACCTTATAGAATCAACTCTGTTATGCCAAAATCTCTTGGGAGGTGTTGGCATTTTGACACAGATTGTTCATTGAGATTAGCATGCTTCAGTGACACTGAGAAGGCAGCGTACAGCTTGTTACCTCCTGTCAATTCTGCTTATTCTTTTTTAGACATTGAATTTGATGTATAAATACGACGAAAAGCAGAATGAACAAAAAAAAAAAAGAAAATCAAAACCAAAACAAGAAAGGCTCTGTCTTTTCAGAGAACGTCATCTGAGGGGTGAGACACTTACATGCAAGTCTCTGGGCCTATTAATATTTAAGTACTATGTAAAGTTGGAAGAGTATCCAGAATAGAACAATGTTAACAAAATAAACTGAGTAATTCATTCCAAAATGCCACCTAGTCTGATGATTATTGCCCTTTTTTTGAGTGGACACTGTTATGGAATAAAGACAGGTCTCCTGTACACTGGGTAGCTGTGTTAATCCATAGGCAAAGTAGCTCTTCTGTCTCCTTGAACATTGTTCTGACTGATGCCTAAGCCTGGTCTGTCATTCCCCTTTCCTTCTTATTTCATTTTCCCGCTGTTGCATTTGTAGAATGTTCTAACTAGAAACAAATTATTTCATTCAGTTGCATCACGGAGTTCTTTTTTGTTTTGGTTTTGGTTTTGTTTTTTTTGTTTGTTTGTTTGTTTGTTTTTATTTTCTGCAAGAGAAATGGAGACTGATTCATGAGAGCTTGGACTGAAAGAATCTTCTCCTCAATCTCAAATTTTCAGTTCAGCCCCAATTATTCTCCCAGGTCATTCAAATAAGCTGTATCAAAATCATTTGACTCGTTAAAGAATGTCTACATAGGATGGTCTAGATGAAAAGGGAGCCTGGATGGGGACATTAACCTGACTATGTAGAAAGAGCTATACAGGAAGTGAGTCCACAAAGCTGATGAGTCTTCTAGTTAAAAAAGTCATTTGTAGAGCATTTTGTGAACACCAGTTACTCTTAATTTTATTACATGTCTGTTACATTACCACCACAAAAGCTAAGGCCAACCTACATTCTTTCACCTTGTTGTTGCCAAGTACTGCACCCAAACATTTAGTTTGACCTTTTTTCACCTCCTTCTATAAAAATGGAAAGAAAAAGGCTTGACTAGGTCCTCAATTTCTTCATGTATTGTAATGACATTTACAATTACTATAATATACTTTCTTCTATTGACAAAATCTGACATTTTAAAATAAGACTACGGCAATAATGAGAAAAAAAAATGAAATAGAGCTAAAAAGAAAGTGTACATTTGCCTACAGGCAAAATATATTCAGAATTATAATTTTGCTAGAAAAAAATGTGGAGGATGAAGTCTAATAGCAATAATAGTAGACTGAACATGTGAACTCGCATACTCAAACCGAGTAAATTTGTGAGAAGTTGTGTTAAGTTAATAACCAAACACCCATATCCAACAATGATTTATGTTTCCAAGATTTATTACACAGAATTTTATTATTACACATGTTCTGAAGAGAATAATAAGTGGCAACACATACAAAGGATATTCATGTTTACGCAGTGATTCTAGTAGATAAAGAACCACATCATGAATACAAGCATCAGACCTCAAAGTAAAATACCCCAAACGTAGTGTACATGCACTGACATATTTTATGCACTGACAAAAACTGACAGAATAAGCCCTATTCCTTAATATATTTAAAGAAATATTATTTAAAATATTATTTGCAAACACTTAGTTTGCAGAATTTCCCCCCCCACCCCACCCCCACCATGTTTTACCAAAGAAAACCCCAAGTCTTCAGTAATTTTCTGGAGATAAAGACCAAGTATATAATGAGAAACGGATGATTAGCTGAATAGGTAGCAAGTCAGATATCGCTAACTCCAATCACTGTCACAATATCATGACATTTGGCACTTCATTGGAATTAGAAGACTTATTGTCCTTAATTTACCTGTATTGAAAAAAATGTGTGTGTGTGGGGTTAGAAAACCAGAGATTGCTTTGGCGTACAAAAAGTGGTAGTTTGCTTCACACAAGCAAGATACTATGAAAACACAGCTCAGTCAAAAAAAAAAAAAAAAAAAAAAGTGCAATCTTTGAATAATAAGTTTCTGCTAGCTAAAAATGCTTTTTATCTCAGATAATCAGTGGACTTTAAAATATAAACAAATATACTAGAAAAAAAATAACAACCAAACAAAAACAAACCCCAAGCCAAAAGCCCAACCAACCGACCAATAAACCCCACATTTACAACCAAAAAGCTCTCCTACTATATACATTATATTAAAACTTTGCAAGAATCATAAAAAAAACCCAAAGTTTTTCCTTTTTTTTTCTCTCTTTTTTTTTAATTTCAGAGAATAAATTTCACTCAAAGGATGGATTAGCCTGAGTTAAGTGTATGTACTGGTTGGAAAAAATATATAAAAGTACAAATGGTTTCCCAAGCACAGCAGCTTGAGATCAAAATGACTCCTAATCCTCCCAGTTTACCCAGTACTGCCATTTTCTTAATCATAAATATTTTAATCATGCTCCTTTAATGTTTTTCAGCACAAATGGTAAATGCTGTAGTTGTGGAACAATCCTTCCCTCTAGGATGCTTTTTCAGGTAAATATTCTTATAAATTTTCACTTGTTATGTGAAATTGTGGAGTATTCTGTGACAGATACTAGATTGTGTCTTAGGTGTTTATAAAGAAAGATTCTGGGACAGAACGTAGAATCTGGGGTTTGTTTTCAAGAGAAAAAACTTAAGGAAATACTGGTAAATGTAAATACTGGTAAATGGATGTATGTCAAATTATTTGCACTAATCGATGCTAATATCTTCTCACTCAAATAAGAACATCTTCATAAGCCATTTATGCATACATCCTCTGACCACCTTAATGTAATATCAACAGCAGCATTGTCAATGCATTAACACATTAATGAGTATGCCATGGTCACGGTATTTAATATTTGGGTCACCTTTGTTAACATCTATTATTACCACTTTTGAATTTCCTTTGCTATTTCTACAATTTAATTTAGTTTTGTGTTGAGGTTTTGGTCTCTATATTTTCTTTCCATTTGTATGGCTCTGGCCCTAGCACAACTTTCCTTAGTAAAAACCAGTACTTATATCTGGCTTGTTTTCAGCCTCGGAACAGATATTCTAATTTCTGAGACATTTTTATTATCATTATATGTTTTTTCAAGATATCCTTTAGAATTACATCTAACTAGCAGAATTCGAGTTCACTATTGCCCAGTAGAAGGCTCTGTTTTCTGCCTGGGGATATTCAAGAGGATTAGCTTTTTCTCTGTAAATACTGGCTTCTGTTTTCAGGTATCTCATTCATCTTTGCACCAGAATCCCACTTACGAGTAGTAAATGAGGTATAATATTCAATGTGATATTTCAGTGACTAGCTGTTGGATTAATTTGTCTATCTGGACATTTGTCTATTTGATTCATTTGCCTGTCTGTAAGCTTTGTTTACAGTACAGATGTCTACATCTGAGCAAGTTCCTCCAGGCTGCCTGTAATCTTGAAGTCAGGTATCTTTTGATTACCAGTCTTGAATTTTGATTTTTGCAACATAGCAGACTTGGGTTTTGTTTGTGTTTTCATCTATGACAGTGAAGTATTTTATAACACATCTTTAAAACAATTAAGCAGATTTCTCTATAAATTCTCAATTTCTACTTTAATTTTCATACATATCAGATTTGTGTGGGTTTACAGTTGGGTAAATCAGCTTGCCTCATTATGGTCTTCTTTTTCTTGTACCATTTTCAGTATGGTCAATTGCTGTTTCAGAGCTACATACCATGCCCTTGTGAACTCTCAATCCAGAATTCTTGAAATGTTCCTTTTTCAGCTTCGAGATTCAACTCTAATGCCACATTACAGATTCAAAAACATTATATAATCACGGTTTTCAAACCTGTTAAAAATCCTTCAGTTCACAGAATCATAGAATATCAGATTGAAGGGGAGCACAAGGATCATCTAATTCAACCTTTCTTGGCAAAAGCACGGTCTACAGAAGATGGCCTATCACCCTGCCTAGACGAATCTTAAAAGTTGTTGTTCCTGTTATGTTTGTTTGGGGGTTTTGTGGTTTTTTATTATTAAATGTTAAAATTAACATCTTCTGAAAGCCTCAAAGTTCTTGTACAAGAGTATAAAAGTATTTCCTCTTGTACAGTAAAACTTTTAAAATTTCCTTATTTTATCTGCTGGCAGTCTGCTCTTCTTCAGTCATCTAGAAGACATGAATAATGTCTTCAGCTGCTGAGCTAGGGGTCTTCAAAACAAAAAATCCTTTCAGTAAGCATAAGAGAGACTGAAGAAGAGGTTTTTTGCCTAGGCAGTCTGGTCAACCTGGTCCTTCCCATGTCTTTGTTTTAAAGACAGATGTATCTCACTACTCAAGACAAAATATACATGTATGTAATCTAAGGCGATGTGTAATGTAAATTCTAATACTTAAATGTTAAGTACTTTGAGTAATTCAAAATTACTAGATCTCATATGCTCATGTCTTTCAAAGCACTGTTTCATTTTCCATTTAGATCATCTTTCCTCATTAATATCACTAAATGTATCAACTTGTGGGTTTTTTAACTTCCACCCACATTTTTACACAGAGAACTATTTACAGATTAGTCCTTATGAATGTTCCAAGCACTGTGACACAATATGAGACTTCTATAGAAAAGCTACACACTGTATAAAAATTGCCTTTTTAGGTTGTGTTATTACAGCTAGAGAGTAGTTTACCATGTCCTGCACTTCAACTTGGAAACCAGCCTTAGAAGACAATGTATCAAAAACCTAATACTACTGGCATTTCTAACTATTTGCAGAAACAGTTAAAAAAAAAAAATCCAGTTTAAGTGTTCTCCATTGCATAAAATAAGCCAGTTATTTTATTTGCACTTTGGAAAAACAACAACAACAAACCAAACCAAACCAACAAACAAAAAAACCCCAAACAAAACAAACAAAACAAACAAACAAAAACCAAACCAAACCAAAACAAAACACTGTGGTTGTTCCAATGAGAAATGAGAAGACATTAAAAATGTGAGAGCAAACACAAGCAACTTGCTAATATTTAATATCATTATTATCACCCAAACTAAGATGTATAACCTCAGTAAATAACAACAGAAGATTAAACCTTCTCAGTAAGTGAAGCTTCTGTCGGGGCATCTGTTTCTCAAGGATTCTAATTACTAAATAATTAATTTCAGATCAGATAAATTTTATTTTGGACATTCATCATGTTACCACTTCAGACATCTAAACTTCTTAATTGAAATTGTGGAAGATGCAGTTAGTTTATAACAAGACATTTTACTTTCTTTTTTCTTTCTTATTACACATTCTTTCTTCACTTTGAAGTTCCCCTTTGTCATTGATTAAAACTATATGAAAGCCTGGTAAAAAAGAATTATTTACGTTATTGTCCACCCTAAAAAGTTATAGTCAATGAGCAACATTTTACACTGACATAAAAGAAAGAATCCATCGAAGAGACAGGCAGCTTGCCAACTCTTCTTCATACAAGTTACTGACATCCTGAAACATGGAAACAATGTATGTAAAAGATCAAAAAAAATTCCAATTTGCATTCTATTTTGTGGTCTAGCTCTTAAGAATATACCTTAATATGATTTCAGACTGTGTATATCTTCCTCCTCCAAAGTGGGCATTTCTATAAATCATCTGAATGGAACAAAATATAACCATAAATAATAAGAACGTAATATGAACCAAAGTTCTTTTTGAGCACTTTGAATTATTTCTTGCTACTTTTCAGATTGTATATTTTTTGTTTATTAGAGGATAAATTACTTAACTTCACCCTGGAAATTTTGATAAAGGCTTTTACCATGAATCATACTTGGCTAGGACCAGGAATAAGACATTTGTACATGTTTGGAGAGATTATCCAGCATTCCATGACATACTATTCATTTATTTTTTCTACAAAAACTTCTAAACTGTTTTATCCAGTAATTTCCAGATGCATTAATTCATTATACTCTCAAATTTCATGTCTGGTAAGGGCTTTTTATTAGTTATTGCTTGCACAGTCACAGGCCCTGGTTGTTGTGGGTGATTTTCACTTCCCTGACATTTGCTGGAAGGACCATTCAGCCAGCCAGTCACAGTCCAGGAGGTTCCTCCAGTGCATTGATGATAACTTCCTCATGCAGATGGTGGAGGAGCCCACTAGGAGAGGTGCACTTCTGGATCTCATCCTCACTAACAAGGAGGGTCTGGTCGAAGCAGTAAAGGTTGAGGGTTGCTTGGGTTGCAGTGACCACGAGATGGTGGAGTTCAGCATCTTGTGTGGCAGGAATAGAATAGCAAGTAGAATTGCAATCCTGGACTTTAGCAGGGCTAACTTTGGCCTTTTCAAGCAATTGCTGGGGGAAATCCCATGGGCAAGACTGCTTGAAGGAAAAGGGGCCCAAGATAGCTGGATTGCATTCAGAGATTGCTTCTTCCACGCTCAGGATCAGAGCATCCCCACATGTAGGAAGTCAAGGAAGGGAGCCAGGAGGCCTGCGTGGTTGAATAGGGATCTGTTGGGTATGCTCAAGAAGAAGAGGAGAATTTACAGGTCATGGAAGCAGGGGCTGGCCACTTGGGAGGAATATAAGGCTGCTGTTAGAGGATGTAGGAAGGCAGCTAGGATAGCCAAGGGCTCCTTAGAATTACAGCTGGTGAGAGGAGTCAAGGACAGCAAAAAGAACTTTTTCAAATACATAGCAGATGAAACTAATACCAGAGGCAATGTAGGCCAGCTGAGGAATGGGGTGGGTGCCCTGGTGGTAGAAGATACAGAAAAGGCAGAATTACTGAATGCCTTCTTTGTCTCTGTCTGCTCTGCCGGAGGCTGTCCTGGGGAGCCCTGTACCCCTGAGGCCCCGGATGAAGCCAGGTCAATGGAGGAGTTTGCTTTAGTCGATGAGGACTGGGTTAGGGAGCAATTAAATAGTCTGGACGTCCATAAATCCATGGGTACAGATGGGATGCATCCGCGGATGCTGAGGGAGCTGGCTGAAGTCATTGCTGGACCGCTCTCCATCATCTTTGCCAAGTCTTGGGAAACGGGAGAGGTGCCCGAGGATTGGAGGAAAGCAAATGTCACTCCAGCCTTCAAAAAGGGCAAGAAGGAGGACCCAGGTAATTATAGACCGATCAGCCTCACCTCTGTCCCTGGGAAAGTAATGGAACAGCTTATCCTTGGTGCCATCTCAAGGCATATCAAGGATAAGAGGGTTATTAGGAGCAGTCAGCATGGCTTTACCAAGGGTAAGTCATGCTTGACCAACCTCATAGCCTTTCATGAGAATGTAACAAGGTGGATGGATGATGGCAGAGTGGTGGATGTGGTCTACCTTGACTTCAGCAAAGTGTTTGACATAGTCTCCCATAGCATCCTAGTTGCTAAGTTGAGGAGGTGTGGTCTAGACAATAGAGTAGTGAGGTGGGTTACAAACTGGCTGAAGGAGAGAAGCCAGGGAGTGGTAGTCAATGGTGCGGAGTCTAGTTGGAGGCCAGTATCTAGTGGAGTGCCTCAGGGGTCAGTACTGGGGCCAATATTGTTCAATATATTCATTAACGATTTAGACGAGGGAGTAGAGTGTACTATCAGCAAGTTTGCGTATGACACTAAGCTGGGAGGAGTGGCTGACATGCCAGAAGGCTGTGCTGCCGTCCAGTGGGACCTGGACAGGCTGGAGAGTTGGGTGGGGAATAACCTGATGAAATTTAACAAGGGAAAGTATAGAGTCCTGCATCTGGGCAGGAACAATCCCAGGTTCCAGTATAGGTTGGGAAATTACATATTAGAGAGCAGTGTAAGGGAAAGGGACCTAGGGGTTCTGGTGGACAACAGGATGACCATGAGCCAGCACTGTGCTCTTGTGGCCAGGAAGGCCAATGGCATCCTGGGGTGTATTACAAGGGGGGTGGTTAGTAGATCGAGAGAGGTCCTCCTTCCCCTCTACTCCACCCTGGTGAGACCACATCTGGAATATTGTGTCCAGTTCTGGGCCCCTCAGTTCAAGAAGGACAGGGAACTGCTGGAGAGGGTCCAGCGTAGGGCAACAAAGATGATTAAGGAAGTGGAGCACCTCCCTTAAGAAGAAAGGTTGAGGGAGTTGGGTCTCTTTAGTTTGGAGAAGAGGAGACTGAGGGGTGACCTTATTAATGTTTATAAATATATAAAGGATGAGTGTCACGAGGACGGAGCCAGGCTCTTCTCGGTGGCAAACAATGCTAGGACAAGGGGTAACGGGATCAAGCTGGAACACAAGAGGTTCCACTTAAATTTGAGAAAAAACTTCTTCTCAGTGAGGGTGACAGAACACTGGAACAGGCTGCCCAGGGAGGTTGTGGAGTCTCCTTCTCTGGAGACATTCAAAACCCACCTGGACATATTCCTGTGTGACCTCACCTAGGCATTCCTGCTCCAGCAGGGAGATTGGACCAGATGATCTTTTGAGGTCCCTTCCAATCCCAAACATACAGTGATACTGTGATACTGTAAATTGCATACTTATTCCTTATCATGGACATAGCAGTTTGTAGGAACAGAACGTTTAAGTAAAAACAGAATTCTCAAAGGGAAAGCATAGTCATTGAATTAAATCCATTCACAGGCAGAACTGCCTCACCTTCATTTCAAGAAGCTAAGATTGATATTATCTCTCTGGGTCATAATTTCAAATGATGCAGTTGCAAAGCTCATGAGCTTGAATGCCAGAGACAAAGTAGATTGAGGTAGGATTTCTTTACTTCTTTCAAAGTTAATGAATGTGACATAAATTACCTATTTTCTTATTAAAAATGCACATGTGGCATTAGAGTGGTGGCAATTAGAGTGTCTCACTTTGGACAATAGTCAGCTCCTACACAGAAAAATACTACAGGCTTGTCATTAATGTCACCATATTCCATTGAAAGGCAATCGGAGTTGGAAGCCTAATTCTGACAGACTTTTGGAAATCCCAGCCCAAAGGAAGAGGAAGAGATTAAAAAGTAATTCTATGACCTACCACACACTTTTTGTTTAATTTATGAAATGAAATCTGCTTCCTTAAGTATCTCTGGCATGTCTGGTATGGCAGCACTCAACCGTGGCTTCGGTTTGTTCAGGTCACGATAGTCCACTGTTAATCTCCGCCATTCATCATACTTTTACACTGGCCATATGCGACTACTAAAGCATGAGTAAGACTTGCTGATCATTTCTCAATTCTGCAATTGATGAATCAGGTCATAGATGCTAACCAGTCTTAGTTGGTACAATATTGTCACTGGTGTGCCATCATGTTAGCAATCCAAACCTGCTGTTATTCAGTACACAGAAAGCCCAAAATGGAGCAATCTTCCAAGAGGCCTGGCAAGGTAGCCAGCTGTTTAATCTTCTCTATATTTATGGTGGCTACACCAAAAACCCATTGGTACACTTTTGGGTCCTTCTAGTATCCTTTCCTGAAGTAGTCTATGCCAAGGATACACGGGGTCTCTGAGCTGGTCACAATAGGTGCTTTTGCCTCTTGTCCCCTGTTAAGCTCACATCAGCCTCCAATCAAGACACTTTGGAATTCCAGATTGGTTTCATGCTCTGGTGGCATTAGGGTGTACTGTGCACCAGTGTCTAACAAAGCCTTTTACTTCTGTAGATCTGGTATGTTGGGCCATCAAACCTACAAAATTTAGTAGACCTCTTAATCCCTTTCCTCCTCCTGGTCAAAGGCAGAGACCCTCTATTCTTGTTCAGAGTATTGCACTGCCTGGCAAGAGACGCTTTCATCAGAGTCAAGGGAGGTGATGTCAGTGATTCTTCTTCTGCATCAGGGGGATCACTGATTGTCTTTTTTATATCTCAACAGCAATTAAACTGAGACCCTTCTTGGGTGGCCCCTTCTAAACAGCTGTCTTCCCCCTCAGTCTTGTTCATGGGCTTTCAGCTTAAATGTGGGCTTACCAACCCAGTTCCTCATGTCCTTCCCCTGGTCATGCAGGAAGAATCAGAAAGTGCCATGCAGCATGTGCTCGGGTCTCTCTTTCCCTCTCGCCAGGGCTCCATGAGGCACGCTGGACAGCCAGGTGCTGTACAAAGGGTACAAGGAGAGAGAGAGATTTTCTTCAAAATTTCAGAGCCAGGAAGATGCTCTCTCCACAGCTGGTGTACCTGAAGCACATTGAAGTCAAGCTGTTTGGAAGCTGATGCTTTTTGGACCACCTTCCTCCACATGGCTCATATTAAAAAACTGTCATCCGGATCTTTGGAGACCTTGTCATCTAGGTCATTGTAGATAACTTTCAGCACTGCTAACTCTCCCACGTACTGGATGCCTTTTACAGCAGTAGTCTTCCCTTGGTACTTGACAAGGTCTTCCTTGAATGGATATCTTGCATTCATGCTGGACAGGATCTGATTCCAGAAACTGTGAATTTTTGCCTCTTTCCTAATTTCTCTGTCAATTCCCTGGTCCCTAGGGAGGGATCACAGCTGCTGGGCTTCCTTATATTCTAATTTCTAACAGTTGGCCCCAGTGTCCCAGCATTGGAGGAAATGGACAGCCATCTGCTCATCTGGCTGGCAGCTGCAATCTTTCCGCATGTCTTGAAGTTTTTTCAAGTTTAGGGACTGGGTAGTTTCCTCTTCTTGTGTCATTTCTCTCACTTCTTTCCCTCATTCCTTTGCTGAAGGACTGGCTTCCTGATCAGACTCTTCATCCTCCACCTCCCTTACTAATTGAAGATAAGGACTCATCAACCTCCATGTCCACTGCTTCTTTTTCATTCCTGGGGTCATTACTGTAGTTAAGGTTTGGGTCCCTGTCTCAGCTGTTGTGTTCCCAGTTGTAGCGTAGATCCCTGTCTCAATCGTGTCATCTTCAGGGGTGCTCTGGGTTCCTGTCTTAAACCCAGTGCTCTGATAGTACCGAACTATGCCTCAATAGGCATAGGCCAAGCCTCAAAACAGTGCAAGAATTTACTGGTTTTTATTGGGGTAGGTGAGGCACCCTTCTATCAGGTGGCACATAAATTCACAAGGGTTACTTGCCTGTTCAGGTAGAAAATTCCAGTCTATGGGAGCTTATAATTTCTCTAAGTGCTTGCACAAATACTTTCACATACTCTGCTATCCATGGACCAAACACCTTAGTGCATGTTTCAGTGTCACCTCTCCCCAGAATTGTCTCCTCTTACACCAGGATGATATCAGATTCCATAAACTTGACATTAACCTGATAATGTTAGTACTATTAAACAACTTACATAAATGAACAAGGATCTCAGGAGCCTGTGCAACAAAACCACCAACATCAGTCATGGATGAGAAGAGAGAGGTGTATTCTCTCATCCTCTCCAAAACATAGTTACCCCAGCACAGTAAGGGAATGAATACCATGGCAAAGCACATAGACATTGTTTGTATTAACATGTTTCTAGGCTCAGCAAAATAAAGAGCTGAATGGTGCAGCCAATAAAATCTGTGATCTGCACAGAAACCTGCTGATTAATAACTGTTATAGCTATACCACGCCTGATTCAAAGTTGTCATAATCTCAAGCCTCATTTTGGGTGCCAAAAAAGGACTGTGGTATGTTTACCTTGGCAGGCCACCAGGTGCCCCCCAAGTTGCTCTGTCACTCCCCCTCCTCAGCAGAACAGGAGGCAGAAAATAAGATGAAAATTACGTGGGTTGAGATAAGGGCAGTTTAATGAAGAAAAGGAAAGTCTGTGCATGGAGGTAAAGCAACGAGATTTATTCTCTAGTTCCCATCAACAAGTGATGCCCAGCTGCTTCCTAGGAAGCAGGACCCCAATGCATGTAGCGATTGCTTCAGAAGACAATTGCCTGAACAACAAATGCTCCCTTCTCCCATTTTCTCTTGTCTTTTGTTTCTGAGTTCAACACCATGTGGTATGGAATAGCTCTTTGGTCAGCTTGGGTCAGCTGTCCTGGCTATGTCCCCTCCCAATCTCTTGCCCATCCCCAGCCTACTGGCCTTCAGGGAGTTGGAAAGGCAGAATTGATGCTCTGCAAGCACTGTGCAGCAGTTGCCAAAACACTGGTGTGTTATCAACACTGTTCTTGCAACAAATACAAAGCACAGCACTATAGCTGCTACTATTGGGAAAGTTAACTCCATCTCAGTCAGACCCAACGTATTTTTAAAACATAAAGCTCCTGTGGGTTGACAATTTTTCAGATCAAGTTGATCTTTTATAGAGCCTCTCCTCATATGATGAGTGGTCCAATTCAGACCACATCCATGGCCACCACTTCAGTCATTAATGTGTTTCTTATATTGGAGGCACAAAACTGGACACAGTATCTAGAAGTAGTTAATTTCTTCCCTTCTGTTTGGCTTCTCTATATCCAGTGTCTTTTTTGGCAAATATTATATCTATTTTGCCAAGTCATTATGATAAATAGTTAGAAAAACAGTGCCTTTAAATTCTATTCTTATATACCTAGATCAGAAAGTTTTCAACTTTAATCTTTTTCATCTACCCAAGTATACCAACTGTTTAGCTTTGCCAAATACATAAAAGATTCACCAGTCTTTAGGATAAAAGTTGGCTCACAGTTATCCTGGTCAACTTACACCTTTTGAATGGTAGTATAGCATTAATCTTCACCTAGACTTCATGGATTTCTTCAGTGTTCCAGGATTAGAAGAAGTTAATCCTACACTTTGTCAATCATCTCTTTCAGAGGGCATTTATTCAGATTTTGTGCCTGTAGACAATGCTTAACATCCTTCTTATTTAATAAAAATCTCCAAATTACTTTTAAATCTTCACAGCAGAATTTTAATCCTTATTGAAAAAATTAAAAATTTTTCTTTGGAATTTTGTTATTTTTACTAAAACCAGGTGTATGCCACTGGTATGATTAGGCTTTTTTTTTACCACAGTAAAACTTAAAATACCCTTAATAGCAACATAACAGCAACTACAGCCAACTTTTGTCTGATTTTTTTACAATAGTTTATGAAATTTCTCAATAGCATGACTTTTACAATATCATTATATAAATTTTGTCTTTTTTTTTTAGTTACATATACTTTTTCTAACTTCATGAAAATTATTAGTGAACTAGAATTAGGTTTTAGATGTATTTATTCCTTCTTATTCTTTGTTGAATCATGGCTAGCTGTCCATGCAAAAACTGAAGATTTCCCAGTTGCCATCTTTAATTCTCTGCTTTTCTTTCCCTACTGAAAAATCCTACACGTTTTAATGTAAACTTATTAATTCTTTATTTTAATTATTTTTTGTGTAATATCAAATATGTATTTTCCATTGCGTACATGTACAGTTTCACTCATTTTTTGCCCATCTTGAGTATGAAGGAATCATGATTCCTGATCTCTGATCAACAAGCACATTATGGTTTGGTGAATAAGTAACCTTTCTACATTGCAGAATTGTTCATATTCTATTGCATGCATTAAGTTCTTGTTGAATGTAATCTAGAAACACACACGTATTCAAGATGCTTTGAAGATATTATTATCAACCCAGTTAAAAAATATGAGTTTCTAGTATGACTACATTACTACTGACTAAAGTCACCTTATTCTATCCAAATAGAGATATGAGCAGGTATTCTAATATACAAGTGAGATCCAATCAACTTTTTAAATTGTCAATTATACCACATTTATTCTCAGTGATGATAACACCCAATGCCTCTTGCTAACTTACTGAGACTCCAAGCATTGGACAGAAAGAAGAAAATAAATTCTTATTTTAAACTATTTTACCACATTAGTATGATGGGTTTGCAACACCCTAAGCAAGTACAGCATTTAACACTTTCACTCACGTGCTTTTATGTATACATTTCTATGTACACATACACACACACACCTGCATAAAACATGTGTTATTGATTTAACTCTCTCGTTAATGTTAGTATTAAGGCACTCTCTCCCTCCACCTGTGCAGATGCCAATTCTCATACCATAATTAATTCCAATATCCTATTAAAATAAATTCTCAGTGTGGCTAAAGCTGTGTCATCAATTCTTTAACATATTTACTGTTTTCTTCTTTTTGCTGACAAAAACAGCTATGATAAAATCATCTAGACTTTTGACTTCCTCTTTGCCCTTCTAAATAACATTTTTGAAATGTCTCATAGTGTGTTTATTTAACGGTGTGTACTGTGACTAATGGAGATTTCTCAGATAGATTAAGAGAGTTCTGAGGAGACAAACACACCTTTACATTGACAAATTCTCCAGGTGATTTTGGTGCTTACATAGTGACTACTGACATCTAGTTATCTTATTAACATGGCATGAAAATAAATAGTCAATCAAATAGTATGCAATTCATATTAAACATATTTACTTGTTGGCATTAATAACTACCATTAATTAAAAGGAATAAAAGCACTGGAACTAAAATTATAATTTCCCTAAAGCATTTCCTTTATATATATTTTAACAAAGGAAGAAAGCTAAAGGCTTCAGGTAAATCCTGGTCTGTTAGTTCAAAGTCTTGTCAATACAAAATACTGTTTGAGGGAGACAGATAGGAACTATTATTCACTTCTTAGTGACATCCAGCACTAGGAAGTCAGTAGTAGCAGGAGTAGTAGTTGTAGTCATAATGATAGAACCAAGTCAGAAGTACCTTGTAATGCAAATTGGAAGAGGGTGTCTCTTTTATTATTACTAGAGTCCATTATGGCAAGAATGGCACTGAGCAAAATCACACAGGTCTCCTTTTTCCTGCCTTTTGAAATAAAGAGCATTCCACACAGAAAGAGAAGAAAAGAGAAGGGGAAGGGGAAGGGGAAGGGGAAGGGGAAGGGGAAGGGGAAGGGGAGGGAAAGGAAAGGGGAAGGGGAGGGAAGGGAAAGGAAAAGGGAAGGGGAGGGAAAGGAAAGGAAAGGAAAGGAAAGGGGAAGGGGAGGGAAAGGAAAGGAAAGGAAAGGAAAGGAAAGGAAAGGAAAGGAAAGGAAAGGAAAGGAAAGGAAAGGAAAGGAAAGGAAAGGAAAGGAAAGGAAAGGAAAGGAAAGGAAAGGAAAGGAAAGGAAAGGAAAGGAAAGGAAAGGAAAGGAAAGGAAAGGAAAGGAAAGGAAAGGAAAGGAAAGGAAAGGAACAAAAAAAAACCCAAGAACCAAAACCAAACCAACCAAACAAAATCAACCAAACAAAACAAAACAAAACCACAGAAAACAAAACAAACAACTTCTCCACATGCACACAAAACCATCAAATAACAACACAAACAAAATACCCCAAATAAACCAACCCAAGAAAACCCAACCAAACAAGAAAGAGTTAACTTGTATTATTTTAAAGCATGGATTTTTCTAGATAAAAGCAACAATAAGTGCTGAAGTAGTGTGTAGCTGTGAATTTTCACAGAAGGTAGTAAGTACGAGATCAACTGAGGAGGATTTGGGATAGGTGCTAGCAGTGTTATAAGGTTTTTGAGAAAGAAAGTTTTGAAGTCAATAGTGTTGTAGGGCTGAGACTAGTACTTCAATTCTGTCACTTCTACTTTATTACTTACTCATTGGTTTTAAATCTAGAGCCCGACAAAATCAACTGTTAATCAAGCTGTCACAAAAAGACTGTGGTGACCCAGATGGAGACCCTGCCAGGAACTGTGGCTGTTCAGGTCTCTGGCTGCAGGCAGTGCCAGTGCCTGCTGCTGCCACAGGAGGAAGGCAGGCATTCTACCTACGTGAGGTGTGAGAAGGTGGGAGATCTGCTCAGCATGGTGGTGAAAATTAAGGAGGAGGTCAAGAGACTGAGGACCATCAGGGAATGTGAAAACAAGATCAACTGGTGGAGTAATTCCCTGGCATGCCAGCCAGAAAGGCCCCGGGGAGATATCCCCCAAAAGGTGATGGACCCCTTGCCCTGTCAGGCAGAGTGGGGAGACCCAAGACAGTCCCTGCCCTGTCACTGTTGGGACCAAAAAGATGAGGAGGGTTGGAAGTGAGTTCCAGTTCAGCATCATGGGCAAACCCCCTCCTGACCTGCTTTGTTTCCCCAGGTACCCCTCTCTTATAGGTTTGAGGCCCTCAATCTTGAAGGAGAGGTAGGTGAGAATGTAGTGCAAGGCCCACCTACAAGGTCACATAGGAAGAGGTGGTTGACTCCATAACTCAAGACTGCCTCTGATAAGAAAGAAAGAAGGGTAATTGTCATAGACGATTCCCTTCTGAGAGGGACGGAGGACCCAATATGCAGAGTTGACCCTCATCATAGGGAAGTATATAGTCTACCTGGATCCCAGATCAGGGATATCACCAGGGCACTCCCCAACCTGGTGTACTCAATGGACTACTACCCGCTATTGATCTTCCAGGCAGGTGGGGAGGAAGCTGCATCCCATAGTCTGAGGGGAAGGAAGAAAGATTTCAAGGCTTAGGACGGTTGGTGAGAGTCTGGGGCGCAAGTTATTTTCTTTTCCGTCCTTCCATTTTTGGGTGACGACATGGGATGGAATAGAAGAATTCAGTCCGTAAATGACTGGCTACAAGACTGGTGCTACAGGCAGGGCTTTGGATTCTCTCATAACAGCTGGTTTTATAAGACACCAGTCCAGACAGTGATACATGGAAAAGGTTTATCTCACATGGGCAAAAGGATGCTGGGACAGGAATTAGCAGGGCTCATGAGGAGAGGGTTGAACTAAACTCAAAGTGGGATGGGATTGTAGGTGGACTTGCATCGGTGGGGCAGCACTCTAGAATTGATGAAGACTGGGAGGCCTTCCATCCCCGTAGGGTGAAATCGGTGCGCTCAGCTCGCTCTCTGAAATGCCTGTACACCAATGCACACAGCATGGGGAATAAGGAGGAGGAGTTAGAAACCTCTTTTCAGTCAGATGTTTATGATCTGATGGCAAATACAGAGACATGGTGGAACAGCTCACATGACTGGAATGTGGTTATGGATGGCTATGTTCTTCTCAGGAAATACAGACCAGCAAGGCAAAGTGGTGGAGTGCTCTTTACGTGACACAGCAATTACAATGTATTGAGTAGTGTCCAGGAGCAGATAAGGAGCAAGTTTGGAGTCTGTGGGTGAGAATTAATGGCAGGCTGGCAGGGTTGATACTGTTGTGGGTGTCTATTACAGGCCATCAGATCAGGATGAGGAAGTTGATGAGGCATCTGAGAGCAGCCTCTCAATTACAGGCCCTGTTTGTTGTGGGGGATTTTAACTACCCTGATGTTTGCTGGAAGGACTAATCAGCCAGCCATCCACAGTTCAGGATGCTCCTTCAGTGCACTGATGCTAATAACTTCCTGCTGCAAATGTTGGATGACCCAAGCAGAAGAGGAGCATTGTTGGATCCCATTCTCGCTGCAGCGACCATGAAATGGTGGAGTTCAGGATCTCATGTGGCAGGAACTGAATACCAAGCAGAATCACAGCCCTTCAGTATCTTTGGCTTTTTCAAGTAGTTGCTGGAGGAAACCCCATGGGCAAGGATACTTGAAGGTAAAGGGGCCCAAGATAGTTGTTTAGCATTCAGGGACTGCTTCTTCCAAGCTCAAGATCTGACCATCCCAAAACACAGGAAGTCAAGAAAGGGAGCCAGGAGACCTGCTTGGTTAAACGGGGAACTGCTGGGCA
This sequence comes from Nesoenas mayeri, assembly GCF_963082525.1. Lineage (NCBI taxonomy): Eukaryota > Metazoa > Chordata > Aves > Columbiformes > Columbidae > Nesoenas > Nesoenas mayeri. Next base: position 46,022,980 of record NC_137542.1, on the reverse strand, counting down.
AACTCAAGTGGAAGACGAGAGTTTAAAGATCATGGAAGGAGGGGCTGGCCACTTGGGAATAATATAAGGCTGTTGACAGAGGATGTAGGGAGGCAACTAGGAAATCACATTCCTCCTCAGAATTAAACCTGGTGAGAGGGATCAAGGGCAATGGAAAGCATTTCTTCAAATACATGGCAGATACAACTAACACTAGAGGCAATGTAGGCCCACTGATGAATGAGATGGGTGCCCCGGTGACAGAAGATACAGAGAAGGCAGAGTTACTGAATGTCTTCTTTGTCTACATTGCTGGAAGCTGTCCTGAGAAGCCCCATACCCCTGAGGCCCAAGGGGAGGTCAGGACATCTGAGGAGTTTGCCTCAGTTGATGAGGATTGAGTTAAGGTCCAGTTAAGAAATCTGGACATTCATAAATCCATAGGTCCTGATGGGATGCCCCCACAGGTGCTGAAAGAGCTGGCTGAAGTCATTGCTAGGCCACTCTCCATCATCTTTGCTAAGTCATGGGAAATAGGAGAGGTGCCTGAGGACTGGAGGAAAGCAAATGTCACTCCAGTCTTCAAAAAGGGCAAGAACAAGGACCCGGGTAACTACTGACTGGTTAGTCTCACCTCAGTTGATGGTGATGGAACAACTTATCCTTGGCACTATCTCAAGGCATACCAAGGATAAGAGGGTCATTAGGGGCAGTCAGCATGGCTTCAGCATGAGGAAGTCATGCTTAACCAACCTCATCACCTTTTATGAGGACTTAACCAGGTGGATAGACGATAGCAAAGCAGTGGATGTGGTCTAGACTTCAGTAAAGCATTTGACACAGTCTCCCACAGCATCCTCGCAACTAAACTGAAGAAGTGTGGACTGGATGATTGGGTAGTGATGTGGACTGTGAAATGGCTGAAGGAAAGAAGCCAGAGAGTTGTGGTCAGCGGGGTAGAGTCTAGAGTGAGGCCTGTATCTAGTTGAGTGCCTCAAGGGTCGGTACTGGGACCAGTACTATTCAATATATTCATCAATGACTTGGATGAGGGAAGAGAGTGCACTGTCAGCAAGTTTGCTGATGACACCAAACTGGGAGGAGTGGCTGACATGCCAGAAGGCTGTGCAGACATTCAGCGAGACCTGGACAGGCTGGAGAATTGCATGGGGAAAAAAATAATGAAATATAACAAGGGCAAGTATAGAGTCTTTCATCTGGGCAGGAACAATCCCAGGTTCCAGTATAAGTTGGGGAATGACCTGTTAGAGAGCAGTGTAGGGGAAAGGGACCTGGGGGTTCTGGTGGACAGCGGGATGACCATGAGCCAGCACTGTGCCCTTGTGGCCAGGAAGGCCAATGGCATCCTGGGGTGTATTACAAGGGGATGGTTAGTAAGTCGAAAGTGGTTCTCCTTCCCCTCTACTCTGTTCTGGTGAGACTGTGTCTGGAATACTGTATCCGGTTCTGGGTCTCTCAGTTCCAGAAGGACAGGGAACTGCTGGAGAGAGTCCAGCACAGAACCACAAAGATGATGAAGGGAGTGGAGCATCTCCCTTATGAGGAAAGGCTGAGGGAGCTGGGTCTCTTTAGCTTGGAGAAGAGGAGACAGTGGAGTGACCTCATTAATGTTTATAAGTGTATAAAGGGTGAGTGTCATGAGGATGGAGCCAGGCTCTTCTCGGTGACAACCAATGACAGGACAAGGGGCAATGGGTACAAACTGGAATATAGGAGGTTCCATTTAAATTTGAGAAGAAACTTCTTTCTAGTGAGGGTGATAGAACACTGGAACAGGCTGCCCAGGGAGGTTGTGGAGTCCCCTTCTCTGGAGACATTCATAACCCACCTGGACACCTTCCTGTGTAGCTTCATCTAGGTGTTCCTGCTCCAGTGGGGGGATTGGACTAGATGATCTTTCGAGGTCCCTTCCAATCTCTAACATTCTGTGATTCTGTGAAGTGGTTAAAATGTTATTTCTAGTTACTTCTGATCTAGACTCAGCAGATCCTTCATCATAATATATTGCTTCAAAATTTCAGTTACTACTTTATCATTCTTGTAACAAAGATCACACAGCATAAAATCCTGATTTCTGCTATGATTTTTTCTTTCACAATCAAGTGACTATCTAGGTTTGACAATAATAATAATAATAATCATCATCATCATCGGTTAAAAACGAGGAGGTTTCTTGACAAGATAAATTTGACACAGTTATAAACAACTTCCCCCTGTTTCAATGAATAAGTTGGAATACAACCTAATTCTCAGTCAGTGTATTCTAGACAGTGCACTTGCCCTATTAAGGTAAACTGATTTATTATAATAGAGAGGCAGTAACACAAGCAGAAAACAATAGAAAACCATAAAATACATTGGTAACCTTGTTCCGTCAAAAAATTAATGAAACAATAAATGAATGTAATAAAATATTACATTTGCTTCCAAACATAATTATGGAATAATTGCAAAATTCATGATGCCTATGTCAACACCTGCACCTGTTTATTCTGATAAACACTAATTAACTATAGAAAATGTCTCCACTTTAATAAGCAGAAATACATACTTTCATTAGAACATGTCATCTTTTTTTGTCTTATTTCTTCTTTTTAAGTACATGACATATGAATACTAGTTAGATTTCCATGAGGACAGAGAATGTTCTATGTTTAATGAATATTCATTTCCTTCCTGCAATATGCTTTGTTGGTAGCTTGAATAGCAAATACCAGTTTAATCTTCAAGCTGCTAAAGATTTTCTTTTAAGACTTCACTTTGCTCTTCTATGTAAATGCAAACTCCTAAGAGAAAATACAAAGCATCATCTTATAACTGGAACAAGGGATAGATCTTTCTGCTATATATTTAGTAGTGGAGTTGAACTGAAAAGTAAGAGACAATTGTTTTAGGCCTACTATAAATATTGTTTTATTTAAATAATATAGTGTGTTACCAAGACATATACCTACTATTTTCATTGCTTGAGACTTTGACTCAACCCTTATGTGAAAGTTACTCTCTGAAAAAACTTCTGCATTATTATTCTCTGTTGGGTAAAATAAATAATATCATCAGAGAATTAAGAAGCGAGGGCTGGTGAAAATTTACCATTTTTATTTGTATAGTGGATTATAGGCAACATAGTCTGATGCTTCTTATAAACATCTTTTTGGAGACAAAAAACAAACAAAAACTAAAAGAACACATACACACAAAAACCCAACACGAACAAACAAAAAACCAATGGAAACTCTCTGCACACACCAAATCAAATCTTGCCATTATTATCCATGATAAGCAGCATTTCATTTCATATGGCTTCTCATTTGAACCTGATGTCAGAGGTAAGTTATGTGACTAAGAAACTCCCTAGTGAATTATCCAATATCACTCCCTCACCACGTTCTGCTCCTTATCAGACAGGCCATTCCTATTTAGAGTGAGTGAGGGCTGGGTTCCTCACCTTGACTAAATATTCTTAACATATTTTCTTCTTAAAAACTGGCTAATAGACAAAGTAGCCAAAAATAGACCTTATAATTAAGTAAATATTATATGGTAGGTCTGGAGTTTTAGGATGAATTAAGTCTATTTATAGCATGAAGCTTTTTTGCAATTATTTTGTAATATTATAATAAGTAACAACACTGTGTCCTCATTCTTCTGATCCTTCCCTCAACAATTTTTCACAAGAGGAAATGAAAAGTGTTCTGGAATATTTCACCAGTTGCTCCTGTTCTAAGGTGGTCATTTTGAGATTGTATTTTGTATAATTGTAATGTTGTTGTCCATTGCATGTTTGAAAAAGAAATACAAGGGAGTGTTCACTGTCATTCTCCTGTGGTCTGACTGACAAGCTCACAACCTCCAGGTCCTTGATTCCTGCTTTGGTTGCCTGTCATTGTTTCAAAGTGTTCAAAGTTATTCTTATAAATAGAAGTCAGATGACAACGGCATTTCTAAAGCAGATTACAGTGAGTTTAAAAGAAGATATTTGGATCAGATAATATATAAGTGGAAGTAAGATGGTTTTCAGGAAGCATTTGAGATTCAGCTGCAAGAGAACAAGCAGCAGGCACACAGATCCCAGCCCCTTAATCCAATGGCATATTATCGAAGACTGACAAGCTTGCCACTTAATGCAGTCTGCATTTATTGGCTGCTATAGTAGCTATCGTTTCTTATATCCTTGCAAGATTGTTTAATAGAATTTTTTTAAAATGTCCCTTTTAAGAGATTTCCTCTTATAAATTCAGGCTGACAATGGAAAACCAGCAAAAGTGGAAAACAAAAACAAACAAACAAACAAAAAACCAAAGAAAAAACAACAACAACAACCAATCAGTATGCTTTCTCACTAGCACAACTGTAAACTTCTATGAAGTCAAAATAGAGGAAATCCCTTCTTATTTAAAAAAAATTTAAGAAGGACTTGGCTCCTTTGAATGTTATTTCTCACATCAAATTCATGCCTGTCTACAATGTATTCATAATAAAAAAAATTCAAGGCCACAGAGATTGATTTGTTATTATTAGCAATTCCTTTTTACATAATACAAAATCAAAGCAGTATAAGATGAGGGAATTGTCTCTAGACAGACAAGACATTATGGTATTTATTAGTGCAAATCTCCTAAGAGATCATATTACATTCCAGCGTTGGTGCAAATGAAGCTAGTCTCATCATCTTTTTTTACAGAGGAGATAAAATATGTTAACAGCTACACTCATGTTTTAAGTGTCCTTCTTGCTTTCTTTTAATTTTCCTTCAATCCCAAATACACATTGACAACAGTATTTGTGTCAGAAAGTCAGTTAGTGCAAATTTTCAGTCAACACATTGAACACTTCAGTGTGGTCTAGTGTGCCCAGAGCATAATAAAATCAAATCATTTCACTTCTGTTTTTTAGACATGTTCTTTCAAAAAGCTGCAAGCATGAGGTTTCTAGACCATAATCGGTACTTAACACCCAAATGTGAAAGTTGTTTACTTATCACCACTACAACTACACAGCCACATCCTTACTAGGCATCTTGAAAACCCATTATAGTCTGACAAATGAAGTTCAGCTACACCAGGTTTTGTATCCACAGATTGTGAAGCATTTTGATGAGTTCATTATCCTAAACCAATTTGTGCACTTATTTTACACAAAATGGAGTAAATGCAAATAGAAACACCACAAATAAGATCTATCTATCTATAGATATATAAATACCTTGAAATGTTGCATGAATTTGTTCTTGATAAATATTCAGGTTCACATTTGCTTTTTTTGTGAGGAGGAGAAATAGAAAGATGTTGCTGCTTTTCAGTCTTTTCATTCAGTCATGTCAATGGAATATAGGAAGAGCCTGCTACAGTATTTTCTTGGCATATATTTTAACAGTAATTTTTCAATTAGTTTCAGCTGCACATTTCTTACAAATGATGGTAGAAAATATAGCATCTTAGATAACTGGTCATGGGAAGATATTTTGAATACTTAGAAATAGTTGATATTCAACATACAATGTGCTCTGAAATAATAAATATTAAGATCTCTTACTCTGTGCTGTTATGCAATGAATTGCAGAGCACAACTTGCACTTTAAGTAATAAGGTTTGTGTGCACAAATCCTGACTTTCTTTGAAATGTGCCTCTAAGGAACTATTGGCCTTTTCCATGTAGCTCTGCAACTGTAAAAGACTAGAGTCAGCCTCAGGGCCTCTCTGTATAAATAGCTTTTATTCAGCCTGCAGGATTGTGGAATGGAATAGGTGTTTTACTGAAATGCAAACAGCAGTGGCCCACTTTGCTTTACTTCAGCTTGCAAACACTAATTTATTTGAACTGATTTGCGTTGGGAATCTTGATTTCCCCTATGTGGTTCATTTAATATGTTTTTCTCTTAAGCTTCTTATGATGGGAGCATTCGACCTGTTTCCTCCAAAAGGATAAACACAACCAGATTAATCAGAACACAGATATTACCAGGGCTCTTTACTCACACAGCAGCTGAGACATGTCCACAGCTCCATGACTTAACTCTGACACTCATGCCTTTTCCTCTTCTCTGCTCAAGCCTTTCCAGACCTATATGTATGGGATGATATTACAGTTGCACCCCTAGCCAGCAAGGCAATGCAGCCTCAGTGAAATCAGATTAATGAGAGGAGAATTCATTTGTTTTTTCCATTGTACTTATTTGTTAAAATTTTCCCATCTACCCTCATTACTATGAACACTGGCATTAAGCAATACAAGCTGCACCCTATGAGGCTATTTTGCTTTCTGTATTTTTACTTACATTAACATTAGAGTTTTCATGTCTGCTATGAACCTAATGAAACTCAATGTTCTGTATTTTACTACCGCTGGTGTGGTGAGTGAACTGTGTTGTGTTAATTTTTATTTAGCTAGATAAATAGTACTGTCTAGAACTGATCAGTCTACAACCTTTTTTCTCATTATTACTATAATGTACCTTATAGTCTCACACTGAAACAAGTGAGATTTCTTCTGTCTGTTCTGCGGTCTGAGCAACAGCCCCTTTGTCCTTCCCAAAAAGATGAATGTCCAGAAAAGGCTGGGACATATTTTAGGAGATTAAGAAAAGATTCTGAATTAATGTATTAAATCTATTGAAAAAATATATGTTCTTTTCCCCTATTTAAAAAGCTAAATCACAATAAACAGACTGGATTATGCTAGATTTTTTTCTTAGGATGCTCCACTTTTTAACAGACTCTGAAAATACAAATAGTTCTTTTCCTTCCTATCTCCCTAAAACAGAATGTCTAAAAATACATACAGCCATGTTACATTTTGAGTCAAGTCTTTGCCAATTTATTTATATGAGTTTCTGGCTTGTGTGGATGGACAAGGAGGCTAAAAGGCAGAATGCAGGCTGTTTGGCTATTTAGTAGACTCAATTTATGTCTCATACCAATGACCAATATATAAAATTCTCAAATTGCTTGAGTTATTTTTGGAACAAAGAACCTTTCACCCAAAGCAGTTTTATAAGTCCACAATAAAGGATGACATATATGCATTAGAAATTTCTGCACAGCTATTGACGTTTCATTAGAGCTTCCTTTCCTTCTCTCTGAAGCACAATCTTCCAATTAACCTTCCAGAATTAACTACTCTGGGCTAACAATTGAGTTTCCCAAGTCACTATAAACAAGAAAGTGGATCCGTTTAAAGCTTTCACATAATTCTAACCACTTCACAAGAACACATGAACCATAAAGCTTTATAGAATAACAGAGACCAAGGTTTGAGTTTGTTGCATTTTCACTTCTACTACTGGTACAATCAAAGCTTTATTTAGAGCCACGAATTGATGTTCTCAACACTCCTGTTTGTGTTACAGATCTTCTTTGACAAAAGCATTCTGGCCTCTGAAAGCTGGAGGGATAGTGCAGGTATCAAGGACAGTGAAAAAAAAAAAAAAAAACAAACCTAAAACATATGTATGCAGTGGAAAACTGAGCTTTAAGTACTACCTTTATGATTAAACTAGCCTCAGTTTGGCACTTACAGAAGAAAGCCATATGGAATTTAGGTACCTTTTCTTGAAGAGGACAGCTCATTATTTTACTTAATTGGGGGTTACATCTCTTTAAGGTTAAAAAAACCCCTGTAATTCTAGAATTGCATGTGGCTGGCATAAAGCAAAAAACTATGTACAGTCAGTACAGTATGCAATGGTTCTAATTGTTAGATGAACCTGTATGCACATAAATTGTGAAGATGATATGCTTGAAAACATATTTCTGTACACCAGGCTGTGAACTAGCTCATTAAAAAAACAAAACAACAAAAATCCAAAAAAAAATAAAAAGGAAGAAATAATTTGGAATTTTTAGACCACCATCTCCTAGCCACTGTTAAGTCAGTGTGTAATCTTCACAGTATGTATTACAGCATAACGGAGAGATCACAATGCAATGCTTTTGCAGATATATTGTTTAGAACCCTTTTTTTTTAAGTCTTACAATACATATTGCTTTAAATATTTCTGTGAAAATTAGGCACAACTGAAGATTTGAGAATCTGGGCCTTAATACTAAAGTACTTTTTTCCCCTTTGTTTTAAATTTCCTTCTGCCATTCAAGGTCATGAAGGGGGCATCAAATTGTGAGTTTACTACTGTTCAGCTCTTCACAGATAATAAGATAATGGAATAGACAAAGTGAGCATATGCCCTTGCAAGGAGTGCAAAACAAATGTGCAGAGGATTCTTCATATGCCATACCCAAGGCATATGTATGTGTGTGTATGAGAGAGAGAAAAAGAAAGAGGAAGAGAAATAGTCCAAAGATAAGGACTGGGCTAATTTTTCCCTTCATGACATGAATCATTACTACCAGGTAATTCAGTGACACAGCTCCTGCTCTATATTCTGTAGAACTATAGGATTTTTTTTTTTTTTTTTTCCAAAATTAATGGTTTTCAATGCCAATTTCCTTAGATAAATGCCTGGGAGATGACTCACCCAGCAGAGCAAATAGTATTGCCAAAAATCAAGATTAGTTTTTCCACTTAGTTTAATTGCACTACAGGATTTCAATTTAACTTGCTGATGCTGCTGTAGTAGATATGGGGTGAAAGAAAAGGAGTTTGTTGCTCTATTAGATGTGTACTGTTTCAAAAGACATATTAAACCAAGATTCATTTACCTCTACCTGCTGTTCAGGCAGAGTTTGAAGAGTCTGCTTCTCTTATCAACGAATTCAGAAAATACTCCTAGTGATCTGATTTCTTTCAGATTTCTTTTGTTTAAAACCAAAGAAAAATTCTTACAACTGAGTTCATTTACAGACATACACACTTTAATCCATTGCTTTCAGACTATTTTAGTTTATCTAAAGAATATGAGATATGACACAAGCCACTAATATACTTGAGATTCATTCACCAGAATAGCTCTTCTCTGTAAGGCTCATCATCATAAATATTATTTTATTTAAGTATCATCATTGAAAACCTTTGAATTAATATCTTGTGACTTGTTCACTTACCTTACACAAAGCAGTCTCCTTTCCCATCCCAGTAGAGAGTTCAGTGTGAGCAAAAAATCACAGAATCACAGAATGTTAAGTTTTGGAAGGGACCCTGAAAAATCACCTAGTCCAATCCTCGTGCTGGACCAGGAACACCTAGATGAGGTTACACAGGAATGCGTCCAGATGGGTTTTGAATGTCTCCAGACTCCACAACCTCCCTGGGCAGCCTGTTCCAGTGTTCTGTCACCCTCACTGGAAAGAAGTTTCTTCTCATACTTAAGTGGAACCTCCTGTGTTCCAGTTTGCACCCATTCGCCCTTGTCCTATCATTGGTTGTCACCGAGAAGAGCCTGACTCTGTCTTCATGACACTCACTCTTTACATATTTATAAACATTAATGCGGTCACCCCTCAGTCTCCTCTTCTCCAAGCTAAAGAGACCCAGCTCCCTCAGCCTTTCCTCATAAGGGAAATGCTTGAAATTATAACAGGCATTATTTTTTTTTATTTACTTAGATAAAAATGTCCCATGTAGTTACATGAACAGAAGTATGTGAAAATGAATGTATTTTCCTCAGGTTCAACTTATGAAAATTTTACTTACCTTAGTAATAACTCTTTAGAAGTTAGGAGGCAATGTCATATGCTTTATCACTATGTCACAGCATGGTGGACTAAAGCTGTTTAAAGGATTGTTGATTTTAGGAGGACATTTTGGATAGACTGGCTGCTATCATCGCAATTATGTTGCAATAGATTTTGTAAATGACTCTGTTAAAAAACATGGTAGACCCTCTCAGTAGATTGTCATGAACTACATGTTTCACAGTGCTTCCAGCCCTACAGACATTTATGACCGTGCTGAAATTAATGTTACATTTGCTTAGATACCATGATGATTCACAGTGATATTCAAAATAAGAATACCAAAAAAAGAAGTTTCAGAAGTCACACTTGTGCCATATGAGGGGGAAGAGATATTTTTCAAAAACTAACTCTGCTATTCAGGCGCGCTTTTTTTTTTTTCCCCACAGTGTTCTTTTTGGCCTATTCCTTTCTGAGAGTTAATCCTTCAATCAAGTAATTAAAAAGAAAAAAAAAATCTTATATAATTTATTCAGCTATGCGAGAAATAGGCTGTACTTTCTATTCAATTATTCTGAGAGCAAAAAATGTTTACTTTCCTATAACATTTGTGGTGGCCAGAGAAAATGATAAAAAACAATGAAGACTAGAATCGGAAAGCTGAGTGTGACAGACTTGATTTGAAACAGCTTAATCCCATTGCAGAGCATCAATTAAATAAACCTGGATGCAGAAAGCTGTTTCAAATCTGTAGGTGGTTCTAAACTGAGGAGACTTGTACATATCAGCAACAAACAAACAAAAAGTAAAGACCAAAAGCAAACAAATAAAACCACCACCACCACCACCAATAAAAACCACACATACAAAAATTTGCAGAAAAGAGAACCACAAGCAAAAGGTTACAAACTCATTTGGAATTTGAATGTGTCAGAAAAGTGTTAGGATATAAAAGAGAAAACAGCTTTCTGGACCATCAGAAACAGTCTCCTGATGGCTAATGAGCTGAAAACTTTGTTATTCACAAAGCTCTCAGAAATATGTTCAGTCAATCCACCCATCCAAAGACTTACTTTTAGTTTGGCATAATGTAGCGTTCTACAGTGGAGTAGCACTCCATTCCCTGTGTGTGGTGATAACTTAGATTTCTCCTAGGAAAAAATGTATATACAGGCACCTTCAGTATTTTTAACCCCAAGAAGAAATTTTTTCTACCTTTGCTTTTTCACCCCCACATACAGCATATCTGTGCAACTCTGTTAGAAAATGCTGCATATTTAACTGGCTAAGGCAAAAACAGGTATGTTACCCTAAGTGTTAAAATTTGAAGTATTTCTGCAAGAATAACTTTAGCTTGCAGTCCGAGTATTCAGTTTTCAGGTTGCAAAATACACCAGATTGGCCATTCCTGCATTTCCTGAAAATATGAATTTCAGGACATCAAATGTTTCTCAAAATGCATAGAAACATTGTTCCTAAGGACAACTGAGGTATTCTTTCACATAGGGAACTTTAAACAAATAAAGCCTGGTAGATTTCACAGATTTTGTTACTCCATAGTATCACATACTGATGAATAAGGGGATAGAAATTTATGTAGGCATGTAGTTTCCTGGTTTTTACCTACATTATATTTTTCAATCAGTTGCAGTGCTGGATTGTATTTCCCTTCTTGCCACAAAAGTGAAGAAAGAGGCAGGCTTCTGAGAAAGATTATATACCAAAAATCCCAAAAGCTAGGAATCTGCCAGTATCACTTCCTTGACATCAGCTCTCCAAAACATCATGGTAGTGTTTCACTCCTCCCAGCCCACGGAAAGCAAGATACGAAGAAAGAGCAACCCAGGCAACATGAGGAGACTCCAAATAGCTCGCTGGCAAACAGTTGTAAATTACAGGGCTCCAGAAATGTGCCCTCTCACTCTTAGCCCTAAGGAAAGCCTTTTTCTTCCCCGTCATGTTAGGGCCTAGCTGTGTGCCACCCCCTCCTGTGGACATGGGGATGGGATGTTGTACTGCAGGTTGTGGCACCCAGGCTGACCTGTGTCCTGGCAAACAGAAAAGTGAGGATGTGTTTAGGCACAGATGTTGTTATTGCATTGCTGCTTGCTGGTATGTACCATCCACAACATCATTCACCATCATTCACTGCACAGTTGGCAATCCCTGTTCACCTCTGTCTGGCACAAACAATTGAAGCCTGGCTTTCACAGAGGCTCGACTCCTGCATTGAAAGCAAAAAAAAAAAAAAAAAAAAAAAGTGTTGAGAGTTTTAAAATAAATTAGACATTATTTGCTGCACAGTATTGGGTGAATGTCAGTAGTTGAACGATGAAACCAAAGCTGAAGTATTTGAAAATCATAGTAATCCATTACTGTGCTGTTACTGTTTTGTTGTTTGATTTTTTTTTTAATTCTGCTTTGTACCATAACCGCAAACTGCATTATATTTTGTCTTTTTTTTTTTAAGTTTTACAAAACTTCTAACACAAGCTCTTCTATCAGTTGAGCAGATATCTTTTCTGAAAAATGGATCAGCCTTTGATATATTTAATATTAATCTAGACCTGTGTTGTAGCTAGAAATTGTGTAAACCTTCAATGTACTTATAATATGTGCTTAGATATATTTTACCGTCTCTTCAGACTAAATTTTAATGTTTTAAATAATTCTAATATATAAAACGGATGGAAATCAAACATAAGAAAAGGACTGACAAGGATTTGCTGAGACAGGAGGATGTTAAACAAGTAAAAAGCAAAGTACGTGAGAGAAGAATTATGTGTCTCAATACAAGCTGGGAAAAAAAGAGAAATATAAATCAGCACTGATCTAACTGAAGGACAAGAACTGATGATACATGCAACAATAAATATGAGAGCACAGCTAGTCCCCATCAGAAGAAAGCTGGTGGAGTCTCAAGTGACTTAGGGGGTGTCATGGGAGGAGACTGCCCCTGCTACTCTTCTGATCACATGATGAGCTAAAATAACCAGGCCAATAAAGAATGTTTCTTTTTCTTTCTTTCTTGCCAAGTTAGTTTCTTGCTTTTTTAGAGAGCTGACTCGAATCATTATGTGATCAGATAAGTGCCACAGAGAGGGTAAAATAAGGTGGGCACGTAAGAAAGAAGGGAACAGGTCATGCATCTTTTGGTGTAGAAGAGCTGTTTATTTAGCACAAGTAATTTTATGAAAATACACCCTCAGAGTTGTTCACAAAACCCTTCACAGAAGAGTCAGTCTACTTCTGACATGCCTAGACCAAGTAAGGGCAGGACTTGCAGAAACATTTTTGTGCTCAAATTTTTAAAATTGCAGAATTTTACTTTGTGCAGCTTTTTTCTTTGATAGTGGTAAAGCAGTCTTCTGAAGACAACCTGCGTCACAAAAATACAGAACTAGCTACTACAGAATTTTCTGCGAGCCTTTTTGTCTTTCAAGTGGAACACAGCTGTTTGTATACATTAGCAACTATCACTGCAAATAAAAATACATCCCTCTTGATTTTAAACACCTTGTAAGCATCACCACTTCCTTTACACATTAATATAGTGCATACTAGGAGCTGGGCAAAGAGGTTGAGAATATTTTAATAACAGGTTCACACCTGAAATCAGAACCTGTGTGATAGCTGTATGTGTGCACTGGTCTCCGAAGATGCAGCTTCTACTAACAGTCTTTACCAGGCTCACAGCTCTTCCTGGACCAGCTTTACTCTAAGGCATTCGTTCTCAGACTAGTCTTTGCTTGTAAGTCATGCAGCTTGTTTTTACTTTGACTAAAAACTCAATCAAATCCAACAGTGCTCTGACTGACTAGAGGACAGATCTGGCTCAGAGACGTCAGAGAGGTTCTGCTGACTGCTATGAACAGAGGTCAAGCTGATGAATAAACTCTGATTGCTGCAGGGATGAAGGCAAAACATTAATTGCTGGAAAAGTGGAAAGGGTGGGTATAAAGCATGTGGAGCAAGTTAAAAGAGAGACCCAAAAAGGAGATTATTTTAGGTACTTTTCCAGGATTTATTTAAGGTATTTTCTAGTTTGCTTAATTTGATGAATGATTTGAAACACTGTTTTGGTCTTTCTGGTCAGCCTGGGAATGTAAATGTATCATAGACCAAGTGTAAAATATTTTCTAGTTGTAAACTATTTTTGTTCAGTGTAATTTTGCAGTAATTGTTGTCATGTGAAGTTAGTTCTTCCATTTGAAGGGGAGAGTTCATTCTGTATATCTCAGTTTCCTTCATGTTAATTGGTAAGTATTGAAATAGAATTTACAGCAGCTCTTTTACCACTCTGATTAGTCAAAATTATGAAACAGCCTCTACTGATATGGTAAATATTTTTTACAGGCTTTTGTAGAAGGTAGCTAGTTTTAAACAGTTTATATAAAGTAAAAGCTTGTGAATTTTGAAGTTAAACTTTTTAATAAGCTTTTAAAGCAGACAAATTTTTGTCTTTCTTTGCTAAATTCTGTCACAATTTGTAAGCTTAGTAATTTCTTAAGACCTGCATGGTTGCATCAAGACTTCTAAAGAGTCCACAAAATGTGAATTCTACTCAGAACTAAGAAAGATCTGTCTTTAAAATAATAAGTGACATAAACATTTCAAATGCAGCTGTTGAAAAATATAGATGTGTGTTTTGTAATGTTGGTGCTCTTCCCTGATTCATCTTTTTTCCCCAAGTACTTCGTTCGGCTTGGCTTGTAATGGTGTCAGGAAATAAAACTGCCACGTGCTACTGAATATCATCTCCTAATAATCCAACAAAAGCAATCAGATCCTGTGTATCTCTGCCTAAAAGGTAGGATGCCCCTTCTGAGACTGTTCCTTTGAGACTCCAGAGTACATACCTTTGAAATGAGAGATCTGCTTTTCAGTTTCTCCTTGAGAAAGCAATCTATGACCCCCCTCCAGTACTGTCTTCATTGATGCCTCTGGATTATTTTTACCTGATATTTAGTTGTAATATGCTACTATCTCCAGGGAGGTGGCATTTCCAATTTTTTCCCAGAAAATGCTGTGAATGGCAGTTGTAATGTGGAGGCACACTAAAAACTGTTCACAAAGTGTATTGGCCAAAATGTGTACAATCTCCAAGAAAATAATTTAAACAAGTGAGTTTTACATTTAAGTTTATATGTGAGTTTTATATGTTAACTATCTCACGTATGCTTGCCATTCCATTTCATTCCATTCCATTTCATTCCATTCCATTCCATTCCATTCCATTCCATTCCATTCCATTCCATTCCATTCCATTCCATTCCATTCCATTCCATTCTTTATGCATGCATCGGTATTTATGTCCTTAACTATTGTGCAAGCCAAGTGATGGACCTTTTGCTGCAGATTCAGCGTTTGATCTTGCAGAATCCCAAACTAGCAAATCCACACAGATCAAAGTAATGCCATGTCAGATCAGATTTAGACATACAAAATGCACATTAACTAAAGAATTACATCTGAAATAATAATGCCCAAATCTCAACAGGGCTCCAGAACTGTAACATCTCTGCATCATGTTTAAATATAACCTAGATTACACCTGACGGCTCAGTGTTTCTGCTTTATGTTGCTGTGCACTTTCCAGGCTAGGGTTAGGACAGATGAAGTCCACACCCCACAAAGCCCTCACTGACATTGTGCTGCCAGCTTCTCTGGGCTTCATAAATCTTCCTCCCCTACTCTAGATTAGAGGACTTGTAATGGCCTAACATAGATCCTAGATTTAAAATCAGAAAAATAAATAATCACGCACCTTCACCTGTCTTGTAGACAAATTGCAATTTACCTGTTTCTGCTCAGTTACACTTAGTCTTTTTTTTCCATCCCTTGTCTGTATATTTCTTCTAATGACTATCCAAGTAGCAAATAACCCACTAAAATGCATATGCACAGAGAAGCAGGCATCATGTTCATTAAAAGACAGCTGATATTTTCCTGTCCATATTCACCCAAATTAACCATTGTCATCATGATGCCTTCCCATTGATCAAATTAATTCACAGATAAAGAACACTCATTTTTTAAGGAGCCAGAAGCAATTTTTTTCCATTTTTTCATCTTTCTCACTGAGGGAAGCTGATGTAGATGTCAGTGATGACAGAAAGACATAAACTACCCATGTAACAGAATGTTCCAGTCATTTAAAATACAGCATCACGTTGGTCTCCTAAGGCAACAGCATTCCTTGTGGGTACTGGTACATTCAGACTTGCCAGTTGTGGCTATACAGAACAGGAAACTCCTAGTAAGCGGAAGCTCAGTTGCATTTTGAGAGCCCAAACTCTTTGTTCAACACGGTAGAGAAATTCACTCCTGTATTTATGTTATACTAATTGTACTGCTGGAAGCGACGCTTTACAATGTACGATTGTCTTCTGGTGCTTCTACTTCATGCTGCGCAATTATATCTTCTCACAGACCACTGAAAGATACAAAGCATTCGTTTTGGATGCTGAGTTAGTTCAACAACATTGATCAAAGAATTTTCTATTAAATTTAGTTTTGGCAGCAAATCAACTCAGGCACAAGTTTCCTCTAGAACACTGTTGGCTTCTGATTTGATACAAACCAGTGACACTCTGATTTCAACATACAGGAAACATTTCCAATACTTGACACAGTTTCTTAGAGCTGCAGAGACTTTGAGATGGCAAAGGGTTCCTCAATACATTGATATTGCAACATTGCAATATTTAGTACAGCATAAAGATGTGACAAGACTATTCTTCATATTGCTTTTTCTCTCTCCACTTGGAGTTAACTGTATTATCTGTAACCCTGAATATTGTGTTGGTTGCTACTTGAAGTCTAGTGGCTATATGACCCTGTTGTTTGGTCAGCATGCATTTTTATGCCTGATACATTGCAGGCACTTATCATGTGAAGAGCTCTTGCAGAACGTGTTAGATTTAATTTTCCTGCACCACTTTTGCTCAGTTGTAATCCAGAGAATATAGCCTATTTTCTCTGGGATTATGTATCTATCTATCAGACAATGTGATTTATGGAAAATTATGTTTACAATCAATAGTCCTGCTAGAGAAAAATAGACTAAAATGTGCACAAAAAAGTTTGTCTCTGCATCACTCAGTATTACCCCAGGTATAATTTAGGATAATTTGGGGCATGACCCTTTATATAACTCAATATCTCTGTACTGATCTCAGGTCGCCATCTACAAATGCTCATTACATTAAAATATACTTCAGATAAAGGAAAATTACCATATAAATAACTTCCAGTCCTCATTCCCTTAGTGTTTCTTACCCACCTAGGATTTTTCTTATGACATTTTCATACAATAAATCATATGAAATTTAAATACATTTTATTATTATTTTTATGTGAACTGATTTTATGCAACTTGTCTAAAATAAAAGAAATAGGTATTGAAAAATGCTAGTAAGGACTTTTTCACTTAAGAATCAAGTCTGCCTTCATTTCTATCTGAGCATTGCACTCTTTTGATATGGAAGTTTAAAAAGTGTACAATAGCATCACACAAGTTTGGCAATTGCTTTGTTTGCTTATGGGACAAAAGAATTTGACTCGTTTGCCGTGATTTTCTTTGCTTACTCTTGATGTTGAAACTGTAGAGACTTCAGTGGAAAAAAAAAAAAAAAAAAAAAGTTAGATACTGTAATTAATTCAAATGCAGAGGTTAATTTGTATTGACAAAAACACTGCTATTCTGCCAGCTTAATTTCCTTTGGAATGTATTATTTGAACCACAGTCACACTGCAACCTTCAAAATTTGGGATGCTAGGAAACATGGTGATTCCTACATAGATAAATCAGCAATTAGTAGTTTGCAAAGGATGCCTGTTCTTTTCTTCCTTATTCCCACCTCCTTCCCTACCTTCCTGGCAGGGATAATGGAGCACACACTGTGTCTCAGTTGCATCCCAGGACTGAGCTGAGCTACACCTTTGGGCAGTGACACCAATGTCACATTTCCCTCTCTGTGAGCCTTGTAAATTTCACATAATTGAGCCTCTTGCCTTATGTCAGGTCGTGCTGATGGTGGCCAAGAGTTCAAAAAGCAAGGCACACAGACAGGTAACACAATTTTTATAGGTCTTGTTTCCTCAGGGAACTAGGCAGGAAACCAAATGAAGAGCATAAAGTACAACTAAAATAAAATAAACTGTGGAATCACAGAATCTGTATGTGAAAGCTGACTCAGTGGAGACAGACTTTAAACAGTAGATGAAGATTTATATGGGTGTTTTTCTCTGAAGGTTCCAACAACAACAACAACAAAACAAAAAACAAAACAAAACAAAACACAATAACAACAACAACAACAACAACAACAAGCAAGCTATACTCAAACCTACACAGATTAGTACATCATTTCTAGGGCCAGACCTGCATTTTTCTGAATTACTGGTCTTTAATCTGTGGTGGTTTAGGCAGAGATTTAACAAATGGTTTGGATTTTATCTAATCTATCATGGCTGGCTGCTGCATTGAAAACAACCCAAAGCCTGAAATAAACACATCTGTATTAAAAAGATCAATCATTAAGTAAAATAATCTGAACTAATGCCTGTTCTGCTTCATTTGCTGAAAAGTGTAAAAATAAAGGGAATGAAGAGTCTTTGATTCCAAAGTCAGGACCAGCTACCTGATTCACTGTGAGAACATCTGGAAGCCAAGCTTCAGATCCCTATGCACTCTCACTCCCTAAACCATATGTCCTCTCCTGTTATATAGCATACCATCTAGTACAAGAGACCTATAGAGATCTCTCTGCAGGATGACTACCCTCATTTTATTGATTTACAGGCAATATGCTTGTTCCTAAAGCAAGACAAATACCATGGCATTGCTTTTAGTTCATTTCTGCTTAACATTAAATTCCAGAATGATATGTTTTAGGTTGTATTAACATTGTATTGTATTAACATTGGTCTTAAAAGCAATATTTTTTGCTGAAATACTCTTATCTTTCTAGCTCTTAACATTATTTTAAAACCCACAGTATCATTATGAGGTTCATTTTCTGTTTTAACACAAAGAACTAGAACAGCTGATTTCCAACATTTTGAACCAGTCTCCTTGTAAGTGGATGAAGATGTACTTTTCTCTGGCCTGAGAGAACTTTGGGGAAAATTAAATTTAGGTGTGGTGTTACAACTCCTTGCCATAAGGAATAACTGCATTCTACAGACACTCAAACTTTGGGATGAACATTACTCCAGGAGACATAGTGACCACATATAATCCAAACAAAACTGTTTGGGGTGAAAAAATACTGTGATCAGTGCTCAGTGGCCAAAAGGTTGAAAAGCTACAGTCATATTACTGCATGATGGTGCATGTTGACATTCAAAATAAACAACATAACCACTAGCAGAGCTAAAAGTTGCATGCAGAAGTTCCTTGCTCCCATTAATAGTAGTTGGTGCTCTATCTGGGAAAACGTCTATTTTAACAACTACAGAATTGTAAGTCAATAAGAACTCTTTCCAAAGCATACTCATTAAGTGACAGAAGTGGTGTATATTGGGATAATTCATTTATCTTTTTAACAATGCTGATAGCTACTGCACAGTAAACCTGGTGATTTATTTCAAGCATTTTGCTAATAACCTCTTCTGAAGCTTCTGCACTCTAGGAGAAAAGAAGCATTTTAAACACTTTCATTTTAGTGGAATAGACCATTTCATAAAGAACACAGTAGAATGGATGTGTTGAACACTTTTTTTTTCTTTTTTTTTTTTTTAATAAGAAAGAAAAAATTCATGTACTGTAAATATGGTAGTGGTGAAGTGCAAAGGCTTTTTCTGATAGTTCACATTCCAAAAGGGAGAGTACTCAATGGATGCTGCTTTTCCTCTCTGCATATTTAAAAGGTTTAAGCAACAGTATTTAACATATAAAGGAATATTGAGCACGTATTCTATGCTTCTTTAAGCTATCTTAAAATGCATTTCAACAACTGAAATCCAGGAAGCATGACAGGAGTTTATAATGAGATAACATTGCACAAACCACCAGAAAAATACTCTATGGATCACTTATTTGAGATTATATTTCAAAAACAGTACACTGTCTGAAAACACAGGCTGATTTTCATGCTCTTACACCATAGCAACTGTCTCTGCCGCTTATTACAGTGGTAATACAAAGTATCTTGGCTGCAGATAGAGATGACAGATTTTATTATAGCTCCATTGTACACTTACTGCAAAGTCACCAATACATTATGCTTTCATTTTTTTGTCTGTAGAGGGATATGATTTTGCAGTTCAATTAATAATCTGTTGGGAAAATTAAGGGCTGAAAGTCAAAGAAAAGATAACAATTGTTATTACACCAAAAGATTTACGTAAGAACATAATGAGTTTTTAACATGAAATACAGACTTTTTAACAGAAAGATGATGATGTGCTAGGTTAGTGGAGTGGTGCAATTAAGAAATACCATGCAACTGCAAACAATATAATTTCAGTGCTAATGGCACTGTCAGACTGCTTAAAAACACTTTGTAAAATTAAAAAAAAAAAAAAAAAAAAAGGAGGAAAAAAACCCCCATCCTCTAAATAACCTGTAAGACAGGCATTTGACTGAGAAAAGAGGTGCATGAGCCTTTTAGATCTCTTCGGTTTCAGCTGCCTGTGGTTTGCAGTTAGTCAGTACAGATTCTTGCCTGAAGCAGTGTTTTCTGACCAACTTCATTATCTGTAGGGGCAAGATGTTTTCAAACCCACTATCATCAAAATATCACTGACATTCAGGTCAATGAAGCCATTTTGATTACAGTCTTTTTGCTTCCTATAGACAGCAAGAAAAATACCTATCTGGGATTTATGCTGTTGCGAATTGTTGAAGGCACTTGTAACAATTCGGCAATATAGAACACGCATTCCTTGACCATGAAGATGGTGCACTATTTTTGGGTCTGGTGGAGTGACTCCTGCTTCCAAATCTCCTAATGGCCATGGAAATGACACTGATCTAAAAGAGCAAATGTCTTTTCTCTCACATTCAGGCTAGCCATGGTGTTCTAGCTGCGCATTAATGCCAGGATATGTTATTTTAAAAAAAAAAAAAAAAGCAAAAACTGGGTGAATTTGAAAGTCTTTGAGACAAAAACAGATTCACAAGATAGTCAGAATTCATTCAGGTGGACAGACTGACAAGAACACAATTCTACACAGACTGTAAATTATATGCCCAAACAGATTCATATGCCCAAATGTATACTAGTTATACTACATGTTGTAATTCTGCAGCTAGTGTGTAGCTGCTGTCTTAATGAAGTTGAGCAAAATATATTATTTCACTCAGTAAAGTTCAGCAATAACCCAGGGCTGAAATTTTATTACTTTTGGACCTGGAAAAATAAAAGGCTTTTCCTTACAAGGAATGGATTAGATACAATTAAAGGGAATGGAAGAAAAGAGTTATTTTCTTGGTAGATAATTTGTAAATACACAAAAATTCTGAATTTGCAAAATCACTTATAGCAATATATATGTCCTTTACACTTGTCAAGACCTACACAAGAGAAGGAACTTGGTACTTTAATCCACATATTATTTTGACAATACACCGACAAGAAGCCTTGAAACAGTGGAAAGCTGTTCTTTTTTACATCAAGGGCCTGATGTTCAACCAACCAGAGTACAGGGTTCTGTCAAATTTAAACTCTTACTTGTAAACTCAAAAGTATACTGTGTTTCCTTGAAGACAATACTTACAGAGTGACATGCTACTTAGCTGTGCCATATTGCTGGAAGGCTTTTGCGTGTGTTTGGAACAGATGAAGTCAAATTGCTTTTACAGCTGTGACAAAATATTGAGCAGTTTAAAAAGAATAAAGTAAAGCAACATTCAGCTGTGTAAATACAACAGAGTTCAAGCCAGAAAGGTTTTTCTTCAACCCATTTTTTTTTTATCCTTTTTTTATATCTAGATACTTGAGACTCAGTGTTTATCTTATTCAAGCTTCTACAATTAAGACAGATGGAGTCAGTACTTCCTGGATAGCCATCTCACATGTTGCACGATGGTTTAAAGTGTTGTAGGACTTTTTTACAAGCTAAGGAAGTAGTAGTGATTAGTGCAAGTGTCTTACAAAATCAGTGATGTTGTTTGCTGTTCCTCTGATAGCCTTCTCTCTTATTTGGCATGTAAAAATACAGCTTTAGAGTTATATCACAAGAGTAATAAATTATAAGAATAATAAAGCCTTGCATCTAGCTGTCATGGTAGGAAAGCTGAATGAGAGACAGCAGTTAGTACTGATTTATTTCCAAACAATAATGGCACAGCCCTCTTCATAAATAAAATTCAATATATTTTGCCTTCAGTAAATGTATAGAGTACTTATTTCAACAAGGGAAGTTGTATCATGGGAAGTAGAGATGTAACAGTTGTTTGCATGTATTCTTTGAGACTCCCACATTCTGGACAGTCAGCCCATTCTACTGCCAGGTCCCTATAACACCCAGCTCATTGCAAGTATTTACGATGTACATGTTTTATGAGTAGACCTATCTTCTTTGGGAGAGCAGAGTTCCGTGACATAAATAAGGGCCATTTTTCAAAAACGTATCCAAAATTTATTGCATTAGGCACACTCAAAGGACAGTTTTAAAGTTTGCCTCTTGAGAGCAGGTGTCACTGGGCAGGAAATACTGTGCCATCTCTTTTTCTTTCAAAAAGATTTGTTTTGTACAAAGTGAAGCTGTCTCAAAGATCTCCCATTTACTAAGAAATGAGCAACTTCCTATTCTCTGCTTGTTTTTCTCAGAAGGCAAGGAAAAAATTTGAAAGCAAGTTTTCTACATCAGGGACATAGCCACAGAAGTTGTGTATTTTCTTTGCAAGAAATATTATCTGTTTAGTTCTTACAAGAAAGGAGTCTTCAAGAAAATATCTCTATTTTCAAAAAGATGTTTGGGTATTAGCAACACACTCTTCTACCAGTATATTGTTGGGGTACCTACAGGGTCCATCCTTGGCAAATAATCTGGATAACACCACCTCATCTGTTAAGAGAAGACTGTAAGTGTAAATAGTATGTATCTGGATTGAATACACAAAACTGAGTTTGTTAAGTGGCAAAATCACAATCAGCTAAATTAAACAGTAAGAAGAAAATTAGAAACTTTTGACATGAAGAAGGAATCAGCCTGAAAATAAGTGTAAGAGAAACAAGAAGATACCTAAGTGTAGGGAGAGACCTTAAAGTGGAAATAGCAACAATCAAAATCCCATGTGCATATGTACTTGGAGTTCATATATTGTCACCCATATAAAAGGCCTGCCCCTGAGTGGAGTATTTCTGTGAGACTGCACCTTACTGTATATTCTGACTTTTGTGGTCCCATTCTGAAATGGTCACCTTATATATCCTGCACTCATCCATTAAGATATGCATTTTTTCTCAGACTTCACGAGAGGTTTCTTTATATGTCTATGAAAGACCCCTCTTAACATATATGCAATTTTCAAGAATGTCCTCATATTTATCATTCTGAAATACTGCTAAATAATTTGCCTTTGCCTAGAGCTTTGTTTCTCCCGAATGATTTATGGATTTCCCTGAGGTTCTTGGATTCTCATATGTGAAACACAGGAAAACACATTGTGGACAAACTGGATGTGGATTTAGAGGCACAGGAAGTTTTGTATATGGGATAGAACACCTATTTGTGTAGTTGAACTTCTATTAGCCTCTGAAAATTTACTGAAAGCGCTGTTTATGAGAAGTCCTTTCTGTATGCAGAATTACTAGCTGTCAGAAAGTACACTGATTCTTTATCTTGAAAGTGCATCAAACTATGATGCTTGGAAACACACTGAGTCTCCAGTTTTAGTCTAGATGCTGCAGAAATTATGTTAGAGTTGTGTTTAATGGTTAAGGGCACAATTTTTGTTCATATAGAGGCTCTCTGCTTTTCTC
Source organism: Nesoenas mayeri (assembly GCF_963082525.1). NCBI lineage: Eukaryota > Metazoa > Chordata > Aves > Columbiformes > Columbidae > Nesoenas > Nesoenas mayeri. The sequence goes on along the minus strand of NC_137542.1, from coordinate 45,999,474 downwards.
TTTTTTATTTTTTTTTCCATTTCTTTCTTCTTTTTTATTTTTAATAGCATGAGAAAGTTCTGTGCATATCTGGTCAGAATCACACACATTGTCTCAGCAGATGATATGAGTAGTAGTGTTGTGCCTGTAGTGACACCAAAACTGTATAATGCAGGTAGTCCAAAGGATCATTCCTTAAAAAGAGTAAGATTTAAATTGGTGCACTTGCAGTGGACTTAAACCAGATGTTTTGCAGTTGCTTCTCAGAAGCTTCAAAGGAACTTTTCTTTTCAAAAGACACAAATCAATGATAGTTTTAATGAATAATGTAAGAAACAGTACTGGCACTTTCAGACTTTGCTGCCATTATAATTCTGAGCTTTTTGAAGGCTCAGGGGAGACCTTTGGATGCAGTTTAGAAACTAAGGCTGTGAGAGTCCTTGAGGACAAAAAAAAATACCCAGCCAACCAAAAAAAAGAGGGGGATCTTCTCAGGAACTCCAGTGTAGTTCACAGACACTACTCTTTCTGTCAGATCTTAAGGCATTAAGTAGAACAGGGGTGTGTTACCACAGATATTCACTAGCATATAATAGAACAGACTTCCAAGCAACAGAACACTGAGGAAAAAAAATAAAATAAAATAAAATAAAATAAAATAAAATAAAATAAAATAAAATATATATATATATATATATATATATATCTATCTAGTAAAGGAGTAAAGGCCAGTCAACCAAATAAGTTGTAAGTCCTTGAGCTTGCTTTAAAAGTTGTTACAGTACTAACATAAGATTGACATTTTGCCATTAGCAGAGAAAGTAAAATTTTCTTCATGTGTTCAGAAAATAAATTTTCATGTTTATTTGTTTATTTTATTTGCCACTCACAATATTTTGGTAGTGCTTTAGCAGTGCTAAAAATGCCTCTTTATGAGTGGTTTGCATAGGTCACTAGCTCACTAAACACTTCCCCCCAAAAAGCATCCTTATCAAAGAAATAACTGTTATGGCTTCCAGAGAGTAAATGTTCAGGGATTTGGTTGTTCACAGTTATACTGAAACTCTCAGTTCTAACTGATATTGAGCATATTCTGTCTGCACATGATCACAATTTTTATGCAAGCACTCTCTGAAGAGTACTTAATTCTGGAACTGTAGTGTCATGAAGGTTCAGTAAACACCCTTAGCTTCATTTCTAGATTGGATATTGGAAATTGACAAAAAAAAATATCCTTGTATATCCTAAAGGAAAATTGCCTTGAATTTTGTACTCTAACACATTATTGATTCATTAATGTTGCTGGAGGAATACTCTTTACTGCAGTATGTATAATGTCTAATACTTGACTCCAATACTTGTTGTCATTCCATTCTTCAGCAAGATATTAAACAAAATTAATTGCCCTTGGCATGATGACAATTAAGATAAATGTCAAAACTGCTTCATCCAAAAGTAAAAACAAGTATCTAAACATGTAAGCTCTGTGCCTGCAATGTGGCTCCAAATAATATACTATCTAAAAAATTCAAACATTAGGATTGTATTTTTATGTAGCTACTATTTTAGTACAAAATATGTTTGTATAAATATACATCTATATAAACAGATTAAATACCAGTGTAACAAAAACTGGCATGGTGCTGTCTTGGTGCATAGCTCTGAATGGGCAAGCAGATAATTCAAAACCGTTAAGCAAATAAAGCTTATTTTGGTTTAAAAGGAAAATTAAATTAAAAACTGCAAAAAAAGAACCTGAGATCTGATTTATACTAAAACAAAAGTAATAGACAAGAATTTATGTGGTTAAAGCTGGCCACTCACATTAGCTTTCCAAGTGTTCTTTGTACCTGAGAACGTAAGATTTCTGCAAAATAAAACACTTTCAATGTATTTGTACCAGAGAATTAAAGGAGATTTCAGATATCAGAACAAATGATAGTTAACAAAATAATAATATTAAATCCTTAATAGGTAAAATTTCAAAACTACTACTACTAAAAGACATCTCTGGTAAGCTGATTGTTTCTATGAAGACAAAGTAGTAAATTAACACACAGAAGGAGAACAGCAGGTGATGTCTATAGTCCTCATTCTTGTGCATCTATGTAATAAGCACATTTTTATCTAAGACATGAGTCTAGAGGGTACAAGAATAGTATGCATTACCTCTGCAGTTCATGCATTTGAAATTCTCTATATTCTTTATGCTTCTGCCTGAAGCCCAAATCTTTTTGTCCTTAGAGACACCATTAAATTGCATTTTCTGTTTCAATCAAAATTAAAATATCATCCCTCAAGGATTATACTGATGCCCATTTTATACTAATGGGGCTCTGAAAACATTTTGAAGACATATTTTTGCTCAGAAATGTTCACACTTAAATTACATATTCTGAGTAAACTCATCTGTACTTGTCTCTACTTTGTCAATATGATCCCCTCAAAAGAAAAATATACTAGTTGCTTGGCTAGGGTCTAGAAAGAAGACTTATTAAATATTAATGCAGGCAAGTAGAAATAATAAGCTAGTAATATTTGTTGGAATCTAATGAATATGAGAAGCTACAAAGATTTTATTTTCTATTTATCTGGGCAAACTTTTTCTTTTTAGCATCAGTGTGGTTTCTGATTATGGCAAATATGACAAAGTTATATAACAATTTTATTTTCCCTCTATGTTTCATAGAAGTCCTGGTAAAAAAGAGCTTATATGTTGTCTTTACTGTTTACGTTCAGTGAATCTAGCCATAAATTACTAAATTATTTTTAAATAAGATCATGAATCATTGCTTAAAATTTATTTCAGTGATCTTCTTGAATAAAGAAGGATTCATCTTATGTAGATGCAGTTAACTTAAATGTTTCATCTTAATCAGTTTCCCATCTGCTCATGTTTTGTGTTTATCCAGAAGACACTTGTAATTCTCACATGATACATCTCAAATAATGAGAAAGAAACATTATTTGTTTTCGGCCCTTTTCCCATTCACATTCCCTGTGATCCTCCCAAGAACCAAGGATCCTTCTTCTTTAATTTGGGGTCTGTCCTACAGACGTTAATTACTCAATTTGCTTGCTCTAGACTAGCACAAAATAGTAGTGGAGGGGAGAGAAAGTCTTATTTTCATTTAAGAAAATCCTCTTGCACCATGCTGTCACCAGAAAGTAGAAGAAGAGTGAGAACAAATTGTCTTTATATCTGTGGCAGGACACACATATGTTCGCCCTGCTAGGTATCCACATTAAGTGGAAGTGATAACCAAGTCCCAAACAATTTAATTTTTTTCTGCCCTTCATGATGATATTGTCCACACAGATAATCATCTATTTCCGTATGCATATGGGCTGAGCACAAATGAATTAAAAGCAAATCCAGAGAATGAGCTCAAAGGGGTTTTGTGCTTGCCTGCCTGACAGACTATTTTGGTCTCAAATCTTCATTCAACAGAACAGGTAATACTCAGTGTTTACAAATCTCATGTTACTTTAAGCTTTTCTACAGTGTTTTGTTTACAACTTTTATGTATTTTACAAGACTTGATAATGTTTTTGCCTGAGTCATCCTCCTGTGTCAGGTAGCCTCTTTGGTAATATTTGTGCGTGCCATAATGAGCTCTGAAATCCTGATGTATGTCAAAAGCATTACTTTCACGTTTACTCTTGGGGTCTCGCCCACCTTCTTGTACCATGTTACTTGCCTCCAGCTGATTATTAAGTAACATTCAAATTCCCAGCCTCATATCCCATTTGACATCTTCTCACCCATTTATAGAAGGGTCATTTAAGTCTCTCTCTTGCCTCTGTGCTTGAACAACCATGCATAAACCTTTCCTGTCAGATTACTGCATGCTTCAAGACCTCTAAAGATGAAGACTGTGAGACATATTCCAATGCTTTTCTGTCCTAAACTTTCTCCTTATATTCAGCTTGAACAGGTCTTCATGCCATTTGGCAATTATTTCTTGTCCTCTTCAGTTACACAGGGCTGCTGCTTCCAGCAGACTGAACTGGTTGTATTCACAGAGTACACAGTTAAAGACTGCTGAGGGAAGGTAGGCAGTAAAGAAGCAGAGGAGACGTGTTATGTGAAGGAGACCTTTGACTGAGCAATAGCTGGTGTGAAACCAAGGAGGTGTTTGTGAAGACGCTCCAAGTCTAGGTCAAAGAGGATGCAACACTGATGATGTGATGGAGCTCTGTTACAGACTACCTGACTAAGATGACATCTCTGAGGCTGCCTACAGACAATAAGCAGGAATCTCGTGATAGCAGCCATTGATCCATATGGAAGATTTTGACCACCTGGACATTTGCTGAATAGACAATACAATTATTAAAGTCACTCTAGAAGTGTCTAGAGGGCACTACTTATGATTTGCTAGTGCAAACACTAGAGGGGCCAACCACAGAAACACTCTACTTGACCTGCTGCTCAAAGAGGAAGAAATGGTTGTGAACATGATCACAGATGTTAGTTTAGTTTGCAATCACTGTGAGAAGACTGAGACTGAGATTTGGAGAAAGGCTGAGAAGGTAAGCCATGAACTTGGACTCCAGACTTCAGGGCAGCAGATTCTGGCTTATGTAGAAAATTGCTGGATGAATCCTCTTGGAATATTCTACAAGGGGCACTCTAAATAGCTAGCTGACTTTTAAAGAAAACTTAGTTGGACCTTGGGTGCAAACCACCCCGCCCTGCAGGAAGACCAGGAATTTAAACCAAAGGTCAGAATGGCTGGGCAGAGAACTTCTTAAACAAATGCTATTATAGAAGAAATTATACATGAAGTGAAAAAAAGGACAGGCAGGAAAGGAAGACTATAAAAGCATTGCTTATGCTGTTAAGGATAAAAATCACAAAAAACAAGACTTGATTAGAGCTAAAACTATTAAGGGACATAAAGGTAAGAAGAAGAGTTCTTACAAGTATGGTGGTATCAGAAGGAAGCTCAGAGAAAATAAATGTTGCTGAATGGGAGAGAAAAATTACAGATGGCATAGAAAAACCTGAATTACGCAATGCTTTGCTCATCTCAGTCTTTGAAGGCAAAGCTTACTTTCTAACTTCTGCATGTACCGGCCTGGTTTTGGAAGAAGGCAGACAGAAGATCAAGTTCAAAGATGAACAACATAAAGAAGCTGGGCTTACTCAAGTACAGGATACTGGATCAAATTAATCTGAAGATGTTAAAGGAGATGGCTGAAGTAAGCACAAGGCTACTCTCATCTACTGAAATCACAGTAATCAAGAAAGGTCCTCTACAACTGGAAAAAGGCAAACATTCTGTCCATCTTAAGAACGAAGGGATATCAGGAGAACTCTAAACCAGGCAGCCTCACCTTAGACACTGGAAAGATTACAGATGAAATTCATTTGGAATTAATTTCCAAACATATGGAAGACAAAGTAGTCATCAGGAACAATATACACAGATTTACCAATGGCTAATCATGCTCCTCCAACCTTAATGACTTCCATGATGACACACAGGATCAGTACTGGTGTCGCTTCATCAGGGACCTGAATGATGACACTGAATGTAAACTTGACAAATTTCTGGATGATGTTTCATTAAGAGGAGTGACTGACACAATGAACAGCACAAATTCAAGCTTGCACGATATCGGAAAATTAATGAAGTTCAACTGGCAGAGAAGGTCCACGCTATGCAGGGCATGGAATAATGGTTCCACTTCTTCACAGTACAGTACTACACCAGGATATTTATAGAAAGTCTGGATACACCATCAGAGAAGGTTATGAAGACAAAGCTTCGATTGATCACTTCCATGGGGAAACTGGAGCAAATTATATCCAGAAATCCCTTCTAAACAGTATTTTCATAAATCCTTGGATTTTCTGTGGACGCAGTTACCCTAATGGCAAAAGTTTGAAAGTGTGAAGGCAGAGTGATAGGTTTTATATTTTACCATTTATTAATTCACGTTTTGCAGGGCTCAGTTCCAGGAACCTAATATTCAGTATGAACTTTCCTGTTGCTTTTCTCTATGTCATAATATAGTTCTTTTACCTATTAGTCTTTTAATGCATTTTCAGCTCATTTGTGACTAAATCTTCCCAAAACAAATGGAATTTTCCTACTTTTTTCTTTTATTTTCACTTTTCATAAAGATCTCACTTCTGCCACTCTACATTTTATCATTCTTTGTTTGCTCTCTTCTCTGCATACAATATAAAAGCATTAAGAAATTTCAAATCTTAATTAGAACCTTGTTTTAATGTGAGCTAAGATCCTCTATGCTGTCTGAAAAGTAAAAATTTGGCAAACTAGAAACAGATTAGTTATATAGTGGTGATTCAGTTCAATTCATTCAATTCAAAACATCACATTGCTAGTTCAAATGGAACAAAGCCACAACTAGGTATAGGGAAACACTTGTCATTGATTCCCAAGTTAGTTTAAATTAGCTTTTCTTAGAAAATGCTGTTTAAATAGCCTACAGCAAAGACAGTGTCTTTAGTTAGGTTTTCCATACAGACACAGAATACGTATTTTTCTGTAAGACAAAATCAGTTCAAGCTCCATTAAACTAAGTCTGTTAACACAACACCATTCTGAAATATCTGCTTCACAGAGAAAAGGACAGGGCATGTGATCAACAGGCAACAAATTCCCAACACGTGAATTAAATTAATGTTATTATGCCACAGAAGACAACTGTTCTTTGAAAAAAAGAATGAACAAACAGAGGCCTCTGTTAGCCTTAAGAGAAAGCAGAAAAAAGGCAAGCATTTGTTCTAAGAACAGATAGATGACAACCAGTTTTAAAACCAAATCTGTTGTCTTATTTCAGCAATAGCACCACACTGTAACAATAATACAAACAAGAATATCCAATGTTGTTCTTATTCAATTGCAATAAATAGATATTGCTTACTGGTTTTCCATGCTCCAAAAATTTAAACACATTTTTGTCTATGAAAAAACCATTACTTTACAATTATTTTTCCAAAACTTATTCATTGCTATTGTCCAGTCTTTTTAAATGGAAAAAAATAATAGGCCAAATCAAACAAATTCTGTTACTTCCCACATTACATACAGATTTTGGTTCACTTTAGAATCTAGCCATTCAAATTCTATTGACTAGGTCTTCTAGTAATATTAATTTTAATTGTGAATAACTAATAAAATAAAGTTTCTAAGTAAAATTTTCACCATAAATAAAAGGCTTGTCATAGGTTGAACTGCTGTCAGTTTGATATAAGCATAATAAACTTTCTAGTTATTCAAATACAGGTAATTAAAAGTGAATTTGTTCAATCAGCATGGGTCTCAGAAGAATAAGCTCCTCATTCTGATTATTCAAATGGTTTCCATTCACAACTTACAATGCCTCTGCATTTATCAGTATATTTATTCCAGTGATAAAACTAAGGAAATAATTAACACATCCATTTACTTTAAATAAATAAAGAAACAGCACTAATCAATAATTTGTAATCTATATTAATAAAGGAACATTTTACTTTCTGAAGCACGCATCTCTCGCCTTGGCATTATTCTTAATTACCACACATGACTATTTAAACCTCAATATCTAAACATCAACATAACAGAGTAATGAACTAGTACATAGGTGAATTTTTAATCATGGCATAACTTTTAGAACACCATCCCTTACCTGTATTAAGACTTTTTTGTTGTGCTTTGCATATGAACAGTCTTGGATAGTTTTGTCAATTTGTTTGGAGTAATAATGGTGGATCTGTAAAATAAGCACTAAACATTACAAAACCAGAATTTTCTTACCAAGGGTCTTAGCTTATGTAAATGGTATAGCTGGGCCACAAAAGCAGCTGACAAGGATCAAAAGACTGTGTATGTAGAAATGCATCTTCATGATACCCTTCCTGATACCAATGGGTCATGTTTGAGCCAAAAATGGGATTGCTTCATTTAGTAGCTCTCAATGACTATTTTTGCTTTACTTCTCACAGACTCTGCTGAGTCTCATAAACTTTCAGCATGTGTAATGTGTTGAGAGTTCCACAGTTTCCCCCCACATTGCCTAAATAACCTCTTTTTTGTTGCTTTTGAGATTGCAAATAGCTAGCTTTTTTGATATCCCCTACTGCTGCATATTAGATGTCACTTTATAGCTCTCTATTGCACTTCCCTTTCACACCTCTCTTTTGGGCAGAAGAATCATCGCCTGCAGTCACTCCTCAGACAATCTAATCCTACCATTTGACTGCCTTTGTCAACCATCTCCTGAAGCTTTTCCAGTTTTATTACATCCTTTCCCCAGCCCCCCACCCCCTCCCAGATGTGGATGAGGAATGCACATAGTTTTTAAAAAGTTAAATATCATGGTCTACCACACATTTGTTGACTGAAACAATGATAATCACTTGTTTTCTGCCTTGCTTTCACAATAATTTCTACCTGTATACTTGCAATTTTGTGACCCCTAATCATAGGACTGACATTTTTATAGAAATATTTAATGGCTAAATATCAAGCTACATGAAATATGTGAAATAAAAATTGGTTTTTGTATAGATAATCTCACTTTTATTTTAATTTCAGCTGCTATTTTAATAACCAGTCATGCAGCTCACTCATATTTAATATCTCTAATAACATAGTGTGATGAGCAAATTTTCCAAGTAACTATTTATTACTTTTCTAGCATATTCTCTCATTCACATATGTGCTGGTTTTGGCTGGGATGGAGTTAATTTTCTTCATAGTATCTATATGTGGCTATGTTTTGCATTTGTGCTAGAAACAGTGTTGATAGCACACAGATGTTTCAGTTATTGCTGAGCAGTGCTTATGCAGAGATTAGGCCTTTACTGCTTGTCAAATCACTCCACCAGTGATCAGGCTGGGGCTGTACAAGAAGCTGGGAAGGGACTTAGCCAGGACAGCTGATCCCAACTGGCCAAAGGAATATTCTATACCATATGGCATCATTCTAGGTATATAAAACTGGGTGAAGAAGCAGCAAGGGAGGACATTCAGAGTTATGGCGCTTGTGTTCCAAATTAACCATTATGTGTGATGGAGCCCTTATTTCCTGGAGATGGCTGAACACCTGTCTGCCCATGGAAAGCAGTAAATGAATTTATTGTCTTGCTTTCCTTGTGTGCATAGCTTTTTATTTACTTATTAAATTGCCTTTTTCTCAACCCATGAGTTTTCTCACTTTTCTGATTCTCTCCACCATCCCACCAGGCGAGAACGGCTGCATGGTGCTTAGTTGCCGGCTGGAGTAAAACCATTACATGTATTTTGAGAAGCACAGATTCTGGTATGCATCCCTGTGAAAACTGACCATAAAAATAATCACCCTTTTATCCCATATTTTAACAGTTTTTCTATCAGTGCAGGAACTTTCCTAGCCAGCTGTCCTTCTTCCTGCAGTGTTTGGTGTCACTGACACTGCAAAATAATTTCTAGTTAAAAAAAAAAAAAAATTACTTTGGTTTTGACTGATTTGCCCAGTACTGACATATGGTCTCTGCTCTTCTTTCAACCTCTCTCAAATTCACTGTAAAATTGGCAACATATTTGCAACCTTACGTCGCAAAAGCTATCAAAATAGTGTTAAACTACCAATTTCACACCACTGTTACTATTTTGATTATTTCAGCCCTGAATACCTCTAAAAATCCTAGGTGTATGCCATCTAGTTTGGCTATTCTCTTCATTTTGTTTGGTATCAGCTCATAAAGGCAAAATATGTCTTCAAACAAGTTCCCCCCTTGTGGAAAATTAATGTATGAAAATCTACCAAAACACTTCTACAGAAAAAAACAGTATTAAAATGCTAAGACCATATTGTTCCCATAATGTCTTCTGAGTGCTTTTGTTTTCCTCAATTATATTTTGGCACTACAAACTCTCTGCCAGACTTCCTGTTGCTGCTACTGTATAAAGATAATTTCTTAATTTTTATGTTTCTTGCAATTACTTTGGTTAACAAATGTCTCATGTATCTTGAAATTGTTTTGATTTGCCTTGCTAAGGATTTTTTTTTAAGTTTAGTTTATACTTAGTCATAAGAACTGTATAGTCCTTACATTTTCTTTAAGCCTTCGGCTACCTGAAGTACATATTTTTGCCCTCAGCAGTCTCTCATACCCTGCTGCTTAGCCATGCGGGATCCGTTTTTCCCCTTCTCAAGCCTTTCTTGCTAAGCAGGATGTGTTTGCTCTCTGCCTTCAATACAGTATGTTAAATAGTCTTCGTGCCATCTGCCATGACTTAAATCTCAGTTGTTCCTTACAGATTCTTCCTTACAAGAGTCGGTGTTTATAATTGTCCTTTCTGAATTTGAGAACAGCCGTAGGGAGATTTCTTGACTTCTGCAGCCCTGCAAGTATATTGAATCTACAGAGAGATTCAGATGAGTTATTTTGAACCACATCCGCTTGTCTTTTACTTCCTCTCTCACAGGATCTTTGACTATCTAGTCCATGAAAATGATCCCTCAGGCATGTCAGCTGCATCACTCAGCTTTGTGTCATCTGCAAACTTGCTGAAGATGCACTCAATCCCACTGTCTATGTCATTCATGAAGATATTAAACCATACTGGTCCTAATACGAACCCCTGAGAGACACCATTCGTCACCAATCTTCATCCGAACGTCAAGCCATTGACTACTACCCTCTGGATGTGATCATCTAACTGATTCCTTATCCAGCAAAAAGTCCACCCGTCAAATTGATATTTCTCCAACTTAGAGACCGATGCTGTGGGAGACTCTGTCAAAGGCCTTACAGAAGTCCAAATAGATTATATCTGTAGCTCTTCTTGTTATCCGCTGATATAATTCTATCATAGATCACTAGATTGGTCAGGCAAGACTCGCCCTTGGTGAAGATGTGCTGGCTGTCCCAATCACCTATCTGTCCTCCATGTACCTTCAAATAGTTTATAGGAGGATCTGTTTCATGCTCTTTCCAGGCACAGAGGTGAGTCTGAGAGGCTGGTAGTTCCCAGGGTCTTCTTGTGATTTAGATCATGTTAAACTTACAGCGTCATTCACAATATCCTTTAAAGTTTGCTCAAGAATCTGCTGCTGTTTCCTTTTCTTCTGCTGCAGACACCCAGAGGGTGCACATCCCTTGACTCCTCCTCACTGTTGGCTAGCAGATGGCTCTTATGCTGGATGATATGTGTTACCTCACAGATCGTAGGCACACTCCCATATAGCTGCCCCCAATGGGCTCTGGCTCTGCCAGATGCCTGGGTAACAGTCTCGTACTTTCAGCATGAGCCCCAGGGCAGAGTTATGGTTGCCCTCCTCCCGTTCCTCTCCAGGCAATACCCTTCCCAAACTGTCTTGGTTATCTTGTGAACAGGTTTTATTTACAATGTAATCGGAGAGCCTTGTTATGGACCAAGTATGTATCCCATCAGAGGAAAAAATCTGTCCCTTGAGGATATTCATACCATGTGATCCTTGAGGTAATTGTTTATGTCAGGAGAGGGACACTTTTATAACATCATGGTGTTCATGAGATTTTAATAATCTTTCACTTCCACTTTACAAAATAGCTATTTTAACATGTACTTAGTCTTCTCATGAATTATGGTGGTCCTTATCTTTAAAAAAATTCAAGTGCTGAAAACATGCGTGGTAGACACATCCAGAACTGTCAGCTTTTTGTTTTGCACACCTCGTCATTTCAAGCATATTGGCTGCTTCAGCTAGCTTTTCAGATGCCAGATAACAAAACACTGCACCATTCTAGGACCACTTCTGCAGGTGCTTCTTATGTACCTAACACCCATAAACCTACAAAAGGACCCATCAGTCACCATGTCATCTTTGTTGAAAAAGTTCTGCTGCTCTTGTCAAAATGTCCAGCCTAAGATAATGAAAAAAAACACAACATCTTGTTCTTAGAAGAGATCATCTAACTGTCTCCTCTGGAGCTAATCTTTATGAACAAATATTTCAGGGCAAATTATTTGCCAGTAATTCCTGAAACCCCAGTAGAGTTTTGTTATCCCATGTTATTTCAGAGGAGTATCTGCACAGTACACAGACATTAGCTCAACTTATATCACACAACTGAATAATTAGTTAAAGGTTTAATTATTTGAAACTACAAAAATCAAGAAATCTAGATCTACCCCAGTGCACTGGTAGTAGAATAAGTCACAATACATCTGAGTGCATGTAGGTGTACATGCACTGAAATTTACTTTCCAGCATGAAACCTCAGTTAATGCAAAGCTATAAATAACAGCACATGAGTGATGAAAAACAGATTTGCAGTGTCCTCTTCAAAACTACATTTGTCACTTAAGTTAGGCCTACATCTTGGTCTATGTTTATTAGTTTTTCATTGCACACACAGTGTAAAACCACTCGTGAGAACAGGTCCTTATTTTTCATACCCGCTGTATGTTTCTGAAGAAAATTTTGCATTTTTTCTGGTGTTTTTTGTAAAATAAAACTTTCACATACAAGCTGATCTAGAACTCAGAATAGCAGAAAAGTATTTGCAAGTAGTAATGAATTATTTCACTAGATTTTTATTGGGTTATTTTCAAATATAAATGAATTCATCCTGTTCACAAAAATAAAGAGCTTTTCCAAATATTATTATCATATAATAATGGAAGTGCTCAAATAATCATTCTGAAATTTTCTTGTTGTTTTGATAATGTTGTCCCTTCTTTAAACAACTCTGAAAATTAGTCTCAAAGAGTAAGTTCTCCTTTTTTAATACATAGGTTATTCAAAGAGGGAGCAAAACCAAACCCATGCAAGTTGTGTGTCCAAATTCGTGATTCTAATGACACAGAAATGAAATCACAGTGAAAAGACTATAAACCAACCACAAGCTAAAATGTGTGGAAACAAAACACAGCCATCATTCTTTCACAAATACAAAGGTTTCATTTATCCATTGTACCAATGGAAACTGACCACTAACTTTCTGCTTAAAAAGAATCAAACCATGAGATGATCTCAAGTTTTGCCAAAAGAGGGAGGCTAACATTCATTTAATCATTTCATTTTTGATTTCCTGACAAACTGTAAAAGCTGCTTATGGCCTCAGAGTCACAAACAAAGGCACAGCTCTGGTCTTTCTCCAAAAAATACAATAACATGAGCAACTTTTGCAGTGACAAGACCTCTGGCACTTACTTCGGCAGAGCTGGCATTTCATTCATCAACAGATAAGGTGCACATGCATACACACACACACACACACACACACACAAACACTAGGTTGTACATTACAGCAGAGCAACACATTTTTAAAGTATCTGCCCTTTATGAAGTTAACTCACAGATTAAAAAAAATCTTGACTTTTCCATTTTTTTGTTGTTGAAAGACAATTTTTCTGTTAGTGAGCATTTAACAGCTTCCATAAAGCAATGAAAATAAAGAAAAATATATTCAGCGTTTATAAATCAGATACATACATCTGGATCTAAGACTAATGCTTTAAGTGAACTGGGAATCACATGCTTTACTTTTCTCTTAAAATTACACACAGGCTAATGGCCTAAGAAAACAGGAAAAACATATTTTTATTCAAAACAACTCTAGCATTGAAATGTTCAATAACTCGGTAACAAAACACTGCCGTAGATGGCTAACAACAACTGTTCTTAACCATAAACTGTAGAGTATTCTAAGGAACAACCTCTTATTCTGTAGCTTCTCAAATTGTTTGTGATCAAATAGTATTAACTTCATGGCCTTGACAGTATGCTAAAACAAACAACAACCAAACAAAAAGCCGTAACATACACACACACCCCAAAGAAAAAAACAAAACCAAATAACCAAACCCAAAAGCTAAACTAGTTTTTGAAAAAAATGAGACAGATGACAAAAGATCTTTGCATAATTTGGGAAACAACAATTATTAGACTACATTTCTTTCACTCTTAAACATCCAAATCTTCACTTGCTAAAACTCACTGATAATAAAAAATTATCCCATTATATTTTCAGATTTCATGTGGATATTAAAAATAAACTATGTTCTGAAATTAAGAGTTAAAATACCTCCTTTTGTTTTCCATACATATTTGCCTGTATAAATATACTTCATCATTTTACAAATTACAGTATTTATATTAAAGCTTTCGGTCAGCAAATCATTACAGCTTAACATGAACAAACAACTCCTCTGTTTTGGTTCTGTCTTTAAATCATTTTTGGAGATAATGAAAATCAGCCAAAATTAGTGACTGCAAATAATATAAACGACACATTTATTTAGAAAAATAAACTGAAAATGCTGTTTCTCCATTAGATTTCTCCATGAAATATAGACAAATGGCTAGAAAAAAATTATGTCAAATACATATTACAAATGACTTCTTTAACAGTAACTGGGGCTATAATGTCAATGTTCAATAGGAACATTTTGGATGTATAATTCGATAGATTAAGTTTCTTGGCTGCTAATATGATAAAAAATGGATGCTATTAAAAAGATTATATCCCCTTTTTAAATACACCTTCTCATGTTGATGCTTTTTCATATATATACATATATATATATGTATGTATATGTATTTATTTAAACCTAAGAAAGGACCATAGTCCTTTCTGTGAAGAGATCCCCATAGTGAAAGAGAACGTAAATGTTTTTCTTCAGTTCTAACTTTTTAATTCCTTTTGGAGCCCCGACAAAATATAGCTTGTTACAGTCAAAAATCTCCTGGGGCCATCTGTGCAAATGGTGATGCACATCATTACCCTGAATGGAAGTGACAGTGCAAATACCAGAAGTGCATCAAGATGCAATCTCTAACAGCTGAACTTCTTCAAAGTTGGGTGGAGGACAGGAGACAGCATCCTTTTAAGCAATTTAAAATCACTGACGCCCTGTTCCTGTATGGCTTTGAATATGTACAAGGGATGACAGAGGTCTTCTTTCCCCACAGATAGAAACATTCCTCTGTTACAGTAAATGCATTCATTTTCTGCTGTCACCTAAGTGCTTCATTTCTCCTTTTGGCTACATATTGAAATACTCTTGGATACTGCCTGGACCCATGAAAAACTGATTGTTTGTTACTCTGGTTGCTCAGCACAAAACTCAAGTGTCAGGCTTGGAGAGAGCAGTTTCTGCAGTGGGGCAAGACATTTAGTCCTCTTTATGCTTCTTTCCTACTAAATGGAATTTAAGGCTGTGGCTTTTGCCAGGACTAAGCTTGTAGCTTTCAGATCTGAGAAAGATTATTCAATGCCGATTACACTCGTGATCAGTTGTGCTCTAACTTGAAGGGCTTTTCCATTCTCCATGGAGGGTCAGGTTCCTGGTTACTTCTCAGATCTGGTCTGCAAGCAGTCACAATGACGAATCTGATACGCAATTAATTAACTGACGTGCCTCTGGATACAGATATTCCTTTAAGCCTGAAGGTGCTGTTAAAGAGAAAAGAAGACAAGGACAAGATTATAAAAAATTTACTTTAAATGGACAAAGTGAATAGTAAACAAAACAAAATTTTGAATGATCATTCCATTTTTCGTGTAAGCAAGAGTTCAAAGAATTACGATACTTATTCTTGATCTTTTATAGCTATATTTTCTTATTGATACAAGGCTTGGTTCTCTGATGGGGTAAATGGGTTAAACTTCAATGGCATCTTTGGAATCGCATTGTATTACACCACTTGAGAAAACAATTATTACTATCCTAGGCCTCAGAGTGTACAATGATGGTGAAATTATGTTTTTTTAATATATACATATTTTTTTAAAATTATTTTTTTGAAGAAGATTACCCTTATTAAGCTAGCTAACATAACAATTCAGCTTAACAGTATGCCTTAGGGCACAAGAACTCCTGAGATCTTTATTTTAAAGACCTATACATCAAGCATTTGAAAAAAAAGTCTAAAAGTTAAATCTAATTTAATCTGAGAATCTGGATTCTAGTTCCTGTTCTCAAACTAAAGAGAAAGTAAATTCAGCAGTTTAGCACCTGACAACTAAGTTTCCTAATTAGTAAAATGCTATAAAAATTTTGATTTGTGTCTTTCACTTTTTTTTTTTTTGTGAAAATGCTTTATATTTGTATAAAATACTAAAATAATCTTAGAGTTAGTGAAAGAGAATCCAATCTACTGCTGAAGTCACTGACTCACTGAATTTCCTTTATTTATTAGAAAAGATAAAGCAGCATCAAAAAGAGAGACATTGGGATACTTACCTGGTTGGTAACTAGGCCACTAACTTGGGTTAAATGGCCTAGGCCTGCCATGCCTTCACACCTTCTAAGGAAAACAATGAGAACTTCCTCTTCCAGGGTTGGTGATTTACACCCAGAGCTACATACTGCAAGGGGGAGGAAAATTACTTCTTTACCACTAGTTTTATGAATCTAGCCCTTCATTCACTCCATTCATTCATTTCCTCTTACTTCATAATCCTTCAATTTGATATTGAGAGGTAGTACAGAACTTCACTTTGGCAGGGAAAAAAAAAATTGAAAATGGTCTGCTGTGAACCCTTTTTATTTATTTTTTTTCCCCTCGCAACTGAAACTAAATATCAATTATTCAGAAAAACTTAATTAACATTCAGGATTGTAACAGTGGACTAATATAAACCAACAGTCTAGCAAATATGGTATAATAAATTTATGAAAAAATTGGTCTGGAAGGCAATTTTTTTTGCTAATCAACTATGTAGGGTTTGGTTCACATAATTAATTGAAAATATGAGTTTCCTAAGCATCTGTTAGCAGCTTATTTTTTAACTGAGGACAGCTTTCATATTACTAGAAACACACAACCCTTTTTCAGCTGTCATGGTTTCTGGCTTCAATTACATTTGGAATAATGATTCGTGTATGTTAATATGTCATAAAAATCACACAAAAAAAGATGGTATTGCCCTTTAACTCAGCTTAAAGCTCATGAAATAGGATGAATGCATGTATGTATGTAAAAGTAATAATAGTAATAATCTAAAAAGAAACAATGCAAATATTATTTGTTCTCTATCAGAAAAGTTGTTCCTCAAACTTATTCTGAATGCAGCACAATACAATGCTGATCAGCTGAAGGCATGAAAAGCAATTTTTTTTTTTCTTTTCCTCTGAGTTGCAATTCATAAACATATTCAATATCAAGCCCACAAAACTGGTAAGTCATGTAACAGGCATGCCTGCGTTCCTAATTCTCCCTAATTCAGTTGTCAACCCACACAATTTGATTCATTCCCAGTTGTACAAATACATGACAGCCACCTTCATTTCATAAACATTCTACCAAAGAAGAGCTTGCCTTTTTTTTCTTCATAATACCTCTGCGAAGAAGCACAAATTACACCACTGTGAAAAATGTGATGTACCTCTCCCCATTAATAAAGAATTTGTTCAAATTAGAAGATTATGGTTAACCTTGCTCAGTGAAAAATTCAGAAGGTGGCAAAACAGAAGAGGAAGTTCCTCTTGGGACCTTGAAAAAACCACACACCTATAACCTATAATTACAAATCATTATTTTACACATGAAGAATTGAGGCAAATATATAAAACAGGCCAGTCATTGGAAAAAAGTGCTACTAATTACAGATTCCTATTCTGAACTGTGTAGTTCTTCATTCTATAGTTTTTACTATTTTACAGTCAGGCTTTACATTCAGATCACTACATTTAATTAATAATTAAATATTCCTTAATTACACCATACCTTGTCATTTTCCTCATAGTGAAAAAAAATGACTTTATTAGGGAGCTAGAGTATAATTTACAGGAGATGGTTTTGTTCACTCACACCCCTACTCCTCCATTTCCTTACTTTCACAACATCATTATGTCATTCTCTTCCTTCTACAGCATAAACATTTAGTCCCAAAACCCACAGACTTAGAGAAAACAGTAATTGTTTTCCCCATTCCAAACTAGATAACTAGACTTCTGTAACAAAAAATAATATTTTACTTCTATGCCAGTATGACATGAAAAACACCTACTCCCTTCTGTTTCCTTCTGTTTGTCAGAGTTTTATTAAAAACTGAAAGTGAGTCCAGTCCAATCTACCATGACACCCTCTTATCATGGCTGTGACCATAGCATTGCTGCACAGAGTGCTATGAAGAATGCTGTGCATAGAAAATATTAAGGGAAAAGGCTACTAATGGAAATGATGCTTTCACCTCAGACTTATGGGACAGATAAATGTACACTGGTTAGCATAAAATGAACAGTGATATACAGGTTTGGTACAAAACAGGAAAATGATAGAAGGGGGCATTTACCTAAACTTAGTTGATTAAGCAATGCATTTTATTTTAAAGATACTCAGATACAGAGATACTCAGGTTCAACTTACAGTATTTAAAAGAATAATCAGTGCAGTTTGATTCTATAGTGGCATGACAGGAAGACATCAAGCAAACTATATAAAAAACATCTATCAATTTTGAACTGATGATTGCAGTGGTGACTGCCAATGATCACAGAAAAAGAAACTTTAAATGCTAGTTTCTGCGCTGGATCTAGTGCCTTTTCTCAAGAAAAAGGAGAAAACAATTAAGAAATGCATATCACATTTAATTGAGAAAGACAGATTTACTTGAATTATACTAAGCTGTATATAATAATTTCCACATAATTTAGAGAGTATGATTAAATAGTAGCCTAATTAAAATCTCCATTATTTGAGACATTTTAGAACAGACAGCATAATTTAGACATATGTTGTTACCTGTCATCAGCATACTGGCAGTCAGAGCACATGACAAGCTATTAGTTGTACTCACATATTCGAGTGTATAACCAATGTTCTTAAGGAAAAAAATAATTACAGAGTAATAAATCCTCCTAAACATAGTGCACGTATTTTCTAGATACTGTTTAAGTAGTTATGACGTCTGTTTCAGTTACTCAGTTACACCTGAAAGATACAGAAATATTTAGATTCAGATATAGACAGTTTTAATTATATTACTTTGGCTTTTTTACTCCTTTCAGATAAGATTCATTACTATGCTAATTTTTTCAATCAAAGAAAGAAGGGAAAGAAGGGAAAGAAAGGGAAGGGAATGTTTTTTGTAAAGTTTTGTTTGTTTTTATTTTTCTCTTGTTGCTATTGTCCAATAAATCCTCATCATTACCCTTGATGTAATTTTTTTTTAAGGTGCAAAGTTAAGTAAAGGATTTCAGAAGACACACAGGTTTGGTCAGAAGCCAGAACATTTCTGATAAAAATGTATGTTTTATGACTAAAGCAATCCTGCTGAATGCAAAA
The DNA here is from genome assembly GCF_963082525.1 of Nesoenas mayeri. NCBI lineage: Eukaryota > Metazoa > Chordata > Aves > Columbiformes > Columbidae > Nesoenas > Nesoenas mayeri. The sequence goes on along the minus strand of NC_137542.1, from coordinate 45,980,268 downwards.
CCAATGTTTTTACCAAGCATTTTATTTCTCCATCAACATTTTAACTACATAAGTTAATTTTACCATTTTTGTGTTCTGTGATATAGCACTGTTGAGACACCTTTCTCTGTAAAAACTAAAACCAAATCCAAAACCAGAATATTAACAAATCCACCACCACACTTCTTTGTCGTTCTTCTTGGGTTTTTTCCTCAGAAGCTCCAGAATATTTATTTCTGTGTGATTGCCTCATCCTACTGTTTCAGTCTGTAAATAATTTATTTGCCAACAAGCAAACAAGAATTCTCAGTTGCTTATTGAAAGTTTTTATTATTCTTTCAAAGCATTGAAAGAGACTGTAGATGGCATGAAAAATCAAAATACCTCAATGTATACATTTCCAATTTTTTTTCCTTTTAACACTGTAATTCCTTTATATGTTCAGAGCATGTATTAGCTTCTACAGTAGCATTATTCTTATCATCTTACTAAACTCTCCTAAAAATATTTCTCTAATGTGATTATCAAGTTATCTGTTGTTCCAGCTTTGATATCTCTAGAGCTTTCTCTAATAACAGTTCTAGATACAGTTCTATAAAGATAATACTAAATGGAAATCTGTAAATTATGTCAGAGACTATATGAGGAAAAGCATTTATTAAATACACTTTTCCACCTGAACTTACACTGCCTAAATAATTTATTTGTAGTTTACTGTCTTTATGTTTTTGCACATAAAAAATAAAAACATGAACACCATGAGAATACTGGCTCTGAGAGCTATTCTAGTTGATTTTTTATAACTAAAATTTGTGGTAGCAGAAAGGTACAATGAATGTCAGGAGCATCATGCTTGTCAATATATGAAACTGATAAAATGTCCTGTGTTTGTGATTTACGAACTGCTGGCCAAATTGCTGTGATGTTTTTCTTAATAATGTTCCAAAAAATTTGGATTTCAGAGAAGCAATTTGTGGGACTGACAATATAAAATTAAGCCTCTTTTGCTGATACCACTATTTTCCAACACAGTTGAAATCTATGTAACTAAATTTACCTGGTGATATCTTGACACCATAGAAGTCAATGGCCTACATTAGGGATCGCTATGATAAATGCCAAAAATGTCAAAAATCTGACTAAAAATGCTAAAAGAAAGAATGGCACTGGAAGAAGTCCTGATAATTTATCTTGGGAAACTCTGGCAGCCTTGTTCACTGGTCGCAGGCAATTCATCTAGTAAGAGAAGCATCCATACATTTAACTAGAGAAGTAAAAGTTTACTTCCTTGGCATGTACTGAAAAGGTATACAAATAAGCTTTTTTTTTTTTTTAATTCCTCAGATATATTTTTAGCTGAGACAATACATTTCTGTTCAGGATTTTCAACATTTAGAAATTATTTTATGAGGTCATTTATCTTGACATGACTTTCTTTTCATTTGCCTTTTCCGTTGCTCATCCGCTTAGACAACAGAAAATTGTTTTGGCAGTATCTGAAAACATGTCTTAAGCTAGAATTGTTTATACCAAGTATTAATAGATTTCTAGGAAGCCTACTTCTTTTTTTCATTATTTTTTAGATATGTTACAATACATCATTCATGAGACAAGCACTTACAAAACATTTCTTGGAGGGTGTTTTTTCTCCATTTTGCCTCTGTGATACATGTTTACTAGCTTCCAGAAAAGCTATTTTCTCAAAAAAATTGTGGATCTTCCTGATTTTGTTTTACAGTTAGGCTTCTCATGTAGACTTGCTTAAAAAGCAAGGCCAAGTAAACTTGCTTGCTTATTGAAGGCTGTAATGGAATACATATATGTAAATATGAACATAAATGTATTTATACATTGTTCAAGTCCTATGTATGTGTATACATATGTTGTACATATATACTAATTCTGTCTTTCTTCTACAGAGTTGGCTTAGCTACAGGACAGATTTTGGAAAATATCCACAAGGATGCAAACAGAATGCAGTTTGCAAGGTCATATCCAAAGCCACAGTTCAAGTGGCCAGTGCAGTTGTACCAACACCAGCAGCTGAGCTACCAATGTGAAAATGTGACTGAGTCTCTCTCTATGGACATAGTTACACTTCAGCTTATTTGCATCCCTAGAAGAAGGGATCTGATGTGCTGACAGCCACCCTAATGTCTAGTCATAGTTCTTAAACAGTATATATCCTGTAGCTATAAGGTATTTTAATATAGAAAGTATTTGAGTATTAATTTTAGAGGGATAACTGAAATAATTTATAACAAGCATTCAGTGGCCAATAATTAAAGCATAAAGCTAGCCTTGCATATGAGGCACTTAGCTATATAAAAGGAAATTTGGGTTGACTTTCTGATTTAACTGCAGATTTCCTTTGAGATCCAAGCAACACTTTTAATCTATGTGTTACACGTCAACAGGATTTTATTTAACTCTGTCCCTTTCACACTCTACAGATTTCTGCTTCATCTTTTCAGAATGTAAATATGCTGAAATACCAAAATTACAAGCACAAACAGTAAAACAAGAGAGTTTTGAGGCTCCTTGAGGGTTCCCTGTACTCTTGAAACAACAGAAAAAAATAAACCCTATATTCCTAGGGGTAAACAAAAACTTGCTTCATACAGCATTCTTCTACTGAATGTCAGAGAAGTGGTGATGCACGGCTAGGAAACTTGAGGCCTACTGTCTCTTTACCAAATTGAGGGTCCATATCTGAGATGCGCAAAGACAATCTTCTATAGTGATATGGAAACAATATGGTCCAGGGAACCCACCTATTCATTCTTATTGGTTTTTTGTTTGTTTGTTTAAAAATAGGCTTTTAAATATAAGAGCTAGAGAACATGTGATACTATTTTAATCTTCCTGCCCTTATTTTTGCCCTCCTTTTCATGTTGAGTCAAAGCAAATTTCATTAATTAGCTTGAATGCACATCTGTGTCAAAGGAAGGTAGAACAAAGACTAGGAAAAGAAGAAGATGCAAAAGACAGCTAAGTCCTTAACAGAAGTAACTTTCTATTTCTAATGATTAGTGAAAAATGAGCTAGTAACCCAACTGGGGAGTTGGTTACAAAGTTTAACACAGGTAATGCTAAAGCAAGCAAATAATGAAACCAAAATATTAAGTATGAAGTAGCTTTGTATTTGCAATGAGTTACTGAAGAATGTCACATCCAGTATCTATTGTTGGGAAGTTTCCTGTCAATGCTGTGCCTATTACCTCATTGGTCAATCTAAGGACCTTGCCATCGCTGCCTTATTGCATTCTCGTTGTTGGTAGAAACAGAAAGATGGAAGGTCTGACAGGTTAAAAAATACACCATCAGCCCACACCCCATATGTGTCAGTCATTTTTTCAGTAAAAATTTCAGATTTCTTGTGGTTTACTTTTAAATCTCTTAAATCATCTCTTTTTATGAGCAGCAGATCTACAAATCCAATCCACAGCAGAGACCCGACTATTGCAACTATCCAGTCTGCTTTAATTTATTTTACATATACTTATCCAACTTTTTCTAAAAAGTGTTGAGAACATGTCATCCAAACCAAAAGCAGTGTGTGCTATTTATTAACTGATCCAGCATTTCTGATAAAGCTTTCAGTCTTATGCACTGAGACTGACCACTCAGCATTGAAGCTGTTCCCTTTAGAACAGTGGTTAGAGGGTTCCCAATAGAAGAAGTGTGGTCACTTTCCCTGATTTTATAGTTCAGGATCTGATGTTATTTTTGATGCATACAAAGATGAGAGGGAAAATAGAGATCTTCAAGTATTATTAAACTGGATACAGTAAGGCATTCACTCTTTCATCCTGATTCCAGCACCCAGATACCTTTTCAAATACGATACTTTGTGAGCCGTAATCTGATTCACTGTATTCCAGATCTCCAAATCTTATTTGGTGTTCAGACATGGGAGCACTTCAGTCCCAGCAGTTATACTCAGTGGCTGAAAGTAATGACACCCAGAAAAAGACTCCTGCAAGTCTAGTTCTCTGAAAGGGCAACACCGAGTGCTAAAAGCCACCAGTGTACCCACACCCCACATTTGTCAGTAATTTTTTCTGTAAAAATTTCAGATTTCCTGTGGTTTACTTTTTAAATCAGTCAATTCCAAAAGCTGGCTATCTAACAGAAAACATGATGATAATACAAATTCCTGTGAATCTACACTCACTGAATAAAAATAATTTCTGAGTGTACAGCGTAATCTATGTGCCAACAGAAAAACAAAGCAAAACAAAGGTTTTATTAGTCAATGAAAGGGACATTAGTCTCAGGACAAGTGAAAGTTCACACAGAATAATTAAATACTTTAAAAGACTTGTATCCGTTATTATTTTAAAATGTTGGGTTTCATGTTTCTGTTTCTAGAGTGCAGAAGTTTTTGCGTAATTACATGTCTTAAAGTGACATGTGAATGGTTTGAAAATCATTTTCCCTAGAGTACCTCTTCCAGTTGACAGGTGTAACCTTTTCTCATTCAGCCTGAAGCTAGGAAGGATGGATGATAAGTGAGCTGGCAGCCCTTCACTTGCTTATTTGAAAAAAAAAAAAAAAAAAAAAAAAGTATAAGGTGAAAGGATTCATGTAGTAGACAATGTAACTATCAATATTCCTGCTTTTTTTTGACATTTAGTGATCTTTCATCTATTTCAAATTACTCAAGCAACCCAGCGGCCTTGTATGATGAGGCCTACTTTGCAAGCCAGAAGTAGTTAAAAGGCATCAGAAAATATTTGTAAATACTTTGGTGCAGCCTTTCTGGAGGCTTGCCTGTTGAAGGATGAAATAATTTATGATTGTACCTGACAACATGCATGCTGTTCACTAACAAGTGCTTTACAGGATTTACTTTTTCCTTTATCATTTGACACAAATATTTTGCCAAACAAGAAAAAAATATAATTTCACTGGCAGTAGAGATACAGAGATGAAACTACATTATCCTGTTCTACCTAAAAGTGCCAATGTGACTAAAATCTCACAATGATTCTATATTATTCTGAGTAGTCAACACACTCAAATTCATTTTTTTTTTTCCTTACAAAAGAAAAGATTTTTTTTGTAATGGTTCTGGATACTGTGAGGTTTTGCTTCTATAGCTAGGAATTTTTAGCTGCTAGAAATTATTGACTAGCTCACAGCTGAATCTTGGGGAGAAGCCTATATATGCAAGAGAGGCCTTTAGTCCACGCAGCAATGGCATGGATACACTACAAATCTCCACACTTCAGCAGCCTACTGGAAGACTTCCTGACCACAAGTTCCAGCCCTTTTCCATCACATGGCATAACAGAAAACGGTGTATCTACTGCGTGACACTTAATGTACTGCAAAAGAAACATATGGAAACTTCTACACATTCATCTACCAGCTCCTTTCTTGAGCTACCAAGGAAATCATATCAGAAAGAAATCGAGTGGAAACAGCAAAATATATTTTAAAATGTAACTGATTCTACTCTTACATTGGAAGGTGAAAATAAACCCAAACAACATGGCTAAGCATCAGTTGTACTTTCAGCAATAACATGCATGAAAGAGATCAAACTAACACGACATTTACATGGAAGATTTATGAAAGAATCTCCAGATGGAATGCACTATGTATTTTCTGGGAATATTCAAAAGCAATTAATGTTAATCTGGGTAAAGAGCTCTGATTTGTGAAGTGGTACATACTCTATTATGTTCCAGAATGTTCTTGCTTTGTATATTATAAAAATATACATACAGAAAGCTAAAACTTTTGCAAATATACAACAGATCAATGCAAACTATCATTTTAAGTGATGTCAGCTTCTGTTTCAACAGCTTCTTCAAATGCCTGTATATAAAACATGACATGCTCATATTCATGCTCTCTTAAAACCTACTTCTTAGTTGTCTTATTCCCATTTATCCACCACTCCAAACATAACAAACCATATGCAACTGATGTTTGAAAGGCAGAGATACTACTTTATCAGAAATATCAGAATGTATCTTTTTCTTAGGCATTCAGAATGATGCCTTTTAATTTGAGTAATCCTAGGAATGAGTTCCCAAAATTGTTATGTTGTATTTGAAACAAATACATATTTTTTTATCTCTGTAAAAATGCAAAGAAAATGAAAATCATCATTTCAGTTTTTCATTTTGCAGATCTGCATGCAACACTTTACTTCTGTAGTCTGTTTAGCATTCTAAACCAGAAGCCCATAAGTCTAGACTTGAATGAAACAATATTTTTGACAAATTCAGTGATCAATGTTTCTCTCCATCCAGCTCTAGTTATGTATAATGGTATATACAACTGGACAAACAGAAGCTTAGCAACAAATCTTACCTCCACTTGGCCTTTAAGGAAATTGATTTCTCTCAATTATTAGCACAGATATCCCTATCAAAATCTATACATGTGAAAAATGGAGTAAAGAACTACTTCAAGTGCACAGGTAGCAGCATGTGGTGAGCTCCAACAGGCAAATGGCATGATTACACAGGCAAGGATGTATCCCTTTTTCAGATCTCTTTCCTTATTACAGGAGAAATTCAAAGTCATTAAGCATCTCTGCCTTGGACCCTTTATAATATCCATGCTTCAACGCTTGGCTCACAATGAATATAAAATCCCCTTTTTATTTTTTGGTTGGCTGGTTGTTTTTTGTGGGATTTTTTGTTTGTTTTTTAACATTTTAAAACATTTTAAACATTTTTTTAAACATTTTCAAACCACAAGACCTTTGCCAGTGCAGACTGGCTTGCTGACTGAAAATCACTGGCCATATCTGCTTCAAAACAAGTATCCATAGTCATCTGCCTTTGGAGTGATTTGCTTAACAAAGGCAGCTCATAATTCAAACACAGCCTGTTAAAATCTTCTGCTAATGCTATTCAGGAAAACGTTACTAGCAAAACGTGTAATCCAGTGTTTTGCACATTAAGCACAGGCCTAAAATACAGTGTTTGTCTGGCCAATAAAATAGCACTAACTATTGGATCAGCATTGCTCAAACCTCTTCACCAAAGTTGTTAGTAATTTTAATGTACTGCCTTGAAGTTGAAAACAAGAATAAAACCTTTGGATCTATTTATCTAAATCAGTTAGTCAGATATATCAGAAAGTCTGCTGCAAAATTCTGATTCCCGTCAGAGTGATGGTACATGGTCAGGGTTATGTGGATTGGAATTATGTTTGAAGTGCTGAACCTGCTGTGAGCCTGATGAGTTGGCTAAGGTCCTCTCCAATGTTGTTTTTCAAGCCACAGTTCAAACTAAAAGACTTTGCAGCTCCTCAGATAAGTCACAAATGGTCCTCTGCATATTTGAAACATCTTTTCAAGCATTTACTTTTCTGCATGGAACAGAAGGCAAAAATCACTGTTAATTCTTTTTCAAGTATGATGGACTTCCTATCTGTCATGATTTAAAACAAAGACACTTGGCTTTGTTTTCTGTAAGCAGTGCATCCAGAAATGGTTTGCTCTTGCTGAACTTGTCAAAATTACTAGAAGAAAGTTCTTAATCTTGAACAAAGATTGCCCAATCTTATAAAGTCTATGGTTACAGTTAAAGTTATATGCACAAATTTCAGAATTTCTGAATTTACTGTATTATGTAGACCATTGTTCTTTATATCCTACCCTATGATCTCTTCACCTTGTTTCCTGTGTTTGAAAACAAGTAAATTCTCACACATAATCTCACACATAAGTAGAAGTACACGCTTACTGCTTACAAAGAAATAACTAACTTTTGAAATACATTTCCTAGATGAAAAAAAAACAACAACAACAACAAAAAAGGCATCAATATGTAAGCATCACTAAAAACAAAGATGGTGAATTTACCTTTGTAAACTGTTTTGCTGGGTATATAAATCACAACTGTAAGTCAGCAATGAGCTTTTAGCTCATTTATATACCCACATGCTAAGAACTCGTTATATTTCTTCCTGGTTTTGTATTTCCATGTTTTCTTATTGGAAAATCACTATGGCAGGGGTAAAACAGTTTACAAAAATAGATTTATCGTCTTCACTTTCAGTGATGCTTACATATTAATACTTTTTTTTTTTAATCTAGGAAACATATTTTGAGCTAAAAGCTCATTGCTGATTTAACAAAATCTTCACATACCATGTCAAACCTGCAAAGTACATAATAGACAAATGACAAGTGACAGCTTACTTCTGAAAACTCTTTTTTCACAACACCAGCCTCCATTTTGAGTGAAGTCTTACCACTCCTCCCACCAACACAGAGTATGTGCTGAATGGTAAATTGCTAGCTGCATTCTCCTGCAATCTTCCAGTAAAAGTCCCAGTATAACTGAACTTATTGTTCTTCAAGAATTAAATTCTAGACTATTTTAGGGAATGTCTAAACATATTCAGCAGAAAGCAGGTGAAAAGACACTCAAATGCCTTTGTTGCTGCAATGAGCACCAGGTAACCGAGGGATCCCTTAAAGGGATGGGGGGGTAAGAAGGAGAAAGTTAAAAAGTGTCAGAAGGCTTCACGTCCTCCTTGTGGCTTGAGAAAAGTCTGCTTCTTGTTTTGGACTTGAGAAAGAAGTACAAGAGAATGGAATTCAGTGAGGGTTTTGCTTGCTGTTTTTGGTATTCATGAATGTTGAGAAAGGGAGAAAGCGGTCACGTATGCAGAAGCAGCAGTGAAGAGCCTTTAGCCGTGATGCCTCAAAATAGGGAGTGTCCTTGGCAGTGCATCTATAACTGCCAGATAAACTGAAGATGGTATGTGTTTCTGGAGGCTGCAGAAGAGGAGTTCAATCCATCTTCCAGGTACAGGATACAGTAGATGAAAAAGGGATACTCTGTCCTCTTTGTGTGGTGCTTCATTGCTTTTCTAAAAAACAATCATCCCAGCACTCATGCTCTTCTCTCTTGCAGCACCTTCCTCTACCGAATTCCCAAAGAAGCTAGAGGTGCAGTCATGAGCAGCTGAAGCCATAGTGCATTACACAGAGCATGGTTCAGATGTATGGGAAGCTGAGAGTTCAAAATGTCTCAAGCAGAGGAAGCAACTCAATTTGGATTTCTCTTACCTCTAGCAACAAAGGGCACAAGAACGGCAGTCTACAAACACCATCTCCTTCTCCAGCAATCTGTAAATCTAGCACATCTGTGCCATGCTATATTTATGAGTGAATGAAAAGCAATTGGGTTTGTGTCAGACAGAATATCTAAATGCTGAAAGGAATGGCAGATTTCAGGTTTTTTTTTATTTTGGCCATACAAATACACAGACCACATTTTATTTCCAGTGTGAATCAAAATATAATGGCTTTTTTTTCCAGAGTTGTAATTAAACAGGATGAATACAAATGAACACTTTAGGCCCTGCTGGGTTGCATTGCCTGAAATAATGTAGCCTAGTGGCTAACTCAGATAGTGATGATAGTGGAAAAGCAAAACTGTCACCTTTCCTTTTTTTTTTTTTTTAATGACTTGGACTCTCAGACCAGTACTGTGTTAGCTACATCTCTCATGTTTCTAATGTTAATACAAATACAGTAGTAGAGCAACAGATAGCAATCAAAAAAGGGAAGCTTCTGTCTTACCTGTGGGCTGAAGTCCAACTATACACTAGTTAAAAAAGGGAATTATCTTGTATACAAGGATTTTTTACAGTAGAGGTTGTAGGTGAGTAATTCTTTCCATGTATCATCCTCCCTCTTTTGAACAGCTCCCATAAATAGGAAAGTTCAAAAACTGCAAACTGATTAAGGGTTAGCTGAATGCTCTAGTAACCAATAAGAATGCATCAGCAGTAACAAAAAAGTAATTTCTGCTTTAGAAGTTTTAATTGAAATATAAGTCTGCTGCTGTTCAGACAGCAATTCTTTAATAAATCTATGAGTAGAAGCAATTAGTAATAATTTTATTTTATTGCAGCTGTCAAATAGTAGCAGTACAAAAACTAAGGGGGATAATGGTGTCTTGGAGTATTTTTCCTTTAAAAAATAGGCAATCAGAAAAAAAAGTAACACCAAAACTTTTGAAGGTGAATCAATATGCTCTTGATTTTGACAAAGACAATACCACAAAGTTCTCCCTCAAAAAATTACAAGATCAAACAAATAAAAGCCCTTTGTTTAATAGGTTTTGAAACAATGGCCTGTTAACTGGGAGGAAATTAGAAGAAAAAGTTCAAGGTGTTTTTTTTATGTTACCTGTATTAAGTAAAATGAAATTTCTAATGTTGGATTCTATAAGAAATAGCCAGTTAATAATGTCAGTTAATAATGTTTAGATTTCTCAATTAATTTTTCAGCAATTAAAAAACCCTATGTATAAAAAGTCCTCTAAGGTGCCAAATTTTTAGTAAACTTAAAACCTAGCTTATATTCAGAAATCACACTTGTTCATACAAATATTTGCTACCTGTAAGTACTTAAGAAATAGCTGGGCACTTACAAGAACTGTTTCCAAGCAAAAATCAACTGAAAGATTCACTGTTTGATTTGATGCTCTTATAAAAGACTTTTTATTTCTTCTGTGATATCTTACTAGTGCTAAATTGGTGCGTTTTGATGGAAGATACAGAAGTGAAATATGTATTAAGCATATAATTTAATCTTTCTCTCTTACTGCTCAATCAGTTATGCTCCTTGTGGTGTATTTCAGGTTCACTTGCACCTTTAAATGAGATTGTAATACAACAACTACATGAAAGGCCACTCTATTACTTCTGGTGATATCTCACACTAGATGGATACCTGCCCAACTACAGAAGCCCTTCAACTTGCCTGGCAGTATAATCTGGATCATAGGTGGGATATCTTCATCAGCAAGAAATCAAATTACATGTAAGCTGAAGACATAATCCCCTGGCAGAGACAGTGATGACTTGCACTGTCTCTTAGTTGACACCCAAGAGCGTGTCTACACCCCCACCCTCTGGGTATGTACAAAATGGCTGGCTGGGGTGTGACGTTCCCGCCCCAACAGCATCCTGTATCCCACTTGTCTGGAGGTTACAGCACAAATGTTATGACATAATGAACCTAGAGTGTTTCTTATGGGTCAGTTCTATCTCAAAGCAATAATAGATCAATGGAAGAAAATGAGCAGAACATTCTCTTTTCTTCTTTTATAAAATATATGACGTGCTGGAATTTAAATAATGAAAAGGAAAAGAAGCAGTGTTGTGTCCAAATAACATTCCTGTAGAATATGGAATTCATATATATTTCACAATTCAAATAATATTAAAAAAAATTACTTCCAAGGTGTTTTTGCTGTTGTTTGTTTAATTCTGGTACATGCACAGAAATCAGTTTCTTTTCTAAACTGCAAAGTTCGCTGTCTGTAACAATGCAATCCTGCCTTGGTGTCAGATGGCACAGCATTAATTATTACAGAAAATACATAAACCAGTGATGCTCAAATCCTAATGCACAGGAGAGTTATCCATTAATTTTAAGAAAGTTATAGCAAGGAATCCTAGGTTGAACACAGAAAAGAAGATGAGATTTTAATGACTATACATAATTAATCACTTTAAGGTGTATTTCATACTCATGAAGCCATCACATGTTGTATCCACTGCACAAATCAAATAGAGGGCCAGACCTTGCTAAATAATGTATTTAATAATTTTTTTCATACAATATCTAAATGCATATAACTGCAAACGATTGAAATAGATGCTTTGATATCTAACCCAGGGTTCAGTTAAGAAATGCTTAGGTTACTTACAATTTCGGCATTTAAAACTCACTTTCTGCGACTTCAACTAACCTACTAAGGTTAATTATACTTTCAAGAGGTTTATTTTCCTTAGCCACTAACTCGTTTCAATAAAAACCATTGAATGCATAGCTAACAATTATATTGATACATTTTAAAGATAATATGAAGATAATAGAAGACTTTTCAAAACCAATAGTACAATGATTATATTTGCCTTAAACCCTCTACCTGCATCGAGTTTCAAAAGAGCCACTAGTCACCTTGAAACTTCACAGTATTTCTGTTTAGACACCATGCTTTTTACTTTACTGCTGAGATTTCTGTTAAAGATAAATTTCAACTACTTGAAGTGCAAGCAATGTGTCTGAAGATAAGATTTGATCACACGAGATTTGTACTATCAGAAAGAATACCTGGCATACTAACATGACTATCATCCTCTGTAAATGTTATCATTTGTGACCATCAGTATAGCAACAGCAAAAATTTAATGTTTTCTCATATTTGACCTTCAATCATTCACATTTTCAAAACTGGCATTTTCTTAAGTTGTTTGTTTTTTTGTTTTTAATTATACAATTCTGATCATGGCCACAGGGCTGAACTTGCTTTGTGCATACCCCAAATGCCTACATTTTATACAGCTAGTATCACATTACACATTATACCACACCTCTTTTTAAAAGATGTTCTGGGCTACAAACCACATATTTCTTTGTCTACATTAGAGACACGAGGACAGGTAATATGTCACATATAATCAGCTCTCAGCTGAAAAGAAATACTTCTTAAAATTCTGGATGTTTTTCCTCTCACAGCCTTATCCATAAGAAGAGAGAAATGTGGACTATCTGAAGTGCATGTCTGCTATCGAATTAATACACACCTGTGACCAGACTTGCTCTTAAATTCACCCTCATTAACACCCCAAACCACTACTTACACTGTTTTATATGTGACCTGGCCGGTTCCCAAGACAAGGAAAGTCTTTGTGCTATTCCCATCCCTACTGGTATTCCTGAAATGAAAAAACTGCTGAATCATGTAGATGCTAACAGTTGTCCACTATTTTTCCACCAACCCCCCACAATCTCAAAATGGCAAAAGGCCATCCTATAACTTATTCTGAAGGAAACAGCAACATCAACTTCTTGTTCAGGATGTAAATGCACAACTTGAGAGGTTACTGGACCCTGCAGAGCTGAACGCAGCAGCCATACAAATATTGCACAGTATTTTCATAGCAATTTCTAATCCAAAGTTTTAAAAGCAAAATTTTCTGTTGAACTTGCCAACACAGCTTGTGGAGAGAAATCTTGGGTACCTTTTTGACTTCAGAGTGTTCACCATCAGGGATGAGCTGCAGAACTGGCCCCAGTTGTAAAGAGAATGAAGGCATCATTTGGCTATGACATCAACCAGAGGGTAGTGATGCCCATCTGAGCACCATCTTTTACAAAACCCAGCCTTCGGTTCCAGTGAGCCAGGGAAGGAAGGAGATGTAATGAGGTGACCAGAATAGAGCTATTACCATTAAATCATATGCATGACACCAGAACTGTATGTAATATTACTACCAAGGTCCAGAAAGGAAAGCTGTCCACAGCAAAGTAAAATCTTTACATATTCAAAAGCATAAATCAAGGCTGCATTATGCTGAGGTGGAGGACTTTGCAGTTGTTGGGAAACTAAAGTATATGGGAAGAGAGAAGGAGAAAAAGTCTACTTGGCCCAAATTGTAACTTGATTTTAATCATAAATCTTTAGGACAGAATTTATTCTGATTGTATATATAAAAATACAGGTGTAAGCCAATCAAAACAGTTTTCAGGGAATCTGAAGTTAATATCCAGAACAAGAATGTTTATTGATGAATTCTTTTAAAGAAAGCAAATTCTCTACATATTCTCGAGTAAAATTTCCAAGAATAAGATAGTATATGAAAATAAAATGTCACATGATGACTTCAGTTTTGCTTTTAGAGGCAGGTATAAGGTATCAGCCAACTGGAAGTACAATCTCTGCAATGTATGTTCCTTGCAGAGTAGACTATGACAGATTTTAAAGTAATCACTTCAACTAAAGCTGAGCAGAGAGGATCACTGCTCTGTTAAAGTGAAGAATAGCAAAAAGAAAAAGGAAATATTTGAGTTTTGTTCCTAGACCCATCTGAAGTTTTCCAAAGCTTATTAGGATTTCAGGCAGTGATGCAGTACAAAACCACTCGCTTATCTTAGAAGGGTCTTGTGAAGTTCATCTAGACCTGTCTAACATGCCTCAAGTTAAATCCCATGGTGCAGAGACCCAGAAAACAACATAGGTAAAATCTCTGTGTTGTGACTACTGAATCCTGGAGATGCCTTTACTTAAAAAACCCTGCAGCTTCCAACCCACATATTTTGGGGTTTCTAGTTATATAAAAGCACTTTGCAGGTCTGAGCAAGCTTGCTCAGCTGACAGTCATGCTTGACTGGGATTCAGAAACAAGCCCTGTGAATATACATTTTCCTAGTAAAAACTGACCAGATCATGTCAGATTGTTCTTTTTTTACTTTTGAAATACACCCAGAGAAGGCGCATGGAAGAGAGAGGGAACGGAGAAAAGAGAGGAAGGAAGAGATGAAAACAGATTTTAACTGTTAAAATATCCTTCTAGTGGTGAGAAAAACAATACTCACTGCCCTCCTGGATTTTAACTCGAATCTTCTATTTAGAAGACAACCATGATTCCCAGTTATTAATTACTGTGAGCATGGGATTTTCCCCCATTGCTTTTGCGTAAGCTGTGCAATTTTTCCAGAAAAAAAAATGCATGAGTCATTGTGACTTTCTCTCTCTGCAAGGCAAGTAAGAGTGCAAAGTAAATTAATACTTTCATGAAAAATTATCCTACAAGATCTGCTGTTGCTTTAGAAACTACAATAATTTTGATCTGTAAAAAGAACACGTTGCATTACCACGTTGCTTTATCACATATGATATTCAAGACAAAAATGCCTGCCAATGCTACTGGAATGCAGAGGTAATATTTACAAAGTAATTCTAAGTGTCCAACACTTTCAAAAATGGTCAAATCACTATTGAAATAAATGGACTCAGAGGTGACTAACAGAAATATGATTTTATTTGTTCCTTAAGTTTCCAACACAGGCAAAAGCAAAGCCACTTTTTTTTACTGGGCACATATTTTACTCAAACCTTGCATACTGATATGACAAAATTATACTCTATGTAACTTTCATTAGTAAACCCAAAAAGGAAATATTTCTTATAGGAAAAATTTAGTCCAGAAAAAAGCATATGTTTTTGACCAATTTACTTCCTATATAGTACCCGTCTCTCAGAAACCACATCCTGTCACTAACTCAGCACACCACTAAATGAATTCACTGGGCCAGACCGCCTACAGATAATACACTGGCAACATCAACAAAAACTGAAGAGACAGAGGGCACATTAGTATCCTTGTGTGTCAAGGAATTGAAAGAAAGGCTTGATTATGTTCAAAGACATTATTATATGGTAACTCAAGAAAGCAAGTGAATGTCAAATTATAATACAGCTGATACTGTCATTAGCTAAAACTAATGAAAATTCTGATGGTTATGCTCTCTATTCCAATTATAAACAACAGTGACATATGGTAGAAATTATATAGCAACATAGTCTTTTCATTTCAATTCACAAAGCACCAAAATTGAGAATGTATGTGATGGTGAGAAGACTGAGTCAACTGTGGAAAGCAGTCAGTGAGCAGGCTGAAGGGACAGAGTCTTAGAGCAGATATCCTTAGAGCTGGAAAAATAATGGTGCTAAACATGACTTCAGACAGTACTCAGGGTTAACATAAAAGGACAGAAACGCAATCTGCAAATTTATGAGGGAAATCCAGACTCACAAGAACATACACTTCATCTTCTTGCCACTTTTCAACTAATTCAAGAAAATTAAGATCAAACCATCCAGGACCACTTCCTACATGAGAAAATTCTACAATAACTTTCTCCAGAGTGCTAAATCTGAAATAGCCCATAGCATACCCATGCATCAATACCTACCTTTCATGGTACATTAATCTCTGAGCAAAACCGGGATTAATACACTGTTAGAAAATTTATTTTAACAATCTCAAACTTCTCTTCTGGAGAGGATTTCACAATTAGACCAGATATTTTTAGTGTCTGTCCATTAGTGAAAACCACATGTTGATGGATACTGGATAGGCAGCAACTTTCTAAACCAGTTTCTTTAGATCATTTTAGTTACCTCCAAACAGGTTGTTGAGATAAGAATATCAGAAAAATACTGAAGCTTGAAGGAATAGGTGCAGTTCAAAAGTAGAGCAGACTTCAGTTAGACCAGGTTGTTCTTGGCCCATGGCACTGTGAACACCTGGCTCCAGTGCTTACTGGCTCTCCGCAGAAGAAATATCCATAAATACCTCTGTTTTTTGATGCATTAATGGATAACTGTTCGAAATCGTCAAATTGTGGAAGTGTTCAGGAACAGATTAGATGGGGTTTTGAGTAATCTGATCAAGTGGAAGCTGTCCCTGCCCATGGTTCGAACTAGATGATCTTCAAGGTCTTTTCTAACCCAACCCAACCCATTCTATGGTTCTATGATTCTATAACATTCGGATATCATTAAGACAGTACTTATGAAATAAAATAATTAATAAAGAAAGGAATCTAAAACTAAGACTTTGTATGTCTACTGTCTTCTGAAAAGCGATTTTGAACATAGCATGATGGGATTTCCCCATATAGATTATTTCTTTGAAGGTCTCTACAGTGAATATGCTGACAGTCAACCAAGTGGTCAAGAGTTTTTCCATATACGAATCTGCTGTTTTCTTGTAAAAAACACTTTTTTAGAGTAATACGATTGCAGTATTACTTGCTGTTGAAGGATATGAAATTAGAGGAAACCTTTTCAGAATTGAATGTCATTACTATTCATAACAGAATTATTAATTTATTGCTATGAAAAAAATGCTAAGAGCTCTTATGACATGCTCATTTTCTTCTACTCTTCAAAAAAATTGATTGTCATAGTAAGTAGTCTGCCTATTTGGTTCCTCCACTGTCTATGCCAAACTCTTTGCATGATTCTTGATTGAACTTCTACTGTACCTGTGAAAACACATAGCTGGAAGAGACAAAATTTTAGTCTTTCCTTTTAATCATGCCTGTTTTCCACCCACTCTCCATGTTTCCTTTACCCACAGCTCA
The DNA here is from genome assembly GCF_963082525.1 of Nesoenas mayeri. NCBI lineage: Eukaryota > Metazoa > Chordata > Aves > Columbiformes > Columbidae > Nesoenas > Nesoenas mayeri. The sequence goes on along the minus strand of NC_137542.1, from coordinate 45,963,356 downwards.
CTATGCTATTTTTCTGTTCTTTCCCCTTATATTTTCTTCTTCCTCAAAGTATGAGTTTTAACATAATTTGAATTTAGGAGAAAAAACAACAACAACCCCTACCACAAACAAACAATAATTGTTTTCTTTACAATATTATTTTCTAGCAAATTAAATACAGTTTTCAGTAGAAACACAGATCTCTACAGTATTCACATGAGAATACAAGAAGAAACATTGTTTACAGCAACGTTTGGAGATGTTACGAAATTATAACAAGAAAAATACAGTAATTCTGCAAAATACAAGTTTATTCCTAGGCCTTGGAAAACAGGTATGAAAGGATTCTAGATACTGTAGCAAGTCCTTTGAAAAATAAAGGTATAAAAGGGAGTGTTTTGAGAACTGACATTTTAGTGTGCTTTTCAAAATATGTCTGTATTCCTGAAATTTTTCAGAGTATATAGGAAATTCATCCATAAAATGAAAATAGCTAAGAAATATCTAGCAGTCTGCATTACTAAGCAATACCAGTTATATATTATCTCCCTTACTGTTTCTTTTTATATAGTAGGCAAATGTTAAAAATATTTTTATATATATACAGAGAAACTATGAATAGGAAGAATAAATCCCACTGATAGAAGTGAATTGTTTCTATGTAAAATAGTACCAGCCTTGCTAATTTACAAATCTGCATAAGGTTTAGATCAGTAATATATTGCTTATAACCCTGGCAAATTGCATATCCGACAAAAATCAGCATGGTCCAGAATAGTCTGTGAGTCACTGCAAATCTGCTTTTGAAAAAAAAAAAAAGTATTTTGTTAAAGTAGTCTAATAAAGATTACAAGTGTAGCAAAAATGTCTTAATTTCTCCAGGTGGGGTGAAACTGATATTGTGGTTTATTAATTTATCTTCGGGATTAATCTTGGAAATTTCTGAGGCATAATCTATCCACTCGAGCACTACTAATCTGTGTGTACTCATATCTGAAAAGTCTGGCTTAATTCTGGAGAACAATCTCTTACAGACTTGCCAGAACAGAGCAGCATAACTTGCCAGGAAAGAGTATTCGGGTACCTTATGCAATTGCTGCCAAAGGCTAGACCCCAGAAGGGGCTCTCTTCTACTTCCCAATGACTCTGCAATGGAATACAGATGTGCAGCACCTTCCTGTGATTCTACGAGATGTTTACAAACTTCCACATTTCAAACTTAAAGAGATGTGCTGCAGGCTTGAAGAGTTTCCTTTAAATAGGAAAAGCTATTTCAATCTGACATATTAGTTTAGGAAATCTTTCTGTTTAAATGGGCAACATAGTCAAAACTTTACTATGGAGATTTCAAACATGTTGTCCCAAATATTTTGGAATGTGTGGCAATTGAATATAGCTTGTTTCAACAAATAATTTATTACTTACATCATTTAATACCCCACCACTCCACGTCTCAACTACATAATTTGGCCCCCTTTTCCTAATTATTACATAAGCTGTTCCAGACAGACCCTGTAACATGAATGGCTCAGTTTTCAACAGATAATTGAATATAACAGTAGTTCTTAAGAAGCAATGTTTTTATAACTGCACAGAGCTAAGATTATCATCACAAAGAGAGAATAAATAGTTTATTTATGTTGTCCTGTGAATTAACCTTTTTTAAAGACACTAACATCTTGAGGTTTTTAAAATAAGCATTTTTAAAAAAATAATTTGTGAGTGTACATTTAACTAACGTTATTCAGCTTAATTCTAGAAACAAAATTTTGCCTTAAAGAACAGGAAATTTTGTTTACCAGCAGCATTTCAAATAGGATTCATGGTTCCTAGAGATGGTAGTGTAAACAGCCTTACATTAAGCAGGCATAAAAAATATTTAAAAGCAATGTCCTTTTAAGTCAATTCAGGTGAACAACTGAGAGAAGGCACCTGAACTTGAGGAAAACTGCACTAATTAATCTTTAACAGCTTAAAGAAACTTTCCCATTTTGTTACAAGACAACTAAGGAACACTCAAATTGTATGAAAGCCAAGAATACGTCTCATGGTTTTAAAGGACCAAAAATCACTATTTGTACAAATGATTATGCTTACACAGGTGAAATTTGCCTGCTTCTGCTGAATTTGGCTACAGGTTTATAATCAAGGGGTTGCCCTGAGCTACAGTCATGAACAGTTTAACATACAATGGCAACAGGTTGAAACTTACAGCAGACTCTACAGTGGAAAGTATTTTAACAATGAAAAACAGTCATTAACCTCTCTGTTCAAAGTGCAGGGTATGATTAAAAACTAGCAGGGCACAGTTACTTGTGGCTGTAAACCTTGAGCAAAATTTACAGCAGAGCAGAGTAAATATAAAATATTATTCCAGTACAGACTAGCATGTGGATTTGAAGTTGCAATTATTACAAAATAAAACTATATTTTTTGTATGATTCATGGAATTACAATTCCACTATGTTGGGCATTTAACTTAAGCATATGGTATTTAGGAAAAAAACACAGGGAAAAAACTATGGATTAATTATCAGTCTCTAACCTTTTACAACTTGCTATATAACAATTTCCAGCACAAAAGCTCAAAACTAACAACTCCCCTTCAAGCAGTTAAATTTAAAACAACAACAAGAAAACCCAAACCTTCAAATCAAATAATAATTTTCTGTTTGTAGTATTTTCAACTGTTTTATCATTATGTTTCAAGTTGACTTAAAATATACAATCTGCCACTCCCCATGAGTATTTTCCACTTTGCAGCCATATATCCAAAGTAAAAAAAGCAAACAGTAAAAAAAGTAATAAAGGCCAACTGTGACCTTTCCAAGCAATTGCCAGGGGAAATCCCATGGGAAAGGCTACTTGAAGGTAAAGGGGCCCAAGATAGTTGGTTAGCATTCAGGGACTGCTTCTTCCAAGCTCAAGACCAGAGCATCCCGACACATAGGAAGTCAAGAAAGAGAGCCAGAAGACCTGCTTGGTTAAACTGGGAACTACTGGGCAAACTCAAGTGGAAGAGGAGAGTTTACAGATCATGGAGGGAGGGACTGGCCACTTGGGAAGAATACAAGGTTGTTATCAGAGGATGTAGGTAGGCAACTAGGAAAGATAAGGGCTCCTTAGAATTAAACCTGGCGAGAGGGATCAAGGGCAACAGAGCTTCTTCAAATACATGGCAGACAAATGTATGCTCACTGATGAATGAGGTGGGTGCCCTGGTGACAGAAGATACAGAGAAGTCAGAGCTACTGAATGCCTTCTTTGTCTCTGTCTACTCTGCCGGAGGCTGCCGTGAGGAGTCCCATACCCCTGAGGCCCCAGAGGAAGTCAGGACAATGGAGGAGTTTGCCTCAGTTGATGAGGACTGGGTTAGGGAGCAATTAACCAATCTGGACACCCATAAATCCATAGGTCCTGATGGGATGCCCCCACAGGTGCTGAAGGAGCTGGCTGAAATCACTGCTAGGCCACTCTCCATCATCTTTGCTAAGTCATGGGAAACAGGAGAGGTGCCTGAGGACTGGAGGAAAGCAAATGTCACTGCAGTCTTCAAAAAGGGCAAGAAGGAGGACCTGGGTAACTACAGACTGGCCAGCCTCACCCACATCCCTGGAAAGGTGATAGAACAACTTATTCTTGGTGCCATCTCAAGGCATATCAAGGATAAGAGGGTCATTAGGGGCAGTCAACACGTTTTCACCAAAGGGAAGTAATGCTTAACCAACCTCATCACCTTTTATGAGGACTTAACCAGGTGGATAGATGACAGCAAAGCAGTGGATGTGGTCTATCTTGATTTCAGGAAAGCAATTGACACAGTCTCCCACAGCATCCTCACAACTAAACTGAAGAAGTGTGGACTGGATGATCAGATAGTGATGTGGACTGTGAAATGGCTGAAGGAAAGAAGCCAGAGAGTTGTAGTCAATGGGGCAGAGTCTAGTTGGAAGCCTGTATCTAGTGGAGTGCCTCAAGGGTCAGTACTGGGGCCAGTACTATTCAATATATCCATCAATCACTTGGATGAGGGAAGAGAGTGCACTGTCAGCAAGTTTGCTGATGACACCAAGCTGAGAGGAGTGGCTGACACGCCAGAAGGCTGTGCTGCCATCCAGCGAGACCTGGACAGGCTGGAGAGTTGGGTGGGGAAAAATTCAATGAAATGTAACAACGGCAAGTGTAAAGTCTTACATCTGGGCAAGAATAACCCCAGGTTCCAGTATAAGTTGGGGAATGACCTGTTGGAGAGCAGTGTAGGGGAAAGGGACCTGGGGGTCCTGGTGGACAGCAGGTTGTCCATGAGCCAGCACTGTGCCCTTGTGGTCAAGAAGGCCAATGGCATCCTGGGGTGTATTAGAAGAGGTGTGATTAGTAAGTCAAGAGTGGTTCTTCTCCCCCTCCACTCCGTCCTGGTGAGACCATATCTAGAATATTGTGTCCACGTCTGGGCCCCTCAGCTCCAGAAGGACAGGGAACTGCTTGAGAGTGTCAGCTCAGGGCAACAAAGATGATGAAGGGAGTGGCTCAGGCTGAAGTTTCTGTCCCTATAGAAAATATCTGACATTATTTTAAGTGCTTATCCTTTTACTAGATTAATACAATACGGTTTAAATGGTAAAAGATTTGGATACAGCAAACATTGTTTTAAGTCTAACCAGAAACATTATCTAAGGAAAAAAAAAAACATTTCACACGTTCTCACCACAGGCAGTAGGGCACATAGCTTCAAATATATATGTGAAAGTTTCAGTCCCATTTTGGACAATCTGGAACACCTTGAAACAGTGATTTTTTACCTGGAATGGCCCAACTTTGAAAGACAGACAATTAAAAAGAGAGAGAGACACAATATCTGTTGGGTGACCAGTAGTTTGTGATTTGTGTTTGGTGACAAATAATCAAGAGGTATCAGTGACAATGGCATCTCTGTGTATTGTTATGACTACAAAAGGGGAAAACATTACTAGAAGTGGAGGAATATAATGGTTATGGAAGGTATACCTTATATGAAGGCTAGTATGAAAGAAAGCACTCAAAGTAATGTGAAAAAGGAGAAATAACTGGAAAAATAAGTCTCCATATCTTACTATCAGACGCTCAAAATGGCATGGTATTTTAACTGATACGAAGATTACTTAAGCTTTGTTTTAGAAGATCTCTAGAAACACTGATATAAAACTTACATATCTGTTCTTCAGAATCTGCTATGTATCACTGCAGTACCTGAACACACAGCGTGTAGCTTCTAACTCAAACCGCCCTATTTGTCTTTCAAAGTTATGTATATGTATATATACTTTCCATGGTCCTCCTGTGCAACATTGAACACTGCCAAGTCCAAACTTTTTACTCATACTAAGAACTCACAAGTGGGATTCCCATTTGTGCCACTCATCTGATGGCCACCTGATGATGTCAGGAAGTATCAGTATTAGATACATTATTTACAGTAGTCATTGGTAAGTACTCCTTAGAAGTATATCCTCTAATAAGTCTCCTTCCATCAGAGGCTTGCTGTGGCTCACTATGCTGTGTAAGCAGTTAGTTTCCATGAAGTGCTGTGAGCACAATGTTTCTCAAACTGGAGTTATGAAGAGTAGCTATAAAATTACTTCCCTAATCTTAATAACCTGGCACATGTTGAATGTTTTAAGTAATTGCTGTGAAATGGACCCATGTGAACCTCATGAGGCTCAACAAAGCCAGATGCAAGGTCCTGCACCTGTGCCAGGGCAGTCCCTGGTATCAATATAGGCTAGGGGATGAATGGATTGAGAGCAGCCATCCAGAGAAGGATTTGGGGGTACTGGTAGATGAAAAGCTTTACATGACCTGGAAAAGTGCGCTGGCAACACAAAAAGTCAAAGGTATTCTGGGCTTCACCAAATGAAGAGTGACTAGCATGTTGAGGAAGGTGATTCTGCCCCTCTGCTCTGTTCTGATGAGACCCTCCAGCTCTGGAGCCCTTAATACAGGAAAGACACGGACCTGTTAGAGAGGGGCCAGAGGAGATCACAAAAATGATGAAAGGGCTGAAGCACCTCTGCTATGAGGCCACACTGAGAGAGTTGAGGTTGTTCAATCTGGAGAAGAGAAGGCTCCAGGGAGACCCTGTTGCAGGCTTTCACACTTAAAAGGGGCCTATTAGAAAGATGGGGACAGACATTTTAGCAGGGTCTGTTGTGACAGGTTAAGGGGTAATGGTTTTAAACTAAAAGAGGGTAGATTTACATTAGACATAAGAAAGAACTTTTTTATAATGAGTGTGGTGAAACACAGGAACAGGTTTCCTAGAGAGGGATGGCCCATTCCTGGAAACATTCAAAATCAGGTTGGACGGGGCTCTGAGCAACCTGATCTATTTGATTTGCTCATGGCAGAAGGAGTTGGACTAGATGACCTTTAAACTCAAACTATTCTACGATTTTTTGATTCTATGATTAATTTGACAGATACACAAAGCAGGTTTTGAAGAGTAAGTATTAAATGAGTTTCAATATTGCCAGCTTACATCTCAACCATTAGAGACATCAGACTTCACCTGCATAGATCTTTCTCTGAAGTAGCTACTAAGAGATGTCAGTCTCTCTCTCCTTCTCATCTTGTCCCCTTGTGTTTTTCATCAACTGCTTTGCCCAGTAGCTACTTCATAAATGCATGATTCTAAAAATTCTTTCTGACATCTGTTTCCAATTCATCTTTTTTCATGCCCTTTTCAAGCTCTATATCCTATCATCAGTACAGTGGGCCCAATTCACTCATGATGTAACTAATCTAGCCACTGGCTCTAGGCATGGTTTTGGTCTTGTCTGTTCAGAGGGTTAATTTCTATCTAAGCTATTTAAAATGACATTTCAATGCAATTTCCTCCTAACTGTCATGTTCTGTAAGATGCATTGGTACTTCTCCTATAATTTCCACATACTCCCAGGACCACCTCTATGGCTTTTATGACATGTTACCTATTTCATGCTGCACTTCTTTTGTTTGTAATCCCAACAATGCTTTTAGCTTTCCCATGGTTATGTCTGTCAGAAAAAAACCTTCCTGTTCAGCCACAAGGATTTCCAGGTATTATATGAATAGTAAATAAATAAATGAATAAACAAACAAACAAGAAGTGGCAAACACATTAAGATGTGAAACTAAAGCAAATGTTCCCTGCCCACTCCTTAGAAGTTCAATAGAAAAACACCAATTTTACATCCTTTGCCATCTCATGCCATGTTGCCTTCAGGAAAGAAATTTTCTGAAGATACCATATAGGCATTACTTGTAAAATTGATCTATGCTGGGATGTCAGTGCTGATGCAGTCAGAATATTTTCTAGGTGGGCTTCCTGTTCTTGCATCCTTCTTTTACCCCTTCTTCATCTCCACCTCCTCCTCTGCTTTCCACTTCAGAGGGGTCCTCCCTTTCTTTGCCTCTTCACCTTCCTTATTCACCTTCTCCAAAGCTTTCCCCTTTTCAGCCCTGCAACATCATGACATGACTTTGACAACGGTCATTTGGCCAGCACAATGTCTGTTTCTTTTACCCTGTTTCTGTGCTGTAAATCAAGGTTTGGACCTTTGGAGGGGGGACGAGGAGACAACTTCCTGTTGTTTTGTGCAGTTGCAATCAGCAGCCCCTCAAAAAAATGTAACCCTCAGCAATGCCTCAGGTCCAGAAAAGTGATGCTTAACAACCTTTGACAGGTATTAAAGAGACTTTAAAAATAACTGCCCAATAAAATATTATGTCTTAATAATGCAAAGAAATAAAAGCATAAGCTTGTAGTTATGTGCTACAGCACTGTTATGTACAGACTTGCATAAATGTTTGTAGATTTCATTGCATCATAGAATCATGGAATCATAGAATGGTTTGGGTTGGAAGACACCTTAAAGATCATGTAGATCCAACACAATTTTTAATGTTTGAAGCAGTAGCAAGCTCTTTCATTCAAGCTGAAACTTTGGCTTTTATAAATAAAATACTAAAGCAGAATTCTAAAATTATGTGCTAGGAAAGAAGTCTCGTATTTTGAAACCTTGACCAAAGAATCATTTTTTACTAGTTTTTCCAATATTTTGTTAGCTACATTTAAATATTTGCTTGCATATAAACATGGGCATGCCATAAAAGCTGGTGCAAATAAAACAACAAAAATTTCAGCACTATGCCAAAATACTTGCTACTGAACATGTTGAAAAAGCTTCTAATGTAAAATGAATGTGGCACCTGTGCCGTTTGGGCAGCCAGAAAACTCTCTGATGGTAAGCAAAAATGATGAAAAGTTAGTAAGAAAAAGGTCTTATTTTTTGATAACTCAAGTCACTTTAAGCTCTTGGGTTTAGAAAGGCATAAATAAATAATGATAAATGACCAAAAAGTTCTCAAAAGAAAAGAGGCCAATCAAACTTTTCAGTGTTGTACCTCATATGAAACAGATGGTAAGTGATAAACAAGTTACTGCAATAAATTGGATCCAAACCAAGAAAGTAAGGAGTAAAGTGAACCACTAAATCCCATGTGCCTGTGGCACATGACCTGTTCTGTTCACCCAACAGCTGTGCGTCTCTCCTTTTTGGTTTTCCCTTGGGAAACAAGGCAGGGAAGCATTTTCACTCTACCTCATAATCTCTTTGGGTCTCACTGCTCCTTGCTTTTAGGTGGATCCCGTTTGCCCAGGAATTAATTCTCCAGGGCTTATGCTGCCATTTGCTCCAAGTCTCCAGAAAAAAAAAAAAAAAAAAGCTGGGAGGAAAACTATATTCACTATTAATCTCTTTGCCCATATATATTGTCTAGATTTGTAAGCTACAGCAACAATATAATACTGTTTATAGACTTAGTTTGCACTGTAGTTTCTCTGCAGATGTAAAAAACAACCCCCCGCAAAAAACAAACCCAAACCAAACCAAACCAACCAAAAAACCCCACCACAACAACAAGAAACACACACAAACAGACACACACACACAAAAAAAACAACACCAAACCAAAAGCAAAGAACACTTGCTTCTCTCAACTATCACCTGGTGACCATTCATCGGCCCTATTCTGAAAAATTTTAAAGCAAATTTGACCTCACCCCTTATTCAGAAAGGGAAGAGGCAGCTCTAGTTTTGAAAAGCCTTTATTATTGCACCACAAATAAGAGATTATACAGCATATAATTTCATAATCAGCCATACATATACCAAAAGTTTTCTGAAAAACTATTTCCTGAAAAACTATTTTCTGTATTTCTTCTACTGAGTCCTCTTAATACAGAAACAGACTGCTGCTGTGTGGATCCCCCAGGAGGTCACAAGTCCTGCCAGAAAGTCTGCTCCAGCATGGGTTCCCATCTCCATGGCACCACAGGTCCTGCTCCGACACATGGCTGAAAATGACTCTGTCTAATATGAGGACACCTTCTAGTATCTTCTCACAGGAGCCATCCCTGCAGTCCCCCCACCACCAAAATTTGCCAGAAGAAAGGGGTAAGAAAATATGACAAAAGGTTCATGGGTTGAGCTAAGGAAATGGAGATCACTCACCAGTTACTGTCATGGGCAGAACAGACTCATCTCAAGGATATTGGTTTAATTTACTGCCAATCCAAATCAAAGTAGGATAACGGGAAATAAGAACCACATGTCTTTACAACGCCTCTACCATTACCGTTGACAGGCTCAGCTTTGGCCAGCAGCAGGTCCATCTTGGAGGCACCTGGAAACGGCTGTGTCTGACATGGGGATAGCTTCTGGCATTTTCACAGAGAAGCCACCCCTGCAGCCCCTTCAACTACCAAAACCTTGCTGCATAAACCCAATACATGTGGTTACTCAACCAACCTAAATGTGAGATTCTAGGAGCACTCCAAGTTTCCTACTCCAAGTCTATGTACCAACTATGCCAAATCACTACCTGGCAAAAGCCAAGAGTGCAGCAGTGCTCCTCCTCTGCCTCCTATTCCCATGCAGCAGTTTCTACACAATGAAAACACAGAATGCATAGGACACAGTTGACCATGAGTGGTCTCATCAATGCAACTGGAAGGTCCTCTTCTTCCACACCAAGTTGGAAAGCCACAGGCCAAATTAGACAAGGGATGAGACTACTTACAAGAGTAGGCAACTGAATCAGATCTACAGTTCATAGTTTTTCCAGTCAATATTGATGAATCAGAGTGGTGCAAGGTTGGTCTATTAAACAAGTAATTTCCTGTTAAACAGAAAACCAGTACAATACCTTTCTACCCATAGCACTTTATAATATTTGACTTGTGTCCTCGAATCTTACGGCACTATAATAAAGCTCTGCTCTGTATTTCAGACATTTTAAAACTTCCATTCACAGATTAAATTTTCCTTGAAAACACATCACAAAAAACACAGTTGCTAAAAACTCATGAAGTATACGTTTGAACATGTTTTAAAGGAGTCATTGCATGACTGAGAAAGAAATAAAAAGATTCATTACATGTCTGAGGGAGAAATAATCTCCAGCATGTATGGTTAACGAGTGATAGTGAAACAAACTTCTTAAAAGAGACATTAGTATATATAATTGCTTTTCTAATAGTTTTCCTGCCTCAGCCTGTGCTTTCAGACTGTAAGACCATAATTGAAACTTGTTACATTTGCGGTCTTCTTTCTAGAAATCAATGAGTCAGTTGTAATTTATTTACAATTTTATTTCTTGTTCTCCTAGCCTTAAAGGAAGTGACCAAACAGTGTGTCTTTTTAGAGCTGTAGCTGAGTATCAGAAAAAAGAAGAGGCAGAAAATGAACAATGGATGTAAAATGCACTAATACTACAAAATTTACATGTTGAGCCTTAAGTTTACAGGAAGTTTTCCTTACCATATTTACTGCTCTGCTTCAACTTTTCCCTTGATTAAAGCTTCTTCTGTCTCACAAATGCAATTCAGGCTCTAAAAGCTGTTTCCCACATGCAAGAATGGGAAACATTTTAGTAGGCTTACTCTTAATTGTGAATATAATCAGAACTAACCTTAGATTAAACCAAATTATAAATTACTTGGAACAGTCTTTCGTTTTCTATACTTCGGCACTGAAGACTGGTGTAATTGGCCAGTATTCCACAGTGATAAGTTCAAACCTAAATGACAATAAATCAAAATGTAAATACATGCATTTTAAGATGCCCAACAAAATGAAGTCAATGTTCACTGCTGGCTTTCAGATGAAGACACTGCATTCTTATTTTTTTAACACGAGTTTCTCATGTTTTCCTGCCACTGACACAATATTCTTTTCCTGTGACATTTTCATGGACCTACATAATTTGCTCAATATATTGTAATCAAAGATTTTTCTAATTACAAAAATGCTTTGTAATATCATAAGAAAAGGGTTGTTTTAGTATTTATGACTGTTTTCCAAGTTTTGGCAAAACCCAAGTTTAAATAGTTTCAAATGGCATGGCTAGTCTACAAGCAGTGCATAATTATAAGTCCACAGGTTAAACATACTCTTTAAATACTACTCTTATATTTAAAAATCAGGTCACCACAGAAAAAAAAAAAAAAAAAAAAACAGTCTCTTAAAGTATTCAGGATCATATTCAGTTGTTTATATAGATGTCAAATGTATAAATTATAGGTTATGAATCATCACAGCTATATTTTTTTCATTTATCATTCGGGAGGTGTGATTACTGAAAAGTCTTAAAGAAATCTTTTACAGAGTGATATACTTTAATTTCTCAGTAAAATATTATGACTGAAGTTGCAAAAATATAGTACATTGATAATGAAAATTGTTTTATTATGAAAATTTATTATGAATTATGAAAATAAATGCATCATCAAAATTGGGCCTATTGCTCTACACAGCTTTCTAACAGAGACTCGTAGCCAATATTACCAATCAGTTACTATCTCAATGCAGGTAAAAGCACAAAACGTTCCACATAAGTTGTTGGAGGAGTTTTACAATTTCTTTTTGTGAACCATGACCCTCTTTGTAAAAAGCATGGGAGCACTGAATCTTTATCAGATGAACCTCTTGCCCAACCTCTTCAGTAATTATTGATATATGTTTATGAAAATTTCAGAGAATTTATTGCTATTTTGATTGCTACTCTCCTCTTTTTGGATGTCAGTTCTTCACTAGTAGTTTAATTCCCAGTGTTTCTCAGGGGGAGATAATATATTACTGATTTATTTCAAAATGCCTTAACATGCTGTGTTGCATATGATAAAGAAACTCAAAATATCTGTGTGACAAGGTTAATTCTTCTCCTTTATTTAACTGTAACATCAAGTAGAAGCATAGACACTAAGATGTCTATTTGTATTTAAAGGGTTCATTAGGTCTTGGCTTAACTTCACATAGGCATAATCTTAGTGTCAAAAACCAAAGATGTCACCAAAAAAATATAAACTAAAATTTAAAAAAAATAAAAATAAAAAATCAAATCCACTCTCTCCTTTTTTTCATAGACTGTCTTCTTGACTAACTCACCAGTTTTGGGGATAAACATTTTTCAGACAGCTTGGGTCACCCATCTGGTTCACTGCTTCACTGCAAAAATGTCTGCAGTTGACTTATTGTAGGGATGACACAAGAATGAGCAGGAAATGTGAGTGAGGATGTTTTTTCAAAAAAAAAAAAAAAGGTTAACTGTATACTATGCCACACCACTGGGAACCAAAGAGTATTTGTGTATGGCCAATGCATAGACTGGTTCTGAGGCTGATTCCTGCACAGCCAACTATCACTTCGGCTGTCAAAGGCTTTGTCACTATGGTTGATCTAAAGTAGGCCATTCTGCTGTGGTTTTTACACACAGAGACAGAAAGATGGTTTGTTCTGAAATCATAATCCTAAACAGTAGAGAGGCATTTCCATATATTTCCATAAAAGGTATCCAATCTCTTTATTCCAAGTCACCATACAAGCAGAAGCAATTCATTAACACTCTGCACAATTTGCACTGAGTCCTCCCTGTTTATAAAAAACAAAGTTTGACATTATAATTTTGTGTTGCTTCTGGCACGCTTAACTGTTTTTTTTTTCATCTCTCTTCTTTGTCAAGTACAAAATTGCACCTGCTAAAAACATCAGAAAGGTGTATTTGTCTTCTCTGTTTCAATGAAAGTTCTATGATTTCTTTTAATGGCTAACAGGGAGTATTAGGGTAAATTACTTTGCCCTCCTGCTTACCACTGTTGATTTCAAAGTGATTTCCTCAGACCTAGTGTCTCTTTTTTAAGAGATGACCAATACTGATTTAAAAACTCCATAGTGGGGATTACTGACTACTTTTCCAAGTATGTTGCTCCCATAGCTACACACCCCACTGTGAAGAATATTTAGCTTGTTTCTAGTGTGCTTTTCTTAACTTAGGCAACAGTACATTGTAGTTTTACTATATTAATGGGCCCCCTGGTGTCAGAAACCTTATTTCCACTGAATTCATGAATAAGCTTCCTTGTAAATATTGTATTAGTTAAGTGAAAGTAACTCATATCCAGAAAATTTACCTTGTAAGAAAGCTTTAAGAGTATAACTTTTCCCCCCCACACACCTTTTTTTTTTCTAACTATTTTTCCTGAATTTTTAACTTGCATTATCTTTTCTGAAGATTGATTGTAAGGAAAGGACGTTTTCCAGTAATATCCTCACTAGATCCTGGCACTTGTAGACACTACATTTGCTGTTTAGCCTGCTCATCAGTACTGTTTAGTCTCTAGGAATCACTGCTTCAATATACAGCCACTAAAGTGAGCAAGGGCAACTCAGGTGGCCACCCATGTAGCCTGGCCTGTACTTTACCACTCTAAAATCCAGTTCTCTGTAGAGTGAATTCCCTTTCATACTCAAGCAGTAGAGTTCTGTGCTAAATATTTTATTTGAAAAGCAGTAACAGACAATATTGGCATCTGCAAATGTTTAATAACTGCCCGCTGTAGTAGCCACCCAGCATAAAAGAATCATAGAATATCTCAAATTGGAAAGGGTCCATGAGGATCATCGAGTTCAATTCCCTGCTCCTTGCAGGACTGTCTAAAACTAAATCATATGACTAAGAGCATTATCCAGATGCTCTGTGACAAGATTGGTGACGTGACCACTTCCCTGGGGAAGTCTGTTCCAGTAACTGGCCAATCTCTCAGTGAAGAGCCTTCTCTTAGTACTACTTCTCTTAGTACTACTGCCTATCTTTGCCCCAAAGCCTAGGGAGTTTTTTGTATGATAGCTAAACCACTCCTATCCTTATTATAATCTATTAACTTTGGTATTGTGATGGCTGTGATTTATTAATAATTTTCTCCTCTAAAGTTGTGCTCTAAACTAGTAAAGATAACAAAAGATGGGAGATGTTCACTCAGTTGAAGAACTATATTTTATTTAACCCAAGAGTTACACCACTAGCTACCATACTGCCCCTATACAAACACATGACTGTGGGTACACCATGAGTCATGTAAGACAGCACAAACATATCTTAGGGTGATCGTCTAAAAGACCACGAAGAGGAACCATTCACTCCTGTTCAGGGACATAACCCAGGGTGACATTTATACTATGCCCACAGAAGCTCATTTCTGCATGCTTCTGTACCAAACTGATCCTACCTGCACTCTACTATGTCTTAAAGAGTTTTTAATCATAATATAACTGCTTCTCCTCTCATCATACACCAGGTAAAACTGCTGATGTCACTACGTACTTTTAGCAGCATCTAATCAAGTCCCTGCTTTCTGAAGCATGAGAATTACAAAGTCTATCCTTAGAGACATGCGTAGGCACCGGGGACATGAACCAAGTCATAGAATGATTTAGGTTGGAAGGGACCTTCCAAGGTCACCTAGTCCAACCCTCCTGCAATGAGCAGGGACATCTTCAACTAGATCAGGTTGCTCAGAGCCCCATCCAGCCAGGCCTTGAAAAGTTTCCAGGTATGGGGCATCTAATATTTATCCAGGCAATCAGCTCCAGTGTTTCACCCCCTTCATAATAAAAAATTTCTGCCTTGTATCTAGTCTATCACAACAGGCCCTGATAAAAAGTCTGTCCCCATCTTTCTTTTAAGCTCCCTTTAAGTATTGAAATACTGTGGTAAGGTCTTCCCAAAGCCTTCTCTTCTCCAAGCTGAACAACTTCAACTTTCTCAGTCTTTCTTCATAGGAGAGGTCTTCCAGCCCTCTGATAATTTCTGTGGCCCTCCTAGATCTCCTCCAACAGGTCCGTGTCTTTCCTGTATTGAGGAGTTCAGAGCTGGATGCAGTAAGCCAGGTGGGGTCTTACCAGAGCAGAGCAGAGGGGCAGAATCACCTCCCTCAACCTTCTGGCCACGTTCCTTTTGATGCAACCCATGATACAGTTAGCTTTCTGGGCTAACATTGCCAGCTCATGTACAGCTCTTAATCCACTGGTACCCAAAAGTGCTTCTCTTCAAGGCTCCTCTCAATCTTCTCATCCCCCAGCCTGTATTGATACTGGGGGTTGCCCCAACCCAGGACCTTGTACTTGGCCTTTTTGAACCTCATGAGGTTCACATGGGTCTACTTCTCGAGCTTTTCCAGGTCCCTCTTGAAGGGCATCCAATCCCTCAGATGTGTCAAATGCACCACTCAGGCTGGTGTCATCCACAAAGTTGCTAAGGGTTCAGTTGATGCCACTATGTCACTCATGAACACATTAAACAGGACTGGTTCTAGTACAGACCCCTGAGTGGCAGTGTCTTCATCTGGACCTCAAGCCATTTACCACTACCCTCTGGATGCACCCATCCAGACAACTCCTTCCCCACTGAACAGTCCATCCATCAAATCAGTATTTCTCCAATTTAGAGAGAACAAGGTTGGGGGGGACCACGTCAAAAGCCTTGCAGAAATCTAGATAGACGACATTCATAGCTCTTCCCTTGTCCACAGATGTAGTTACTCCATCATAGAAGGCCACTCACTAGGTTGTTCAGGAAAGACTTGCCCTTGGTTAAGCCATGCTGGCTGTCTCAAATCACCTCCCTGTCCTCCATATGCCTTAGCATAGCTTCTAGGAGGGTCTGTTCCATGATCTTCTCAGGTTCTGGTATTTCCCTG
This sequence comes from Nesoenas mayeri, assembly GCF_963082525.1. NCBI lineage: Eukaryota > Metazoa > Chordata > Aves > Columbiformes > Columbidae > Nesoenas > Nesoenas mayeri. The sequence continues at coordinate 45,947,326 of NC_137542.1, read as the reverse complement.
CCTTGAGGTCCATGCACTTGAGAGATGTGGGAAGAGAGATTACCAGTGAAGTCTGAGGCACAAAAATTGTTGAATATTTCAGCCTTCTCATCTCATGTTACCACTTTGCAAGTAGTGTTCATCAGAAGTACACTTTCTTTGACCTTCCTTTTCTGGCTGACATACCTACAGAAGCCACCCTTATTATTATTTGTATCCCTTGCCAGGTTTAGCTCCAGCTGTGCCTTGGCCTTCCTGACCTCACACCTCCACAACTGGGCAGTGTTCCCATACTCTTCCCAGGAAACCTGTTCCTGCTTCCGCTGCCTGTGCATTTCCTTCTTGCCCTTTAGTTGGACCAGAAGGTCTTGACTCAGGCATACTGGTCTTTTGCCATCCTTTCAGATATCTTACACCTGCAGATTGAGAGCTCTTGCACTATACAGAAAGAGACCTTAAAGATCTGTCAGCTCTGTTCAGCTCCCTTGTCCCTGAGGGCTGTTTCCCAGGGTGTCCCATTGCCTATCTCCTTCAACAGCTGGAAATCTGCTTTCCTAAAATTCAGGGTCCTGACTTTACTCTTTGCTTGACCCATACCCCTCAAGCTGTGAACTCCATCAGTACATGATCACTGCAGCCCAGGCTGCCTCCAGTCTTGATGTCACTGATTAGCTTACTCGTGTTGGTGACTAACAGGTCCAGTAATGAATCCTCTCTGATAGGGCTGTCTATTACCTGGCAAAGGAATTATCTTCAGTGTACTCCTGGAATCTTCTGGATTGCCTACAGCTTGCTGTGCTACTTTTGCAGCAGCTGTTGGGGTGGCCAAAGTGCCCCAGCAGGACAAGACCCTGCAAGCATGATGCCTCCTGTACCTGGAGTAAGAAGGCTCTGTCAATAGGCTCCCCTTGACTGGGCAGACTGTAGCAAACTCCAAACACAAGACTTCCTTTGTTGCCTCAGACTCTGGTCTTTACCCATAAGCTTTCAACCTGCACATGGCTGTTCTTCAGGGACAGCTCTTCACACTCTGTCCATTTATTGAAATAGAGGGCAGCCTCTTCGTCCCTCCTTCCTCGCTTGTCCTTTCTGAACAGCTTGTAGCCATCAATAGCTGCACTTCAGTCATGGATTTGTCCCACGAAGCATTTCAGCTGGGCTGTCAACCATGTTACCTTTTAGAGGAACAAATTAATTCCTTGGAGGTACTGCACTGTAGTTCCCTGTTGGATTCTACAGCCTCAGGAGGCCCTGGTGCACCTCTGTAAAACTTCAAGTGTGCGGCAGTGTACCAGCAAGTCTCAGAGCAACAGTCTGAGGGCCCTTGCGAGCATCTCTTCTCTCTAACCTTGGTGTGCCATCTCACAGCTTGCCATGGGTGAGCCGGATATAATCCCTCTTGAACCTCTATCAATCAGCCCCACTAACTTGTGAGCTAACACCCTCTTCTCCCTTTGAGAAAGAAGAATCCCATTCAACACCAGCAGGCCTAGTGCTTTGTAGACCATCCCATTATCAAAAACCCCAAAATTCTGGCAGTGACACCAGCCACGTAGCCATGTATTAATAGACTGAATCCATCTGTTTCTTCCAATATTGCTGTCCACAAGTGGAAGAAGAGAGAAAAAGCTCTGAAATAGGCCAACAGTAAGAAGTCTTGTTCTTTCTACGAGAAGCTTGGTTCTGTCAATTCTGAGACATGAGAACAGCAGGTAGATAGGATCTGGAGTGCCTGGGATGCCGTTCCAAGGCCTGCCACTTCAGCTGGGGAAAAATGGGCAGTGGGTAGCACTTTGTGCACCCAGCAATGGCAACCTGATACAGGCACTCAGAAACACATATTAATTCAACTGAAATGTCACCAGGTCTACACAACTGCACCAGACCCAGGTTGTACAGCTGCAAAGCTGCCTTGTAAAAGCATATAAACTATACACAATCACAGAAGGACAGCCAAACGAGCAACACCTATTCCAATGGCAAAACCCAGGGAAGCCAAGACATACCATCCACTTCCAAGTCTTGTCTAGTTCTGTTCCACAGTGTTGACCCCACTATGTATACCTCTACCATCTATTTTGAAGTAAAACACAAACCTTTGTATTTTTAACATATTACTGTTGTGAAGCTAAAATATAATACGTATTTTGGCCAGCTGGTAAAATGATTTTATTTTGCTTTTACTTCTTCCTACTTTTGACACCTATTCAGCAGCATTAATTAATCTGTTTGTTTTCCAAACCAGTTGATTTTGGCTCAATACCGATGAAGAATCAACTTTAAAATCATTGTATACATAGCTAAATATAAGAAGTGTGTAATTTATCTCTTTGGTATACTTTCATTCCTTTAGGTTCCTCTAAACTAAAACCATATTTTACTGGAGGACTGCACTCTATACAGTTCACCCAGCTTTAATACTTTCTTGTTCCTAAGTCAGCTAGTATAAAATTAGCTTGATGGCGTCAGATGGCTCCTGAATCTAGACTAGTAAATCCTCTAGAGGCAGAGACTGTCATTACCCATTTCTATCAGGAGTATTGCATACTTAGAGGTTAAAACTTGGACAAGTGGAGCCCTTGCTGAATGAAAGAAACTCAGTATTTTTATCCTTGCATTTTTAAATAGCAGAGTTATGATATTTTAAAAATCTGATTCATACTTTCCATTCAACCAAAGTTGTAAGCATGTTTAAGCCCTATCAGTGAATATATTTTAGGAGATATATGTTGATCATGTATTAGGACATTTTGAGTAAGATCATAGAATCATTTGGGTTGGAAGGCACCTTCAAAGGTCATATTGTCCAAACCCTGAAATGAGCAGGGGCATCTGCAAAGCTTGCTTTCCTGCATTTTACTGCTTGGCACAAGCCATACATTGAATATTGCAGCTCTGTGGAAAGAGAGGAAAAAAATAAGGATTTGATTTCCAATTAAAAAAAAAAAAAAGATTGCAAATTCGTACACCGCATCCTGTTAATATCATTGGGGAAACAAGGGCTGATATGAGAGAAGCAAACAATCTTATGCTCCACTAAACAAACACACAAGATCATTCTTAGACTTGCAGCAGTCACTTTGTAAGATTTTCATGTCCATGAAATATACTACCTGAAAGACTTGACTGGACATAAATTGGGAGCATTTGTATTGGCAGGGAATTATAGCATTTTGATAGAATTTTTATTACAGTTTGGAACAATAAAGAGTTATTAAAAATCATGGAAACACATACACCATTAAAATTGTTTCCTGAAATAAGTGTTTGCTTTTGGTCTTGTGGCAGATTTACTGTGTTCTATAAAATCAGACATCCTGAGTTACCACTACTTTGGTGGGAAGTTGAGAGCTCCAGGGAACTGGAGCTTTAGTCCTTTTAGTCCTCAGGCTAAAATCAGTCTAGAAGGCCAGGCCAGTTCTGACAAGAAACTACATAGGTTTCTGATGGAAAGCTTTTGATGTTGCTTGATGATAAAAAATGACCACTCTCTTCACTCCACCAATATTCAAGCATGAAGGATGATGTCAGATTCTTTATTCTAGATATTTAGGATGACAAGTACTGACTACAATGCTGTAAAAGTTTTCATCTGTGACAGACATATCAAGGAGCCCTTTAATCTGTGAAATAAAACACCTTTAGTCTGTGACAATGGTAGAGACCTTAGTTTCAATCATCTGCTTAAATGTAAGCTCAGTGATAGCTCTGGGAGTCAAACTGGCTGTCTGGTATCAGTCAATGCATGCTGAGGCAGGGAAGGTAAACTGTCTTCTCTCTTGCTCAACTCCTAGTACCAACTGTTGATGATTGGCATGTTTCCAGTTAAAAGCAAACTTAAGAGTATCTGAATATCCTTTACAAGCATTTTTGTTGTCACATCTAATAAATTTTAGTAATATCGATCCACATTTAATAAAGCTAAACACTTAATACACAAAATTTTATCCCATTATTACGGTACTGTGCATTTGTGGATAAAGACTGGAGTAGGGAAGGAGAAGATAATGAAGGGTACAAAAAGCCAAACTTTCAGACTACCCAAATACTACATAATTCTACTAGAATTAAACTCTAGACTGAGGAAATTGTGTGGTTTTTGTTATCTACAGTGCACTGAGGCACTGCCTTCTTACTACACGGATCTGCAGATGTGTCTGGCTATGCAACGGATATGGAGAAAAAATGTCCCTTACATCTGATTTAGTATCAGGTCTAGAAATTCTGCAGTGCTAGAAATACAGTGCTCCAGGAAGAAGTTTTTCATTGCCTCCCAGCGCTCCTCCTGGGCAGTGCAGCTATGCATCATACCTTCCTTCATGCTGTATCTAAAGAACAAGTCACAGAGATATTAAAGTCTTACTAACTCACAACGATCTCCTTTAAATTTATCATTTTTCTGTTCCACAGTACAGGATTTAAAGCACTAAACAACATTTTTGTTTATTAGATATTATTACATCTCATGTTCTCTATGCATTCATCAACAGGTTCTATATTCACTTGACAGCTAATAACAGAAGTCCCCTGTACTGCTAATTATAAAATTCCTACTGAATTCCACTTGGATTTCTGTATTATTTCTCTGTCTTCAGTTCTAGCACAGGAACTTACTTCTAGTGTGGGTAACACCCTTATTTTTCAGTTATATCATAAACAGCAAAAATAGCTGTTATTCCTTTATTTAGTCAGTAAACTAAAAAGAGAGAATCATTTCAAATACTTTTTTGTCTAGGTAATGTGTACAAGTGAAGTTATCAGAAGATTTGTTTATGAACATTCTTCAAAACCTTTGTACTTCAAAACTTCTGGAGTAAAGGAGGCAGCTTTCAAATGCAGGTGAACTTTGCTGTTTCCAGCATGGGCAGAATGGCCTGGTTTTATTATTTCTGATTCTGCCTACACTATAACCACTGCTCCCACTGTCAGAGACTGATTTCAGAAGTACATGCATGTCACATGTTTTAAATAAATGAAAAAAGAATAAGCCTCTGTTTCTTATAGATACAGCAAGGCCCATACTGCCTTATAACCCAAAACAAAAGAAGTAAAGCAAGCAAAACAAAAATCACTTTATCTGCTCATTTTTGGTACTGATTCAATTGGACTGGCTTAACAACACAGTAGAAGGAAGCTGGTCCACACAGATATGGATAAATTTAGAAGTTATCTCCAGTCCATTTCCTTCATACATTTAATCAGTACAGAGAGATGTATTGCTGACCAATCTAAAAGAAGTGCATTTTCATGTGTAACAATTACTACAGAGTAGCATAATTGCCTTTCTTCATACAAGTGTTGTTATACACTGTAGAGAAATACCTGCTATATTTTTCTCATATGAGTAAATAAATGATATTGTGAAAATCAATGTGGGGGTTTGTTGTTGTTGTTGTTGGTTGGTTGTTGTTGTTGTTTTTTTTTTTTTTTTTGCTTTGAATTATCTTTAATGAACCAGTATTTCCTAAGATCATATATTTGTAAATCTAATATTTACCAAAGTAGATGTCACTGTGGAATGATTTTTATAAACAAGGAAGAAACTGGAACATACAGACATACAAATAGCTGGTATGTAGTATCAGAAAGATTCTGCAACCAGTTCCTTTGCCTTGAGTGTGAGGAAAGTACACTGACTTTGTTTCAAAAGTCAGCTTCCACTGGTGTTGGCTGTAGCTCACTGTAGTTGCTAAGATTAAGAACCGCTAAACACAATATTTTGTTTCACATGGGTCTGAAGTCCAAAATTAACTTTATAAAGTTGAACTATGTAATCATGTTGAAATTGTGAAATTGAGGGAAACAGCAATCCATTAAAATTACAGCATGTTGTTACTCCTTGGTGACAGAAGATAAGGTAATTTGTAGCATACAGTCATCGCTGTATTCACAAAAAATGAAAACCAAAATATTCTGTAGGCATTAGAGATTTATACAAAAGATATTATCATCATGTTCTAATTTATCCAGGAAGGAGACTGACATGCATTAATAACCTTTACTTTGTAAAGTCAACATTGAACTGGAAAGGAAATAAACACTTCTATAAAAAATTTTGCCACTGACTGGCTTTTTTCTTGCTCTCTTGCACTTAAAGTCATTCCAGATTAAGTTTAAAGTAATGATAATAACCCTACTTAGAGAAAAAACAAACTCTGGGATTGATATAGTTATCATCATGGAAGCACGACTGAAGAATATACTTAGAAACATTTGTTCAAAGTTCTTTTTTTTAATAATTTACCTATTACTTTTCCCTTGTAATGTATTTTTTTTCTATTATTGCTTGAAAGATTGCAAAATAAGTCAGTCAAAAGATCAGACAAACAACACAAAGGGAGAGATCTGGGATCAGAAAACTTTTATAAAAATATAATTTCTTACTATTAACACAATTTACAACAACAGTGAAGCCTACTGTGCTCAGTTCCTTAAAGACTCTTAGTATATAAATCAAATATTTCAGGATGAAAGAAAAAGACTCTTCTTTTTAGGAGAAGAGACAGCAGTTTCTGGAGCTCTGCTCTTTATTTTCCCCAAGCAAGGCAATAGAATGGTCTTGGTCTTACTCCCTGTTTCAAGCACTGCTGTAGACTGGCTATCAGATGCAATTTATGTTCTACTTCTTTTTACTGGATTAGACCTGACTTTTTTCCTCACATATCTATAAAAAACATTTTCACACCACGAAAGTACATAGACCTGCAATAACAAAAACAGTCATAGAAAAAAAGGTTCTAGTTCCTCTTGATCATAACTACATGAGAGATTCACACCTTATTTTTATAACCTGACAGGACACTGATTGTTTCAACAATAGAAACCTCTGCCTTATAATTTCCAAAGATTCAGCATCCCAAAAGAGTGGGCAACCTAAATACAGCTGTGGTTGCACCTGTTTACACAACTGAAATAATGCAGCCTAGCTAATGGATACAGCACATGATGCAATTTTGTAACAAAACCCTCCAGCCACCTAGCAACATGGGGACTTTGCCATGTGTAAACAAATGTGAAAAAAACAGAGAACAGTACCAGACTTGCACAGGTTGACAGGAGTGTAGACCACTCTCCTACAGCAGGATACCTGGTAAAGTCCATTTACCCCAGCAGCTCCAGTCTCAGCTAACAAGACAGCTCTTTCACCAACATAAGGCAGCTAGATGTAAAGACATTTAAGATCAGGGACACAATTCTCTCCGTAATTAAAGACTGCACAGTACACTCTGTTTGCTTCAAAACCAATAATGAAATTATCTGAAGGAAGTTAACAAGACTTTTAGTCTCATTCACTTCCTTCATGTAACATTTTAAATAAAATATTGATTTGATAATAAAAAAGGAGGATGAAAATTAGGAATCTCTTCTAATTTCTGTGACCAATAGATGGTGTGATGAACAGTATGACGAAAGGTGAAACAATTTCAGAAAACAAAAGAAGAAAGAATGGTGACTTCTATTAGGTGACAAAAATTTCCACAATCTTTTTTGAAGATACTTTTCTTATGTCCTTAAAAGGAATTGTAATTGAAATTTACTCTCCTAGTGTTCCTTTCTTAAAAAGTATCCATATGCTAGCTATTATTAAGCAAAGCCATTATTACAAACTAAGCAACTTTCACTGCTTATTTCCATTTTACTAAGCTCATCCCTTTCATTAAATTGATAGAAACCACCTTCTCCTTCTATCTGCATTTAAGCAGTCTAGATCTGGTCAATTCAAACTTTAAAATACCTTTGGGGAACTGAAACTGAGCAGCAGCCTGAAATGCTGACAAATGTTGAAGCTTTGAGCACTGTTACTGGCCTTTCAGTTCTTTAGGTATTACATCCATAATTTAAATGTAAAAACCACTGCTGGCTGAATATAGTATTGTATTCTTTCTTATTTGATTTTTATCAGAAGGAGAGGAAAAAAGCCTGAGATGGAAAACAAAGCTGAATTGCTGAAAATCAGATGACACTTAAACTTTTCAGAGCTGAGAATCATAAACTTAATACTGCAACAAAGCTGAAATTTACGCCTATATCAGTGAACATCCATAGAGCATACCATCTAATTTGCAGGTATTAACATGTTCATGAGGCTCTAACAGGCGCAGAGATAGAATCCAGAGGAGCAATACTGTGCTATGCTATCAGAGATGAGTTTATACTGGAAAAATTGAGGCAAGTGAGGTAAGATGTGAAGTAGAGCTCCCTCCCCGCCTCAAATTATTCACTGTTACCGTTTCTAATTTAAGATGAAACAGGAATATTTTATATGCAATACACGATGTTTCATTTGCATTATCCTATAATTTCCTGTACACAGTAGCTCTTCTAAGAAGGAAAAAAATATTAAAATAGTTTATAGCAGTTGGTATATGCTCTCCACTGTAGTGATAAAGTCAACAATACAGCAACAGTTTTCTTTTTAAAATAAAAACCTGTGGATACACAATGTGTGTATGTTCACACATTGTTCCAATGAATTTAAATGTAATTTTCAATGTGTGGCAGGTGTTGTGGAGTTCCAGGGTGTGAGCAGAATCCAGTAAACGGAAACTTCATTTGGTCACCAAAGATCTCACACACATGAAGAACAAGTTACTGCCCTCCTGCTGCAAGTGATAGGACTTTATTTGGCAACAGCTCCGATGAGATTAAGTATTGTCAAACAATACAAAACGTAAAGAGTATAATGAAAAGCATGTGAGGAGCATTTGTGGAAAGCACGATTAAGCATTTAAGACAATTTTCTTGCTTTGTCACTTCTATGCAAGGAACACAACATGAAGCTTTAGACTCTAAATGTGTCTTTGCACAAAATACTATCTTTGTTTACTGCAAAGGTTTTCAAAGAGTAGTTATCTGTTAGAATTTGTCACGGTTATTCATATTATTTTGGTTTAAATACTATAAACATACTATAATGTGTATACAGGGAAGACTGGTGTTCAGTTTAATACTTATTCCTGTATGTAAAAGGAAATCTAAATTAAAAATCTATTTGGTCTAGTTTTGTCTGTTTTGCTACAGACTATGCTTTACATTTCAGCTGAAAAAACATACTGCTTTTATATAGCATCTGCTGTTGGGCCATTTGAAACTAATTTGGCATGACTTTTATAAATAACAGATTTATTATCAGATTTTCTTCACTGATCAAATGTGTTTCAACTCTAGGTCCCAACAATTCTCTTTGTGAGAATAAAATAATGGTTTTTGATGAAAAAATTAAAAGCACTGAGGACTTTATTTCAACTAGTAAGAGTATTAATTGGGTTCATCATCAAAATGTGATAACATGTAAAATATCTTGTTTTGCATGTTAATGCTTCGTAATTGCACAGAGCTTTTCAACTTCAAAGCTCTTTACATGAATTAAGTGGTTGTCCCTGAAGGCCTTAGGCAAAATTTTCTTCGCCTTCAAAAAGAGATTTGCACCAGACAAAGGCTTTGTGAAAACTGTAGGACTGGGCTTTGTTGTTTTAATCTACTGCCATCACATGTAAGATAAAATATTACTACCATATTGCAGATGCAGCAGTGGAAATAGGGGGAAACTGAATGACACTATCCCTGTTCACCTGAAAACTCTCTGCTTCACCTTGGCTGTGGTACATTGAGCAAGTGAGAATCAACGTGAGATCAGTCTTCCAAAGCCATGTCAATGTACCTTTCAATTATTTCTTTAGTTCTCATCCAAACATCATGTTGCCTGAAAGTGCCTCCTATTGCACCACTCCACACACAATGCCTTCACTCGAGCAGTCAGACAGAAAGAAATGCATTTGCTCAAATTCAACCAAAAGCTGTTATCTGGTACTCCACTTTGTTCCATCAAATTGACATTTTAAAAGGTACCTGCTAGAAAGAGGAAGTTTCCTGAAACTCAGAGGCAATGGTTATTCCCTTATGTCAGACAGATCAAAATCTATCATGAATCACCACTCAGCATTTTCAAAATGAATTTTCTTTTCACTGTCTTTTAAACCATTTTACAGGTATGAAACTCCAATAGATGTTTACAAACTATGAACTGAAGCATGAAAAACTTTTCAGCATCCTTTGCCATAATCATATTTTTTTTCCTGAATACAAGTAAGATCAATAAGCACTCTTTTTTGTACTTACCATGTGATTTTTATGCCACTTCACTGGACACAGGGAGTAATATATTGGGTCTTTTTATTGCTCAAGTAGAAAGTGCTCATTACCTATTTATGTTTATATATAGGAAAAAAACAAAGAGTTGTTTCAAGTGGCATACATCACACTGTTGTAGTGGTTGATTTCCTCAAGATGGTCTTCTGGGGTTTTGGTGCAGTTTGTGGAGGCACAGTCGCAGGTCTCGGAGGAGGAAAGCTATTACTGGAACTTAACCCGAACCCTCCATTTTCCAGAGGAAATGGAGGCAGCGGAGGTGGTGGAGGTGGCAGAGGAGGGCACTGATGTGGCAGCTTTCCTGCAACACGGACAGGCTCACTGTGCAAGTGCACCTCCCTGTTTTTAATGTTATACCGAACATCACAGTCAGGGCAATAGCCGTGGTACTGCACTTTTTCACTAAATCGTACCCGTTCTCGTGCTCCTGGCTGAGGACATCGCTCTTTCTCAGGTCTGTGCATCAGAGGCTGCACTGCAACTTTGTCCAAATTACTGTTTGCTATACAGCACATGTCTCCATTTGGGATGCGGTTAGGCCCCATTGGCAAGCCCCCGTTTCGCAGCAGGGTACCATTAGTCTTGACAGGGTTAGCCACAGGAGGCAGCCTTGGAGGCTCGTCACATTTGACAGGTGTCAGCCGTGGTGGAGGTGGTGGTGGATTTGGCTTCCGCAGCACAGTGAGGATGGCAGAGGGGTGAACGGGTGGCTTGATGAGTGGTGCACTGCCCCGCACCTTCACCTTCTCTAAGCTGGAAGCTGTTGTGCTGCTGGAGCTACTGTTGAGCGTGTCCGTTTTGGAACTGTCTGTCATCTCATCCTCGAGCTGCAGGTCAGACGTCAGCGTGTCAATCTGGTCAACCACCTGTGCAAGAGTCAGAGTGAAAATGGTGAGAAAAGCTTGCCCCAGTGAAGGCATAGAAAAACAGAAACACCCTCCACTATCAGTTTTGTCCTACCCAGAACTGAAGCATCCATTTTTTTTTTATCATTGTTTCTTTTTTCTTATCAATAGAATACTCATACTCATACTCATACTCATAGGGATGGCTAGTTTGTTAACTCATCACCTGAATATGAAAAAAATACAACTTGAAACACTCTGGAATGAAATTCCATTTCTTTCCCTCTAGGCTTTACTTGGCAGTATCATTGTAAGTGAACTGTAATCCTTTAATATTATGTTTTGCCCTCCAGTGCAGGAGGAGACTGAATTATTTAACTTTAGCTGCTACATAACAGCTTCTGAATCCAAATCTTCTGCAGAATATCTTTTAACTCTGACCTTTCACACAGTCTAGATTTAAATATGCATTTCTGTATAGATAATATTATATACCTACAATCATAAATTGGGTACACCTTTTCCTTTTTTTTAACATAAATAAGGTACTGAAAAGCAACTGCCCTCTTGTATTAGACTGCAACATTTCCATTTCTGAATATTTTCCATAAGATCTGAGATCCTCTGAAGCAATCCTGAAATAGCATTTGCTGTAAGAAAATAAGAAAAGTAGCTTGGTTTCCAAAGTTACAGGAATTTATCAATTTGTGCACTTTATCCCAAGATTTCCTCTACATCCCGTATTTCTGTGTGTAGTTTCTACAATGTTAGATCTCTTCTAGTCTTCCAGACTCCTTTTTCTGTTCAGTTTTTTAGAGGATATGTAACTGATGGTGCTTTTACTAGGTAGCAAAAATTTGCCTTACAACACTTAAGAGCCCTTCCCAAAAACTGCATTTCACTCAGTACCTGGTTGAACAACTGTAGTTATATTCTATACATAACTAGAACAGACACAACAGGAACTACACACACTCTCTTTATCCAAACTGCTCTTTATCCTTTACATCCTCACATAAAGTTATACATTACATAAAATAATACATAAAGTAATCAACAGCTGAAATGTTACTATCTAATTTTGATACATGAACAGAAGGCGGCTTGTAACACTGCATAGGGTCCTTATGAGAGACCTGTGACACTCTGGAGGGAGAACTGGAGGGGGCACCCAAGTGTATCTGAAATGAAACTACATGCCTCCAGTTGTGCCACTGAATCAATTCTTCTTACCCCTTTGAGACTTTTATTTCTACTTCCTGCTTAAAATAATTTGGTCCTAATACTATTGATTTCAAAGTAAGTCTATTTTAGAGCAGTATAAGCCATATGTTAACTGTAAAAAAAAAAAAATCATTACTGAAGGCAGCAACTCTTTATTCAGTCAAACCAGTAACTCACTTACGTGCCCAGTGGTAAACAGTAAATAATGAAAGCAAAACCACCATAAAATGAAAGAGCACTTTAACCTCCACTGTGCATACAGAAGCTAACAGTTGTGTAATATAAAATTTATAAAAATTCATAAGCAAGAATTGAGCTCAGTGCTTTCCTTCTTCTGAAACCAGCGAATATGCAGATATAACCATGATTCAGAAAGAGAGCTTTCAAACATCTTTGAAAAAAAACCAAAAATACTCATTTATTTGCTAAGAATAAAGACAAATTACACCCTCAAAAGACAGACATTAATTCACTCAAATAATCAGGATTTAAAGTATTAGCCTAGAAGTCAAAAGGTACAGTTGAACTCTGGTAACTGTCAGATCCCAAACATCTCCCACATGACCACTCTTGGAAATTTCAGAAGAAAGGCAGATAAACCACATCTGTAGTAAAATGACCCAAAATTCATTGGAGGAAAGACAGTTTACAAGAAAAAGAATTCACAGAACTAACTTTATCACTTTACTTTACTTAGGTAAACCAAGGCAGAGAGAACTTCTCAAAATGAAACAGTGAATCTAAAGGTACAAGGAAAATACAGTCATGTTCTGGGCACTAAGCCTGAAATTCACACACCCCTCTGCAAGTTTAGCATGGATTTGTGTAAATATTAGGGACTCCCTAAATATGGCTAAATACACTATTGAATCTTCTCCTGGAATCCAATATGTAATCTTTCAATAACCTGTAACAGCTACAGAAGGGATTGATGCAACAGAAACCAAACAAATCCATTGGCAAGTAAAGAAACAAAAAAGACCCTGATAAACAGCCGCAGGCAAGAGAGAAAGGAAAGGTATATCCATAAGAATGCTTAAGACAGGAGTACTGGATAGTGTGTACATGTGACAGTACCTTGCCCTATATTGCACTATTAGACAATACTAAGTTACAATACTTGGTTGATTCACATTGCTTAATAAGAGCTATATTAAAATGCCAAGAATAAGAATTGGTTTGTTTTTCAATTGGATATTCCCAACAAAAACAAATTTTCGTTTTCCTCCATTGTTTACCATGATAGCTCCCTCAAAGTGTACCTGTAATTGTACAGGACCTTGGAAATCAACATCACACATGTGAGGAAAAAACCAGCCATGGACTGCTGATGTGGTTATTGCAAAATTAGCTATGGATAAATCTCATGGAATTTACCCAAATAACATAGTAAATCTTCCTTACCTTAGTAAAATTCACTCATAATTTCACTCATAATACCAAATTCCTAATGAAGAAAATAATAAAAATGCATTTCAATTTTAAGACATACATAAAATTCTAATAATTTTATATATTTTTTCAGTAGAGCCAGTCACAAAGGATGGCTTCTTTGCTTTATGTCTCATCCACAACACAGATTGACCTTGTTCCACACTGTACAAAGTACAGTGTAGTCCATGCAATGTAATCCTAGAGAAATAAAATGTGGTGGTTATTGAGACAGAAACATTAAAGGTGATATTCCACTGGCAGTGTGATGATACATTGTAACTATGCAGCACACGTGTATCACAAAATGGCAGATGTCGGTGATGAGAAAATTTGCATCCATTCAGACTGTTCTGACAGTGCAAAAATTTTCTCAAGAGTAACAGGAAAATCTGTTATTAACTGGTCTTGAAATTAAATGAGTTTATCTTTTGCCCTCTGGGCAAATATATATATAGTACACATCAGATTTATTTTTTTTGTCACCTACCTATTAGTAAAACAAAATCAGCATGAAATAGCTCTGACATAACAACAGAGTTTAATCTGTCCAGATTGATTCCCACCATAAACTGTGATTCTGTTTACTGCTATTTCTTTTTTGTTTGTTTGTTTTCATCCCAGAAGGAAAAAATCAAATAAGATGAAAACACAACAGAGAACTGGTGACTGACACAGAGAAACTTACGTACTTAAAAAACAAAACAAAACAAGCAAAAACTGGTTGAAAAAATAGCCTCCATTTCACAACACGCTTCCTATGAAAGTAAGAAAATAATACTGAGAAACAAAAAAGCTGCTCTATTTGTGCAGCATCTGTCCATTTTTAGTTCTGGAATAAAACAGGACTTGATTCACATGTACAAGCATGGGGGAAACATTCTTTTATAGCCTGAGGAACTCCTTAGCCATTAAGCCGATTTGAGCTCTGCAGAGACACCCACCTCTCCCCTGGCAGTGATATCCTGAGGTTTCAAGCTCTGTAGGATCTGGTGTGACACTCCTGAATGAATCAGGAAATCAGATAATCCCTAACCCCCTTCTGAGTTGTTACTGGACGACAACATTAGGTGCCCAGTGGGGATGGAGTTGGATTTCTCTAGCTGACCCCAAGAAATTAACCAAAGTCTGTTAATACCTGTACAGAGTCAAAATATTTTATGCTGAAATCTAAATTGTTCAAGTCAAATCTCTCCTTATAGTATCATTTTATCCTTAGAAATATGTGTGGAGCTTTTCTGTCATTATTATTATTGCTATAATTGTTTTTGTTAGTAGTAGTATTTTGTTTGTTTTTATTTTGACAAAAATGAGGTATCTATCTTTACCCCACAATGAGCTGAAAAAATAAATTGTTTGGATAAACCAAATTTGATGTAGATATTATGTTTATCCTTCACCACAAGTTTACTGATTGAAAATTATTTTCTATTTTCCTATTAATTTATTTTTTTATGTAGTCACTCAAGCTTTTCTTTCCAGTAATACTTAAACTAGGCAGAAGATCAACAAGAACGGCATTTATAAAACATGTACATAATAATTTATAATCACCATTTAGAATCAGCAATCAATTGATGTGAATTAAATCTCATCTCAAAACAGCAGGGGTATGTTAAAAAATCAACACTATATAACAGCAATTTATAAAAAAAAAAAATCAACAAAAGTACAACTCAAGCTATGATTCACAATTATTTTGCTTTTTCATGTTCTTTTGAGTTTTTACATAGACACTCATTTGGGGAAAAAAAAAAATAATCATTCAAATTAGGAAACAAGTACTCAAATGCACCAGTGCTTCTAAAACACTTAAGTCAGAAGGGCTGACTAACTCACCTTGTAAGCTTCCTCCTTGTTGAGTACCTAACTACAATAACAGCTTCAAGAAAAAAAAAAAATAGTGTTGCACGACAGTAGGAAGACCAGAGATCTTCTGTGAAGCAAATGAATACTATTGCTGTTGAGTTCTTCCTAACTTTTATACTTTAAGATACATTTTTAAACTTTTTTTTCTTTAAATCACTATTTCAAAAGGTTTTCTCAAGATGGCTAAACTAATAAATTGAATATTAAAAGAGTGTAGAAATATATAATTGAAAAGATAGTATAAAGTAATCAGGGATACGTTCCTCATACCAGCAAAATCCAGATCTTTATGAAGATGCTTGAGATGTTTTACAGACGAGCAAAATAATACATTTCTCTCTGCTTCAAGAGTTTTCAGGTTTGTATTGGACTCAAAAAACTAAAGAATGAGAACCAAATGAAGCCAAAAGGAAAATTACAGGTCTGTGATTAAATCTCAATTTGTTCTTAATTTTGTTAGATAATTTTAATGTTATTTTTCTGCTAAATAAATGCTATGAATAATATCCACCAAAGAAGTACAAATAAAAACCACAATAAGAAATCACTAGAAGCTCATCAAATAGGATACGTGGAAGTGAAAAGTCCATATTCCAGAGAGGACACAAATGAAATAAAGAACCTGTGCAGGAGCAGATAAACAGCCACCAGGAAGAAGAAAAGTAAACATGAAGTAACCAAGGATTGCTTCAGGCTGACAAATAGCCAGGTAGTAGTTACTAAGAGCAAGCAATGAGGCAAGATCACTAGATGTTGAAATGGGACTGCAAAATAAATTAGTGATTCCATTCTGTATATATTTAAGTAATACACATGGGAGTTGAAGAAACCAAAGTGATTCAGTGGATGAATGTTGTAAAATATGATACCCAGGAGTAAAAAAACAGTGTAAAAGAAGCTAGGAAAGAAAAGCCATGTAAGAATACATCTAATAAAGAGCTGAAAAATATTTGAGTTAATGGCTAAAGTTCTATGAGCATTTATGAGAAAGACTGCTTGCAGAAGTTTATACATGCAACTTTAAAATTTATGCAATATGTAAGATCAATAGTAACATTACATGGCTTTTTATTCCTGCTTCACTAAGATTAAACCTGAACATAATTTGTGTGACACTTGTAAGACAGAACCATAAGTAAACTGAGACAGAAGATTACGGTTTGGAGACAACTTTCCTCCCTGTTTTCTCGCTCTGGAAGTCCACAGCACATTAAACTGTTAGAGAAAATTTAAATCTCCTTGTTGTAGACAGAAGTAAGATTAGGTTATCTACTACTCAAAAAAAAATCCTTCCCAATGTGCATTCAGACTCAGAAATTCTGTGCTTCAACCATCAGTGTACGGAGAAGGCATCAGTACTGTCCAAATAAGGAGGTCAAAATGACATAAATACTACTCACTCACTAAAACAAATTAAAAAATTCAAAAAACAAAGGGGAAGACACTAAAGTTGCAAACAATTTGCAAAGCAAAGATATCCTACAATTATCCCCATTCCTCAGTGTTAGCAAACCCTTATATTAAATTGCTTAAAAATATAGAGCTATCAGAAAAGTATAGCTTTTCCACTGAGTTTAAACTGTAGTCCCTGTTTAAAGCAACTGAGAATCTTGTCCAATAAAATGTCTTATGATTATCAAAAGCAGTTTATGCTGGCTAATATTTCCGTGTTTGAGTTGTTTTTACAAGTTTCGTCTGTTTTTTACCTCCTCTGCTAAGGCACTTTCGTAGGTGAATATTCTAAGTCTATTAGACTGATACTCAAACCTCCATATTTCTTACTGGATGCCAGGATCTCATTATAAGAATCTAACTTGGCAGTAACACTAAACATGACACAGAAAGTAACAGTTTCTTTTACTTCTTAATTGTATCCTTAAACTTGTCTGAAAATAGCGTCTAGAATTAGTTACAAACACTTTTTGCAGTGTTTCTCAGTGTGTGATTATGCGATACACATCCACAAACGCATATGTAACCTACTGAGAGTTTCATTATCTCCTCACAATAAATCTTTCACCAGGTTTGTCTTTTCTCCAGTTTAAAGGCAGCAGAAAACAAGGCACTAAAGTACTGATATTCAATGAATATATAAACCACTAGCTGCACTCAATCTACCACAGACAATTGTGCTTTTTTGCAACCATTGAATAAAGAACCAAATTGCTTTTCTGAAAGAAAAGTAATATACTCTTAAAGATTCATAAACTTGTAAGTTCACAGAACTCCAGCATTATGATTTTTCCTAAGAAGTCCAGCCATTTTCACTGTTACATAAGTTTTTCAAAGTTTCATATGGATTTATAAGTAAGATTTCTTTTTCAGAATGACTTGCTTCTCTACAGGCTAGCTCCTCCCCCAAAAAAGCTGCATCAGCAAAATGGAAATGGTACATAGCTGTGATATTACTTCTGAGATGGAATATTTATAATCTATACATTACTGTTTAGTTCTACACCACAGCAGTATGCAGCTGCGAGATTTAACAGTTTGTTGGAAGTTTTCTAGAAAACAGACAGTTACCAGCAGTTACTGATCTGGATTGTAAATCAATCAAAATCAAGTTAGGTCATGAGACTAGCACAAGTTTTTGCTTTCTTACTTGGACCTAAAAAAAATTACTGGGGAAGGAACAAAATTAGGTGGTATTCTTTAATTTTAAAGAAGTGCAATAAAAATGTCTTAATTCCATTATTTTTGAAGCAATTCCAAAAACTTGTGAAATTTGACATGGATAAATTTTGCACTGTACATGCAAAAATTAACTATGTAACAAACCAGAAGAAGCAGCATGTAACTAACAATATAATAGCAATCAGTTCTATCACAAAGAGGCCATTCTTGTATTTAAGTAAGGCACTGACAAATGTGCTATGTCAGTAGCTCTAATATCTTATAATTGCATCTCTAATCCTACCAGAAATTGTTAGCTTTCTATAATTACTACAGGAAACTTTAAGACCAGCAGTCAAACTATGTACCTTCCCATCAACTCGATACAACTTAGGACATAAATGAAGCTTTTTCCCCACCAAGTCTTTGCCTGTAAAACCTGAACCACCACAGAGCTGAAAACAAACAGAAGGGAGATCCCTACAAACAGTGAGAGGGCCAGTACAGTTTAATCTGCATAACATTAGAATAAGACCCTTTTCTCAGGGCATTATATTTCAGCATCAGCCATATCTTTTGCATTTGCCACAGCTCACTTCTTTACGCTGTGTGTAGATCACCCTCCGCCCCCCTGCCATCCCCAGTGAATATAGCTTCCCAGTCAAAGAGAAATGGAATCAAATTTAGACTAGAAACAAGTTTATATAGTTGTGTAATCCAAAAAATTGCAAATAGAAACCAAAAGAGCTGTAGCAGGAAAGATAAGTGGTCTACTTAGTACAATATTATGAAAAATTACAACAAAGCAGGTGCTTGTGCAAAAACACAAGAATAGAAAAGACACAGAAATATTTCTGCAGAATCTTATACCAGTCTAAATAATTTTAATCTCAAGGACCTCTTAACAGATTTTGATTTAAGTAGATCTTGACCTATTTCTCTACTATGAACATGCCTGTTTCTGCTTGAACCCACATAAAAGCTTTTAGCATCTGCAATATCCTACAGTTTCCCACCTTTATTACATGGACATGCCACCCACTTCTCTTTTGCTTGAGAAAAAAACACAGAAGCTTTTATAGACAAAGTGTTCCATGGACTTGCATGATACTTAATTCTGTAGCTATTTTGTAAAACCACAGCTATGTAACAAGCCCTCTCAATCTTGTAGAACAAAGAGTAATAGCCCTACACAAGGAAACAAAAGAATCAAACAGCTGGCTACACCAGCAGTCCTTCTGCTACCACTAATAAGTTATAATAAATTTTTACTGTGTATCCAACAGAATCTTTGTATCTGAAGCTGTATTAATAAATAATATTGACACTTTATGGTGAGATATTCTAGAATAGCACTAGGAATTAATCCAATACTTCAGCTAATACACACTTCCAGGCAGGTTCGAAGTTGAGCTTTCAGGGGATGATTCTTACAGTAGCATCTCAGATAGTTCAGTCACGCACCCTGCAGCACCAACAAAAGGCAAGGTTACTGTGAGACCTGTCACAATACTACGCAAACTTACACACCTCACAACTACATACATAAAAAAACCCCACAACCACATGCAGTTGTTCTTTCCACCAGAAAGGCTTATTTTTCTCGAAGGAATTGAAAAAGAAATAGAAAAGGCAGTATGCTGCTCTCTGTGTTCCCTTTTAAGAACTTAACATAGCCATGGTAAATCCTCTGCGTACCCTTTTGGATGAAGTTTGCTAGGGAAACTGCTTGGAAGATCAGAGAGAAACAAAGGCAGGTATGTGGTGTGAAGAACAGTACAGTTACAGTTCCTGTCACACACAAAAGAACTTTGATAAAATTATTATAAACAAAACCACGAGAAATAAAAACCAATGAACCAACAAAAAAAAAATCCCTTTCTAGAAAAGCAAGTGCAAAGAATATTTGTAACAAGAAAATAGCTGCTCTGAAATATTGACTGAACTAAGTCAGCATTCTTCATGAACGGTAACAGAATTTCACACTTCCAGTGAAATACTCATATCATCTTGCATTTGGCAATATAGGAAAGTAATTAATTTCACAACAGTAAAGAGGAATAATTCTGTTTTAATGTCACATCTAGAGACTCAGAGAAACGACACTTGTCTTAACTCTGGTAAGGGAGTGCAATGATTTCATACATAGCTCATTACCCAGGCTGAAAGACAAACTGTAAGAAGTCTCACCTTGAGTTATCAGCCATGACTTTCCTTTGCTCCACTCTTTATCCATATGGAGGCAGTTCCCAAAACTATGTAAGCATAGCAAATCAATCCACATACTTGAAATAATATGTAGGAGACATATCTCTCTGAGCAGCAGTGTTACTGAGAATTGTTCAAGACCAGATCCCAACAAATCTGGAACAGCTCATTCTGAACATCAACAAAAGGCTCACAACTAAATAAAAAGGTTTTTAAATACTGGAGAAATGAATTAGAACTAGATAATAAAATATAAAGAAAATTTAATTTCATATGACTCATAAAGAAAACTGCTATTTAACAGGAAATCAGCAATTTTCCCTTTACTGTTACACTGATGTCAATTATACTTTTTTATTATTATTTTATATGTACTCTTCCGAGTTTAGGTTTGACAGTGTAGATATAGCCTGCGTGAATAATCAAGTTTGTGAAAGTACTGGAAAAATTCTCATTGTCATTTTAGGGACACTGAAATCTACTTTTTATGCTGTCTCTGAATATGGCAATATAAGACTATAGTAAGGAGAATGTCCAACTACATTATTCTTTGGTTTTCATACACTTTCTCCCAAATTTGTGGAATTACAAATTACATTTTTGAAAACACAAAGACCACAGACCTCTATTCTTATGCTATTAGATAAGAAAACACAAAACATTGAAAAGGATTAAGATGGACATGGTACGTACACACTATTTCCACATACATAATTTTTTAATTCATTGGCACAAATCAAGAAACTTAGAAGACAAACTGCTAATCAACATTCAATGCTTAAATGCACATGTAAATACAAGTAAAAATGCTTTCCTGTAGAAAACTCAAGAGAATTGATGTGGAACTCTTGTGTACATGTTTCAGTACTACTCTCTGTCAGTGGACCTCTTTTATTTAATATAATGAGGCCAGAGAATACCACAGCTGTGAGACTTCAGTGTGTCTTCTGAATCAGAAGTACCTTCCTAAATCAGCATTTTAGAAGCTGCAGCTTACTACTGCTTTTCTCTCTCAAAACAGGTAACACAATTGAAAATAGATATATGCTGACAAAAACTAAGGAATGGCTAATCTGTGCATTCTCATTATTTATAGTGTTTTCTAAATAAAAATGTTATGCTAGCTGAAAATGCAGCACCATAAAATGTTGCAGATTTTAGTCCCTACATAACAACTTCGGCTACAAACATTGGCTCATAATGACTACAAATACAGTGATTTGCCTAATCACAGATAATGTTAATTTAAATGAATGCTAAGTATTTGTCTAAGCTCTTAACTATTAATATGAACAGCATGTAGGAGTTCCTTAAAGTATGTGTATCCCCAAACTATTAATGCTCACCATGGAAACTGAAAGTTGCCCTGTAGGATTAAAAAATTTTAAAAGTTCAAGCAATCACATAGTTTCCTAGGTACTCTTCAGATACATTAATAACAGCTATTGTGAACAAACAAACAAATAACTTGTAACATTATAGCTCTGAAAAATAATTTAAAATATGTAGCACATGAAAAAGAATTTTCTGAGAACTTCGTAAACAACTCTATTACTATTCTTTTGTGTTAATTCCAGTCTTAAGCACTAGGTATGCTTCTTCAATTTTACATCAACCACTAGGCAGAATATTAATTGTCACCCTTCCTTTTCCTCTGACAGTGTAACAGAGACTCCAGAAATGAATGTTTAACATCCTTCTGTTCCAAAACCAAAAAGACATTCCCCAAGAACAGCCAATATATCTTTTGGGAGACTATATGTTCAGCTGGTGGATTTTTTGACTGAAAGGATTTTATTAGTGAAATACTACTCTGAGTCTAGATGGCCTCCATATTTTAATATTTCTGCACCATTTCTGTTACAGCTCCAAAGCCACATTTAAGCCCAAGTGAAATTGTGCAAAGAATTTACATTAATCTGAAAGTACTGATTCCAAGCCTGTTGGACACTTATTAAATTACAGTTTCGACAGAGCTGAACTGAACTGGAGGATTTAGCTTAGTTGACACATTTCAGACTAGTTTCTTTTGGCTTCAAAACATGACCTCAAATTTCGCAAGCCATTAAATTTCATTCTAATTAAAAGTTTGAACAAATCCAAAGTTCAAAGCAAATTTTAGATTAAGAAACAGCATCGTCTGCTTTTTACAGTGAAAACATACTAATACAGTAGGATTTTTTTCTTCAGATATACCTGTAATACTCTTTCTATTGATATGGTTTATTTGAAAGGAAGAGCTTCTGTCCATGCAATGGGTTAAAGTGTCTGGCTGGATAAAAAAACCCCTGTTCTTGATAATGATGATTATTATTAAAAAGTTGAATAACTTGTTCATCTGAGACCTCTAAAAATGGGTTAGATGTATTGTCCCTCTTGCGCTCCCAATGAGCTGCCAGCAACATCTGGAACTAAGTGTAATGTAGACACTGTTTCAAGAATAATAGAACAAAAAAGATGTGTAGTATTGACCCTATTGAAGGCTTCTTGGGACTTAATTTGAATTTTTCCATCTAGTTGTAGTGGCAGAATACATGACAGGAGATAGTCCATGGTGAGCTTACACTATTAATAAATAATAGTAATGAATCAGCTAAACCCTTCTACTAAAGAAAGTAATTGCTATGAACCATGCAGGTTTGAAATGAATACTTGGTTGCCTTTTAATTATTGCTCCAAGTTAAATGACTTCTGTTCACAATGCATCACAACATATTTAAAGACTTTAATTAAAAAGTTATAGAATATTCTATCTTAATATTTATGGATAACATTTTTTTCATATTCTTTCAAATAAAATTATACATGTCCATAAGGGAAATAATGAAAGTAAGTTTTATCTCATCTTTGGTTCTGTATACATTATGTATGTCAAAATGCTCTAAAAGTTCATTGAGTCTCAGCTTTCCATGGCTTTGACCTCAACTACATTTTAAATTCAATATGCTGAGTATCTGAATAAAGACAAAAACAAAACAGTCTTCTCAACATTTTGTTCCCTTAGGCAGATATATAACTCTGACCTCTTCAAGTTATAAGTACAATTTATATGTATTTTAAACAGTGAATGAGAGCAAACTGTAGCTGAGGATTTTTTAAGTAAATAATATAATTAAATGATTTTGCAATAATTACAGTATTCCCATCAGCATAATATGAATATTGCCGAGACAGCTATTTAAAAAAATTCAAAGTAAATAATGTAATCTAATGTTACACGTTTACATAGATGTTTGCTTACTGTACAGTTCAAGTTGAATTTAATCAAAATCACTTATTTCAGAGCTTGAAATAAAGCTTTCTTTCTGTCTTCCAGTAAAAACAAAACAAAACAAAACAAGGAAGTCTTCTGTTTCCAAATCTTGTACTATTAATCACCCTAACGGGAAAACAAAAACAAAAACAAAAACAAAACAAAAACAAACAAACAAACAAAAAAAAACAACCAAACAAACAAACAAAAAAAACAAACACCAACAAACAGGAAATTTGTAGCTCCGGTATTTCCAGTACTTTCGAAGGAGGTAATTGTTTCAGAGTGTGCCAAAACACAATACTGTGGATGTTTTTCAAGCAACAAGTGATAAATTTTTGTCCTTTTAAGACCATTAGCTCATGTTTTTGGCACTATTACATGCTGTTCTAGTTTTATTTCTAGTTAAACATCAGGTAGGTTATAACATAAGAAACAGAAAGTTTTTCCTTGCTTTTGCACAAGATGCAAAGAAGCTTGGCCTATTATGCCTGTAACATATCTAAACTCCCAGCAACACACAACTTTCAAAAGATAATCTGGCTATCTGACATGGTATGTGGTGGTGCATTCAGTACCATGACAGTGTATTTTTACTGCTTGTGGTCCAGTCCCTCTCCTGTGTACTTAGTTCAGATGTCTCTGCATCTGCGGCATAGGTTTCCCTTGGGTTAAGTTAATTTTGCTATTTTTAACGTAAGACAGAGACACGACTTATCAGAAGTATTAGTTAAAGGCTGAAGGTGAAATCTGAGAGGTGTGTTTCCCTCAGTAAGTTAATAGTTGCATTTCAACAGGAAACTGCAGTTATAGACTACATTGATGCACAGAATAGAACAACATTTCCAAACAGATTTGCAGAACACACTGGTTTGCAGGATGGGGGAGCAACCCCCTGCCTCAGTCATGCAGGGTAGCAAACTGTAGTTAAGATACAGCAAAGCTACTCCAAATTTTCAACCAAATATAAGGTCAAAATGATTCACTCCTTGAAACAAATTGTTGAGAATTAGTCTTGGAAGCTTTGTTCTGGTTTTTGGTTTCCCTATAGAAGCATTTTCAGTTGAGTTACGTTGTTAACAAAAAAGCTATGCAATAGTTATATTAAAGTTATGTATATTAATAATTACTTCTGTATTTACTATGTCAATATGAGGAAAATCTGATTCAAACTCCATGGAGAGACGAGATAAAAAAATAAGTCTTCTGTGTTTGCTGGACCTTCCTTTTGCATTGTCTTCTGGAATTTACAAGACATGAATACTTTTTTTTTTTTTTTTTTTTTTTTTTTTTTTTTTTTTTAGTAAATATAACAGGCAAGCAGCACAGCTTCTACTCTGGTTAATTATGCAATCCTTCAAGTACAAAATAATTTATTTGATTGCCACCCACATTACTAATCCACTTTGAAGAGTCCTCACATCCTGTCCTTAAAATTCCCAATCCCTTTCTGATAATTGCAGTACTTGTGGCAGCAGGAATGAAATGTTTTGTACCTATTGTGTTGAAGCAGTCCTTAGATGTAAATAGTGGAATTTTTCCAGTGCTGCTGGCAGGATGCACAGAGAAGCACTAGGAAGAAAGACGATGTGCCGGCTTCTGCTGCTATCCTGTGGAGGTCATCTTGGTTTGCTTTATTTCAACTAAAAATGCAGTGCTACTGTTCAACAAAATATGGCCAGAGTGAAAAAAAGAGGTTACATACAACAGTTCTTGTATATGCATTAACATTTTATCACAAATCTCATCTGTTATATACAACATAATCAATTATCACTGAAGAAATAATATTTTTATTTTCTGGGCTACTAGTGAAAGGATAATTATATAATTAAGCTTTACATCTCTAATTCATACTTTGATACTAAGACCTAGAATGTTAGAGTCAAGGTTTGCCCACTTAGCAATGCAAACATACGATGCAAATGTAGATACTTTGGCTTCACACTCATAAAACAGGCCTGTAAACCAAGGTAAAGAGAATATATGCCTTACACAAGAAAGTGCTGCAAACCCAGTCAAAAATATAATCTGTACTTGAAAAATAAAGCAATTCTGAAACATTTAAAGAAAAAGCAAGGTCTGCAAATTATTTTAAAGTTTTAAATGAAAATAATTTAAACCCTTGTGGAATTAAATTTATTAAATTAGTTTAGTACTATGTACTAAATATAGCTATTTAATATCTGTGTCTAACTTCATTGTTTATTTCTGTGTAGTGTGATAATGATACACACCAACGACCTTCTTAACAGAACATACTACAGAAAATGTCAGGAGATAAAAACACACAACCTGAATGTATGAACAAGGATCATAGTTGCTGCTACTATTCCTATCATCAGAACAGTTAAGACAAAAGCAGCTCTGCAAAACATCACAAAGATTTTTAGATGTTCAAGTCTTCCCCAACTCTTCTCTCTTCTTTTATATACATTATTATACAAGTATTGTTAAATGAATATATGCAATATTATATGCATATTTTACACCTGCCATTAAATATTTATAATGTGTCTGGTTAACCCGGTGATCACCGTATTTTGTTCTTTTCACTTGGTTAGTAACATACAAGGGCTGAACTACATTTTTAGCCAAAAAGTTACAGTAGCGGCCTTTTGGCATTCATAAAGCCATTTAAAAAAAAAAAAAAAAAGGTGTTCACTGATGATGACTCTCTAGAGAACTACAGCAGGTAGTTTTGTCATTCATGATTTTACCTCAAGTATTTTTAAGGTCAAATTTTCCCTCTCCTCCAGATCAAGAAGTGTAAAAACACCACGATGATGCAAAAAAAATCACGATTAATTCACTGAACATGCTCCTATCCAATCACAGATAATGCAGCAGAAGGAATAATTCATGACATGTTTTTCATCTTGTTTTCTGTTTGTGACAGAAAAAAAAATCACAATTGTTTTCAATGTAGTTGTTACGTCTTCAAATAATTCATGATCTACAGATGTAACTGTTGTGTTAACTCAAGAAAGGAGCTTCATTTTTACATGATACTGTTTTTATCCATACTCTATCTCTCATTCATTTAGACTGTACACTCTGAAACAAGACTCACATTCCTCTTGTGCTCAACCCTCCCTGCAAAATATGTGCTATCTAATTGCTGTTCATGGGCTTTCTACGGCTATTAGAATAAATGGAGTTAATAGGCAAAATAGAGTCCTGATAGCTAAAAGATTGAATTTTTTGCATTGCAACTGTGCTATGATTTCTGTAAAAAAAAGTATAACCACATTACAAATAATGAAATAAGGACATAGTTCCCTTAATTAAATCAGTATGTTTCTATTCATTGACATCAGATTCTGGTCTACAGATAAAATAAGGATCCTCACAGCAATAAGTATAATCTCAAATTTTAGCACCGTTATCTAAAAAAATCAGAAAGAGAACAAAGAAAATATCATGATGGCATAAAGTAGGCAATAATAAGAGGAATACATGAGCTAAGTTGTTGTGAAGATATGCAACATGTTCATCCATGCTGGCATTTTTTACTGGTGGAGCGGAAGAGTGAACTGCTGAGAAAAAGAATCTGTATTTTTTTCTCCCTGGGCTGTAGGAAACGGTGAATCCTAGTGAAAACAAAACAAAACCAAACACAAAACAAAACACAAAACAAAACCACATACAAAAAACCACAACAACCAAAAAAAACCAAACCAAACCAACAACAACAACAACAACCCCAACCAACCAACAATAACACATCAATAACACAGTTCCTTCCATGGCTAGTAAGAGCAGTAGAGTTACCTTTAATCCTTCTATATAAGGGCATAGTTTAGATAAGAGAATTCAGGAACATAAAAATAAATAAATCCAGACTGTGAGAATTAATCTCCTGAAGAATACAAATTTAAGGCAGGCTGCAATTATTTGTTTTATTCATAATAAACCAGGAGACTTTACTGAAAGCTATACATCAAACTTTAATTTAAAAAACTCTCAGCTTAGCTAGAAAACCAACTGCATCTCACTCTCAGATTAATGTGTTTACTTACAAAAAGAAGCAAGCAGTAATATCTCTATAAAACCAGCCTAACGGCTGGAAAAAAGCACTCTGCCTTTCAAACACACAGGATTTTACTAAGCAAGGAAGGAAAAAAAAAAAAAAATTTAGGTTTTACATCTTTCCAACTTTCTACCCAGTTCAGCTCCTTTATGCATCTGCTTCATTCTCTCAATAAAAAAGAAAACTTTGAAAAAGAAAGACGAAAAAAAAGCAGATGGGCTCAACCAAATTCTCTACTAAAAACAGACACTACGCTCCAACGTTTCATTTTGTGTATTCTACCAAAAAAGGTGAAAATTAATTCTTCTGATCTCAGAAGTTAAGGGAAAAATAATTTCTTTTCATTATGAAAAATGAAGACACAGCAGTCTTAAATCCACAAGCTATGAAATATTTTCATCAGAGAAGCAATGTTCAATGAAAATCAAATTGAATTCTATTTTCTCTTGACTCCTATTGCCTTGTAAAATCTTTTGAAATCTATTATTTGAAGATATTGCAACTGTCCATTACACTGTTCTCTTCTATCACACTATTTATAATCCTCCACCTTGTTTTGATTAAACATGTGAACAAAATTAAACACAGTTTTCATGTTCTCAGTATCTGACATTTCACACACCTATTTGCTCTTCAGATATTTCACTGTTATCTTTTGCCAAACAACTTCCCTGCAGTTATTGGTCCAGTACAAAATATTTAACATTTGAGTTAAAGCAAAAGTAAAACCATGTTGGTTCAAAGCATAACTGACATTTACATGGGTCAACTTTTAAAGCAGCTGTAGCTAAAATGAATAAAAATCACTTCATTAATAAAAGAATATTAATTATTTTTCCATTGAGCTCCTGTTCTGGTCAGTGGTACAAGCCACTGTGTTCATGTTCATAAAACCTGAATGTGGAGATTTACTAATTGCTACAGTTTCAAGACATCACTATTCCAGATTGCACCTCTGCAAGGTACCAAATAACTGCTCTAGTAATATTAAACTAGCCATTAAAATTTTCATATTTAATCATACCACGCATATGCAACACCCACCTAGCAAGTAAAAGTGTAAGAATAATTCAGAGTCCTCAAAGCTTAGTAATCATTAGTAGCACCCAACTCCAAGAAGAAATATGCTGACTGTCCTAATGCTGCTCCATGCTTCAAAGCTACACAGGTCACAACCTTTAAAGTATTGACTGTATCACTGAGTGATAGATAATATTCTTGCTTTCTAAAAGACAGTGAAAAGAATATGTAAGAATGCATCTTTGCATGAAAGAGTGTAGATCCTGTACCAGCACTATGCACATCCGTCAGGAAGCACCACAGGGACCCGTGTAACAGTCAAGCCTGAGCACTCTCCCTGTGCTGCCCACCCTGTGGCCAATGGTGTAACATCAGGCATCACATTTCAGACCAGATGCATGCTATAAAGTTTTGCTGGTCTAACCATGTTACCTAGACCTTGAGGACCAGTCACCCCTTCCCTGGCCTCTTCTGCCATCAAAGCAGTGCTGTGCGAGTGAAACGGAGCTTTTGTTGGCTTGTGGCCTCTGCTGCACTGGGTGTTCAGCTGTGCCTGCAGAAAAGCTTCCTCTGTTCGCCTCTGCTATGACTGCACTAGAAAAGTCTCTGCTGCCAAGACACCAGGCATAAAGAGAGCAGGAGACTTTACTTTAGCTTTGGAGCTACTTAGAACATCGAAAAGCTAACAAGGGGGACACTGTTGTGAGTGTTTACTATAGGCCACCTGAACAGGAAGAGGAAGCTGATGAGGCTTTCTACAGACAGTTGAAAGTAGCCTCACAATCACATGCCGTGGTTTTCATGGGAGACTTCAGTCACCCTGACATCTGCTGGGTAGGCACAGCTGAGCACGCACAGTCCAGGAGGACCATTGATGACAACTTCTTGACACAGATGGTGGAGGAGCCAACCAGAAGAGGTGTGCTGATGGACCTTGTACTAACAAATTAAGAAGAACTGGTTAGAGACAAGAGGGCTGGAGGCAGCCTCAGCTGCAGCAACCACAAGATGGTGGACTTCCGGATCCTGCATGGAGGAAGCTGGGCAGTAAGTAGGGTTACAACCCAGGACTTCAGCAGGGTGAACTTTGGCCTCTTCAGGGTCCTGCCTGGAAGAAGAATACCATGAGTTAGGGCTCTAGAAGGCAGGGTGTCCAAGAGAGCTGGCTAATATTCAAACATCACTGCCTCCAAGCTCAACACCAATGCATCCCTATGAGCAAGAAATCAAGTAAAGTAAGAGGTCAGCATGGATAAGTAAGGAGCTTCTGTAAAAACTCAGGTGGAAGAAGGATGTTTATGTAATGTGGAAAAAGGGACAGACCACCTGGGAGGAATGTAAGGAGGCTGTTAGAATATTCAGGGATGCAGTGAGGGAGGCCAAGCTCCACTTGAAAGCAAATCTGGCCAGGGATATCAAGGACAAGAAGAAAGGCTTTTTGAAGCATAACAGCAACAAAAGGAAGGTTAGGGAAAATTAGGTCCGCTTCTGAATGAGGTGGGTGCCCTCGTGACAGAGGGTACAGATGAGGCAGAGTTACTGAATGCCGCCTTCTCTTCTTTACTGCTAAGACCAGCCCTCAGGAATCCCAGACCCTAGAGACAGCGGAGAAATTCTGGCGAAAGGAAGGCTTTCCCTTGGTTGAGGAGGATCGTTTGAGGTAGAGATCGGTTGAGGTAGAGATCGTTTAGGCAAACTGGATGTTCATAAATCCATGGGCGCTGATGGGATCCATCCATGAATGCTGAGAGAGCTGGCAGATGTTATTTCTAAGCCATTGTTCATCATCTTTGAAAGGTCATGGAAAACAGGAGAGGTGCCTGAGAACTGGAAGAAAGCCAGTGTCACTCCAGTCTTTAAAAATGGCAAGAAGGAGGACCCAGGAAACTGGGGTCAGTCAGCCCCACCTCCATCCCTGGAAAGTGATGGAACAACTCATTCTGGATATCATCTCCAAATATGTGGAGGAAAAGAAGGTTATCAGGAGTAGTCAGCATGGAATCACCAAGGGGTGATCATCTTTGACCAACTCGATAACCTTCTCTTATGGTATGACTGGCTGGGTAGACGAGGGAAGAGCAGTGGATGTTGTCTACCTTGACTTCATCAAGGCTTTTGACACTGTCTCTCACAACATTCTCATAGAGAACCTCAGGAAGTGCAGGCTGGATGAATGCACGGTGAGATGGATCATGAGCTGGCTGGATGGCAGAGCTCAGAGGGTTGTACCAACAGTGCATAGCCTAGTTGGAGGCCTGTGGTTTGTGGGCTTCCCCAGGGACTAGTACTGGGTCCAGTCTTCTTCAACCTGTTTATCAATGACCTGGATGAAGAGACTGAGTGTACCCTAAGCAAGTTTGCTGATGATACCAAACTGGGAGGAAGGGTTGATAAAACAAAAGGCTGTGCTGCCATTCAGTGAGACCTGGACAGGCTGGAGGACCGGGCAGAGAAGAACCTGATGAAATTCAACAAAGGTACGTGTAGGGTCCTGCATGTAGGGAGGAATAACTAGGGGACCAGTACAGGTTAGAGGTGGATCTGCTGGAAAGCAGCACTGCAGAGAAAGATCTGGGATTTATGGTCAACAACGGGTTGACCATGAGCCAGAAATGTGCCCTTGTGGCCAAGAAGGCCAACAGAATCCTAGGGTGCATTAGGAAAAGTGTGACCAGCAGGTTAAGGGAGGTTGCCCTCTCCCTCTACTCTGCCCTGGTGAGGCCACATCTGGAGTACTGTGTCCAGCTCTAAGCTCTCCAGTTTAAGAAGGACAAGGAATTACTGGAGGGAGCCAAGCAAAAGGTTATAAAGATGATCACAGGCCTGGAGCATCTTTCTTATGAGGAAAGACTCAGAGAGCTGTGTCTGTTCAGCCTGGGGAAGAGGTGGTGGAGAAGGGATCTCATAAATATTTATAAATATCTCAAGGGGATGTCAAGAGGATGGAACCAGACTCCTTTCAGTGGTGTGCAAAGATAGGATGAGAGTCAATGAGCACAGACTTAAACATAGGAGACTTCATCTGAATATGAAGAGAAACTTCTTTACTCTGAGGATGACAGAGCACTGGAACAAGCTTCCCAGAGAAGTTCTGGAGTCTCCTTCCCTGAAGATATTCAAAACCCAACTTGACACATTCCTGTATGATCTGGTCTAGGTGAACCTCCAGGGGTCTTTTCCAATCCCAACCATTCTGTGATTCTGTCATCAAGAAGTATGAACTGAAATGTAAGTTGGAAAAAATCTCCAGTCTCCAAGGCTTGCCGTGGATCAGCAAGAGTAACTGAACATTTGCAGATTTTGCCTCCAGTCCTGGGAAACATAATACATTTTCCACTATTTCTCCTGAGATACCTGAGAGGTGGAACTGATACCCCTTTCCACCTGATATCCTATTGAGGAACAACACTGCAGCTTCTCTTGCACCATTGATCTATCAGGTTTGGGGACAGATCAGTGAATAAGAAGTTACTTTGCCCATAGCTCAAGCCCAGGATTTTTTCTGAGGGAAGATTCTATAAACATGTTTTTTACTGCCTTCTGAATCTTAAGCTGTAGAAAATAATTTGGCTGCCTTGAATGACAGATTTGTCTATTTAAGGGTACAAATAATTCTAAGAATAGTGTCTCTACTGAAAAATAATAAGCAGGTCTTCTAATTCTTTCTAATGTATAAAAATTGCATTGTATGAAAATATAGGTATATAGGTTTGATGAACACTCATCAAAGAATTTGTACAATTACAATTTATTGTGTTTAACATACAAAATAAGGGTTTTTTTACTTTCCTGAAGAAAGAATCATAGAATGTCCTGAGTCAGAAGGGACCCACAAGAATCATCAATTCCAACTCTTGTTCCTGCATATCACAACCCCACAGTTCACAGCATGTATCTGAGGACATTGTCCAGTCTCTTCTTTAACACTGTCAGGCTTGGGGCTGTGACTTCTTCCCTGGGGAGCCTGTTCCAGTGCTCCACCACCCTCTGGGTGCAGAACCTTTTCCTAGTGTTCAACCTAAAACTCCCCTGACACATCTTCCTGCCACTCTCTCAAATTCTGTCATTGGTCAGCCAAGAGATCAGTGCCTGCCCTTCCTTCTCCTCTTGTGAGGAAGCTGTGGCCATGATGAGGTCTCCCCTCAGTCTCCTCCAGGCTGAACAAACCAAGAGCCTTAAGCCACGCTTTACACAGCTTCCTCTCCAAACCCTTCACCAACTTTGTAGCCCTCTTCTGGAGAGGAGCAGGTGTACTTCCTTTATTCCATAGTGGTTTACTGTGTCCAAATTCAATACTGTTTATTATCTCTCTTCATCAGATATATTTCCACTAAATAGCATTTCCGATTAAAAAGTTGTTTATTTCTTGTAATTGCTTTTCATTCTCCTAATGCTACATAACTTTGGTTTTTAACTCCATACCAGGTTTAACAACAATATGATGTGTTGGGAGTGATACTGTGTTAAATAAAACAAGCTACTGAATAAATTTAAGGGAGATTTTCTGTAGATATAAAAGATAGGCCAGTCAACTTTTAGAGCTATGTAAAATGTTTTTCGTAACAAATTATTTGGATTACTTTTATTCACCTTCAAGGAGGGAGTATCTGCCCATAAAGAAGTCACAGAATTATGCAAGTTAAACCATCAATGAAAATATTTCTTTTGTCAATGTGTTTGGCTAGGTAATTTTTTTAGAGAACAACAGAAAAATGATGAACCGAATATTGTACTTCTAGTCCAAGAAATGATGGCCTAGTTCTGTATTTGAAAATATTATGATGTGGGTTTATTTCTCTGCAAAGCTTCTTATGCGTCAAAGAAGATTTACATGAACAAGACTAAAGAGTACTCAGACCAGTGATTACTATTTCCTTTGAGAAGGAGATACAGCCAAACACGAGTTAGCTTTTTAATACATTTCATTGGTCAAATAGCATTTGTGAGGTGACTGAAAATGAAAGTGATTATCCTGGTTACTGAAAATATCATTAAAATAGCCATTCACTCTTCATGCTTGTATTATCCCACATGATAAAAACAGCAGGCAGCTTTGGGAAAAAAAACAAAACAAAACAAAACAAAACAAAAAAAACCAAAACACAGTTGTTTTGAAAAAATAAGGCTTGATCCTGAATTCCCAAATCAAGCAACTGACATTTACAAACAAACGACCCAGACCTCTGGTTCAGTATGCTTGGCCCAAAATACAACTTAATCACCCGAGGATGAGTGATCCTCCACTGATTTCACAGCATACTCTATATTCCTGAGTTTAACATCCTCAGAAGACATGGCAAAAGCTTCAGGGATTAACATCACCAGGACTGCCCATACACCACACTCTCCTGATGAAACTTCTGTATCACATGCAATAACTTCAGATCCAGACAACTCTCAGCAGCATCAGGTGGTGCTGGCACAAGGCTCAAAACCTGTTTCACCACAAGGCTCAAAACCTGTTTCACCAAACAGGCCCCATGGCTGACATAGTGTTGACTGGCTGTGCATGTCCAAGGATATGGTCTGTGTTACTCTGTCAAGGCCTGGGAATTTTAAGTGCTTTCAAATTCAACAAAAGTGGGAGTAAGCCATTTAGAGTATTTCATCCTTACTGAAAGCACTGCCTTATTTCAAACACCTGTACCACATTTCTCCTGTGTATGGCAAATGCACTTTGTCTCAAAACAGGTTTATTTTTCAACTTATACACATATTAGATATAGTTTATTATGAACATATATATACATGACATACATATATGTATAATCATATCAAATATTCTGTTAATTTTGTGCAAGTACTTGCAAAATAATAGCTTATAGAGCCATAAAATGCCAATTAACAAAGAACGAAACATAAGGAAAAATTTGGTTGGTGGTAGCAGTAAGGAAAAAAACATAGTCTTCCAGAAATTATTTTACTTCATTAATAAAAAATAAAACACCATCTTTTGGAAGATGCGCACACTTCTCAGAGTACAGGACATGTATAATGTGCTCAATGAGGCAGCAGAATAATTATTTGAGACCACCTAAATTGTTTTAAGAAATTAATAGCTTCTGAAAAGTGTTTAAATTATTAAAGCACCAATAGATCCTTTATATAAGGTGCTCCAGGCCTGATTCCCATAGTGGTTTTCAAATTTAACAGAAAGGTACAGAGAGAGGTGCGAAGAATCAGGTGCTGTGAAGAGATGAGAGGAATGTAGGCAGACCCAGCCCAGGACACAAGAAAACGTGAATGGAAGTCCTCTGCTCTGGAGAAGAGCTGACAAAATCAGAATGTTTTCTCCCTTTATGTGCACTTCATCATACAGAAAACATTAAAACGTGTGCAGTAAGGTCAGCCAAGGGAAATGCTTGTAAAAAGTGCAGCAGAGAGGAGCATTTAAAAAACTAAGCTTGACAAAGAATTAATGAGATCTTATGCAGTAAAATTTCATGCAGGAACATTACGAATGACTTAATAAGCCTGATTTCCATATGCTGAGGTCTGAGTTCAGGTTATAATATGACTACTTTTATGGTAACAGCATAAATTACTGCAATTCCATGTTTAGATGATTACAATGAATTCACAAATAGGCAATTATTAATTCATAAATACTTGTGATTATAAATGATTTATTTACTCATGAAAGTTTATGAAAAGAAAATCCAATAAGTTAATCTCTAGAAATACTAAGAATATCAGTACATAAATTTTGCTATAAACACTCACCTTGCAATCCTAGAATAAAATATCTTTGCTCCTAAGAATCAATGAAAGATTATTGCCCACCAGGAGAAAGATAACTCAGATTAATCTTTTATTTAGTTCTGGTATTCCTTATTGTCAAGTTCCAGCTAAAATGACAGGCTGCAACAGTGATTTGTTAGAAAATATCTAAGTTTTACAATAAGACATATCTCCACACACAACTGTTTAGCATGGTGCGATAGATCTTCCTAGTAGAAACTTGACAAGGGTGGAATCTTCCTTTATAACTTCTCTTATTTGCTTTATTTGTTTCCTTCTTTTTTTAAGAATTATTTTTCTCTCTTTTTGTTTTGTTTTGTTTTGTTTACCCCTAGGAACATTCAATAATGCCTATAATCTTCCCAGAATAGTTAAAGAAAAAGATAACTAAAATTTCAACAGTTATGTGATAAAAGGTTTCATGCTACTTCTATTGTTTTCTTCAGTAAGACTTAAAATTCAGAATCAGAGGAACAGCTCCCATCACTTTTTTGTTTTGAGATTAATAAACTCACTACTGTAGCAGCTATTTTCCAAATAAACTCTAACCATAAATGTAACAGAGAACATTAAACTCCCTGAATGCTTCAACATGACTGCATTTAGCTGAAATGCACACGTTTACCCCTTTTCTCCTTTCCTTTCTTCTCCTTGCTTTCCTCCGTCACTGAAGAGGAGATGTTAGAAATCCAGCAGAGAGACTTCCAGAACAGGTTGAACAATTCCCCAGACCAAGTGAGCTAACAAGGTGAAGAAGCTTAACTGCAACAAGAATTTAGTTACCGGCAGCAGGAAGCCAGTGAATAAATCCAAAATGTAGTGTATTTGGACTGTCATCCTCAGTTCTGCCCGCCCATCCTAAAGACAACATAGTGGAACGAGAGAAGGTAGAGAGAAGATGCATACAACTAGGAATTGCAGATGAGTATCTTTTCCATCTTACATCCCTTTGGCATTTTTCACAGAAAGAAAAAATAAACTGCATCGTCAAGAGATAAGACAATGTTAGGACACTTATTAACTGATGTGTCCAGCAGCCTCTATTAGCAACAACCCTTGCGCACATGCAGCCTAGAGACAGATGTCCATCAGGACAAATAGAGGAACATGTTCAGCTATACTTTTCAGATGTTAAAATTGAAGAATCAAATACACTTGCATGAAATTAAAAACTACCGACTGATATTCTACTTTTATTCAAGCATAATGAGATACAAGCAGCTCATCCTGATGAAGTTGTGTGCCATTTCTTCTGCAATATCAATACATTCAGAAAAGCATTATATAAATACTGAAAAAACCCTACTGTTCAGATGCAAGAAGAGTGCTACTTATAGTACATGTGCTTTATTTATTATAATGTTCACTCATGTAAATTAAGTCACATCTTAAGGGAATATAATTATTCTGGGTTAACACAGAGAGGGGAACATATGCTTTATTTGTCACACTTTGATGGGCTACCTTCAGAATAAGTGACTTCCTAGCATAAAATACACTATTTTTCTTGGTTTTTTGGTTGTTTTGTGTTTTGTTTTTTGTTTTTTGTTTTTTTTGTCTGTAATGGAAGGAAGGAAATGGAAAAAAAATAAGAAAAAAAAAATGTGAAATAAGTGTTTTACTTGAAAACCCAACAAGTTGTTAAATATTGAATACCGAAAGTTAAGATATACATACCTCTGTACATGTCACTTTCAGAGGGTACTTGCTAATTTACTTAAAGCCCTATGCACTTTACTTTCAGGTTTCTAACTTCTCATGCCTCTCAGGGAAGATTTTAAATACAAAAATGGGCTTCAGAACAAATGAGCACTGGAAATCTAAATACAAGGCACTGTGCCCATCATGCTCAGAGAGCTGTTATTTAATGAATGGAAATATTTTAAAATAAAATGTCCTGGTTGAATGAAGACAAATGAATCCAATTTGAGACTCTTTAACTCTACATAGTATACCCTTTGCCTGAAATTTGAACAGACTTCAAACAACAACAATCTGGAGATTATTTTATGCAATATTGTCCTCCACTCCAAGGCATTGCAAACACAGAACTCTCTACCAATGGAAACTCTCATCTCTGTGGATGTCTCATAATTAGGCAAACCATTCCCCATTAATCTTAAAACATCAGCTATTTACCAGTTTCTTTCAAAGCAATACAAAAT
This sequence comes from Nesoenas mayeri, assembly GCF_963082525.1. Taxonomy (NCBI): domain Eukaryota; kingdom Metazoa; phylum Chordata; class Aves; order Columbiformes; family Columbidae; genus Nesoenas; species Nesoenas mayeri. Next base: position 45,909,796 of record NC_137542.1, on the reverse strand, counting down.
TACTTTTTCTTCTTCCATGAAGAAACTAAAACAACACCTGCAAGTGCATTAACAGCCTCTGCTTTTGTGAGGGTCGGCAAAAGCATGTGCCAGTTCCATTGTAGATTCAGTTCCAATAAAAAATTGACTGACACTATTCCCTTAGTAATAATAGTATTTTTGATGGAGCCCATGCATATAAAAGAATAAGGAAGAGGACTTAAAAATTCTAGCTTTGCTTGAAATAAATATCAGGGTGTAACAGTTGAAAAGAGAAAAGAAAAAAGTTTACTTAGAAATATTGAAAGACAATATTGTACTACGGATTACTTTTACAAAGAAAACACTGGAAGGCATCCTGTACAAAACCACTTTTTTTAAACGTTTACTCTCTGTGATTATGTATTTCTTATATTCAGAAATATTAACTGAAATACAGTATGTATAACCCTGAATGAATATAATGAGATTTTAATTCACATTCGAAAGCCATAAAAATCAAGCTCTGAAAGTATTACTAGAAGTATGTTCTTGCATATGTATTGCATAAGTTAATTGTGGAAATCCATGTGGTTTCCCATTTAACCACTACTAGCTACAAATCAGGGCCTGTTTCAGCTGTGAAAGGGAAGGTTGAGAAGTCAGCAGCATCCCCTGCCATCTCAAACTTATGAACCATACTGAATTTACCAGATTGAATACTACATCTGCCACACTTGAACTTACAGAACAGTTTCAGAGAACAGCAAAATTTATTGTAACTCTTTCCTTCTTAGTTTTTGTGACAGAAACTATGTCAGCGCTCTAATTGACTATTTTCTAATGCACCTAAATGAAAAAGTAAAGGTAGCAAAACTGAATAGCAATGATGAGGTCCCTAGAAAAGATCAAGGGAGCACCCACCCAAGTTTGCTCCACTATATTTTTCATTGTGGGCATTTTTAAATGCTTGGGCTCTAGAAGTTGAGAATACAAGATGTAAGGAACATTTTACAGAGTTAATAATGTGGCCTGGGATCATGTGGTGAGATTTTTGCAACACTACCAGAAAACTACTATTTTATAAAACCTGATGAAACACAACTTGATGTCACGAAGAGATAAAGACCTTGTAAACATCAAGTACATTTAGTTTTCTCTCCCAGGTGTCTTCTACACTTTTGCTAAAAGGGCAATAAAATCCTAGACTTCATTTTACAGCTGGTAAGTTTCAAGCTACCTTTCCCACAGAACAACAGCAGTTAATAAACATAATTTCTGTACTTCTTCCACTTCCCCTTTATACAGCAGATGGAAAGAAAAGTGTTACTCCTGAAACTTTGTCTATGTACCTTTGGCAAGAGGAAAAGAAGAAAATTAGTGATCTTGATTGTCACTTCCTTTGGCCCTAAAATCACATCTCTTAAGTCTACAGGTTATTTTCATAATTGTATATTATGCCTTTTCTTGCCTAATTTGTTCTGAATTAGTAAACACTTTGCAAAATGAAGAAAAAAAAATCTCCATTTTAAATGCCATAACTGAATAATAAATACTATCTTCTTGTAAAATTCCCCATGAAAGGCAGAACAGGGTGCCTTGGCCACAATGTACAGGAACTATCCCTAAAGACAGTTCAGATTACAAAGCGACCAAATAAGAAAAAATCAGATTTTAGGTATGAAGTCCCTCTACCTCTCATATGGGAGAAGAAATTTTACAATACCACATTTCAATGTTCCTTTAACATGGACTTTCACATTTGGGAAACAGTGAGTATCACTGGTACCCAAACTATGCCTAAAAGCAAAAACAGCAATAGCTTGATAAAAAGAAACATAGCATTTAATATACTCAGAGGCTGATATTTTGGCCATTGTGGTCTGTAGAAGGAAAAACGTGACATGTTCAATAATATGAAATATTCAAACAAAGAGAAGAAATAATAACTTCATAATCATTAGTCACATCATTTCAATTGTTAGAGAACAAATGTGATGTCTGCATGGCTGAAACTTCCCAAGAAAGTGTTGGTCTTCCCCCGTTGTCCTAGTTTGCCTGTAGCATCGCTTTCCTTATGTTGTGCACAAAAGGCAAGAGGTTTTTTGTTGTTGCTAGTTTGTTTTGGTTTGGCTTTTGTTTTGGGTGTTTTTTTGGTTTGATTTTGTTTGGATTGGTTTTTTGTGGGTTTTTCTTCTTTTTCTTTTCTTTTCTTTTTTTTTTTTTTTTTGTGTGTGTGTGTGTGTGTGTGTGTGTTGTTTTGTTTTCTTTTCTTTTCTTTAATATTTTAAAATAATGTACTTGATCTCAGGTCTCCAAAATAATACTTATTGGAAAGCAGGCTAAAGAGCCTCTCAGGATTGCAGCCTGTTCTCAAAAGCTGGCTGTGCATTCAGAAATGGGGATATGCAAGTAAAGTGCTATCAAACTAAAAAAAGAGTACACAAATGGACAGTTGGAATTTTGAATATAGTAAGGACTACAACGGAACTACAACAGCCAAGTATTCTTAGCTTATATTAGATTCAACAATCTTTACATGCCATTATAAAATTACCTAATTAATTTCTCATGCATGGAAATAAAATGCCTCATGAATTCTCTCTACTGAAAAGGCTTTTCTAATTCAAAATTTTCTAGTAATGCTAGCAAGCACATACATTTATAAATGGAAGCTGATAGCAATTATCATCCTTTATATGATTTATTATTTGGCATTACGTATTATTTGACCTCTACAGAGAGGTAGCTGTTCCAGTTTCTGGAGCTAAAGGCATGAACTTTCCATCACATAACATTAAAGAACTTTTTTTTTGCCTCATAGTTGCAGGCTACGCTAACAAATGGATTTAGCAGAGTAGAACATAATTTCAGTCAGATGCCACAGGAAAACGAGCTCTAATATTAATTCAGATTATTTACTATTTTTTGTTATTTAACTTTACATGAATGGGCAAGCTTATTTTCAAGTCATGGTATAATAGATCTCCCCTCAGCCCATAGCCACTGAACTTCTGCACTGAGGTGCAATAACTGCCATTTCCTCCCATCTAGCAACTTGTTACTTAGTTACTCTTCTGAGAAAGTAGACTTAAATTTGGAAACATTCTTGGCCTCAACAGTAGACCAGGAGGTCTTCTAGTTGCACAGAAAATGAGAACAATTTACCTCCTTTTTGTGAAACCCGTGAAACTTCAAAGACAGAAAAAAAAAAAAAAAAAAAAAAAAAGACAAATGCATCTCACCATGTTCACAGACTGACAAATGTAGAAGGTCCTCAAATCACAAAGAAGTCAAATTTTGCAATGATGCATTCATTATTTTAGTCATGGCAAAACACAAGGTTAACCATGCAGTCAAAAAAGATGGTGTAAGAGGATGGGAGAACACTTGAAATTAAACACATTCTTCACCTTTTTTTCAAACTGATATGAAATACCAGTATTGGTTGCATCCTCCTAGTAGCTGAAGACAACAAGGAAGTTTTATGTCCAGAGAGCCTGCAGGAGGTGTATACTGGTGGACCATCTGTGGCACAGAGGAGGTCAGCAGCCTGGACAGTATCAAAGGTGAGAAGATGGACTGTATCTCCTCCAAGCCCTTGTGGCTGTGTAGGCCTGAACCTCTGAAGGTACCAGAGGAGCAGCTGGCAAAGTCCAAGATTATCCATGTGAGAGTCATATCAGGAAGGGAGTTGGAAACTCAGGACTTTGGGCACCAGGTGGCTAAGCAGCCAGAAAGCAGCTTTGAAGAAAAGGACTTCAGGGTCTTGGCGGACATCACACTGACCATGACCATGACTATTACCGGTGTGCCCTTATAGCAAAGAAAGCCAGCAGCCTCCTGAGAGGTGATCCTTCCCCTCTACTCAGCTTTGGTGAGATACAGCTGGAGTTTAGGGCTCAGTGCTGGACTCCCTGTACAGGACAGTGGGTCTTGTTGTGGGTTTTTTTTTTCATTTAGCTTAACTGTTACTGCAAAGGATTCATATTAACATGGCAGGAGATGCTGCCTGGCTGAACGGCAGCCTAACAAAAGATTAAATTCTATGTGTTTCAGCTGGAAGAACAGAAAAATGTTAAAAAGAATTATGTTAAATGCTTTATTCTTTTAAGTCAAGTATTATTATTATCATCATCATCATTAGTAAATGCTTGATAGCAATGCTAGTAAATATAAGGGTTCCCATGTAAGTTTCAGTTGAAGGTACTCTGCTGCAATACTGCTAGAAGCAACTTGTCCGATGGCATTATATATACATCCTTCCTTTACATACATTGCAGTAGGGTGGAAGTGACCTAGATCCAGTGTGCCATTTCACACATGATCTTAACCAGCTCTGATACTCACAAGAGGAGAGATCAGTAAGGATAGCAGGGGATAAGCCTAGGTTTCATTTATACGATAGCGAGAAGAGATGGAGTTACCAGCAGAAAGGCTGGCCGGGTTAAGGCATGGCTGGCTGAGCCTTGCTGCAGAAAGAAACCAGAAAACTATGATATTATGGCAGCAGCTTCCTTTCTGATCAGCTGAGAGGAAAACACTGACAGCATGTTGTTGAAATACACAATATCTGAAAGATCTTTAATCTCATAACAAAAATGGTTGAATATCACCTGATTTTAGGCAAATGTCACTTTTCTAGACATTCATTGTTCGCTGCTATTGAAGGCAGGTTCTTGAGCTGGATATAGCCTTACCCAGCACAGCTGTTATATATCCATTTAGAGTACATCAATTTTGGATAAAATTTGAGGTATAGTTTTGGATAAAAATGCATTTATTGTCGGATTACCATAACAAGAACCCACCTCCTTCCACTACATATCACACCCTCTTGATTTAAAAGGTTTTGAAGCTAATCTGAAAGGCATTTTTGGAGTGCTGAAGTACTCAGCAACTGAAGCCAATCATAAACTTAACCATCCTTTAACCAACAGAATCTGACAAAACTCATTCTGATGGACTAGAAGAAGGTGGGGTTTTTTGGCTCACATTGTCTAGAAAGTTTTTTCAATTGAACTATAAATTTCTTGGACCTTACCCAATTCCTAAATTTGTTTCCTTTTCTTTTAAACAATTGCCAGACTCATATTCATTACAAAATAAAAAAATAAAAAAAAAAAAAAAGAGAGAGAGAAGGAAAAAAAAAAAACCCACACCCTATTTTCATTTAAGACCACTATGCAGAACCCAAGAGACAAGCAATTCATAGTCAGGCCCCAGAAATGTTAGAAAGTGTCTAAATGATTTTTTTTTTTTTTTTTTTTAAAAATCCTCTAACATCAATTCTGTTTCATTTAGCTTAATGACAAGGCATTGTACACAGCAACCGGATGTGATGTCTCTTTTTTTAATTTTACTCATTTGCCTTCTGTGGTCTGGCACAGAAAAGTAATGTAGCCTCAAAGTATAATTAAGCATTAATGTGACCGCCATAAATTATCTCTCAGCTTTGTGGATTGAAAGTCCATGTATGTGTTCAGAATTGAAAAGAAAATATCTCTAGAAGCCTGTGAGTATAACTGTAGACTCACATTTTAAGATGACTAAAGCATCTTCTTCAACTGTGTGCCTGTATTGCTGTTCCTCAATATGTTCACATTCTCTCAATACTTATTTACCAGTTTAATTCCACAGCACAGGAAGCCCCACATGCCTGGAATATACTGACAAGTTCTTAACACATCACCAGTATCCTTATTAGCAGATAGTATTAAAACATCTTTCAGACATACTCTCTTCCTTTGTGTATGGACTAATTTTGTCCTTATCAGAAAGCATTCAACTGTACTCCTATGATACCTTTTTTTGGTAGATTACCTTAATAACCCTAAGTGAAAGTCAACAGCCATATGAAAAAAATCCATTCTATTTCAGAGTTACTGGACCAGCTTAATTTAAAAAAAAAAAAAAAAATTAGATTTAACTTTTTTTTTTTAAGAGAAAACAGAAGGATTCTACAGCCTGAATTAAAAAAAGCCTCACCAAAGCTATTTCCTCATGAAAGAATTAAAAGGGCTTGTGAGTCACAGAATCTATAAGCAGTTTTAGTCCCTAAGTATACTAGTATAGGTACCGCAAAGTTTTACTAGAACTTGTCCAAATACCTTTGTTAAATAACCTCACCAAGGATCAATTAGAAACAAATTCTAACAAAACCAATTTTTAATTGAAAGTCACTATTTGTTTGAGGTTGATTCCAACATTATTTAGACCTTTTTCATTCTAATAAATGAGTTTTTTAAAATCTGTAAGTATCCGATGCTCCAGTGTATCACCACCTTCGTTGTAATATTTCTTTTCCTAACACTCAGTTCGAATTTCTCTTCTTGCAATTTGCCTGTTGTCATTGATCCTCTTGTTATGTGTGTCTGAGAAGAGTCTGGCTCTAGTTTTTTCAAAACCTCCCATAAGGTAGCAGAAGACTCTCACCAGGTGCTGCCTGCCCAGCCTCAGCTTCCCCTTTGCAGGAAAAAGGACCATGGTTCCCCCCAATCCCTCCTCATGCCCCATGTTATCACCCAGAAAGCCTTCTGGGTTCTGTCCAATTTATCAATGTCTTTCTCAAGTTGAGGCAGCAAAACCGGAAAAAGAAAGCCCAGATGTGCTCTGATACACTGCAGCACTACTAGTCACTTCTAGCTTCAACAGTACCATTTGATACTGTTCATAAAACAGCTTCCTTTCAGATAGCTGGCTATGATTGCAACTCAGCATTAAGTTTTAAAAAACAATTACAACTGATGTATATTATCAGGAGTAATTTGATAAGAGCGAGAGAGGAGACTGGGAATGATACCTGCAGCTGATTTTGAGAAAAATAAATCATGTATATAAAGGAGTGATAAATACAAAGACTCTTCCTCAAGCATGCCTGCTGAACTGAATTTATCAAAGTATCGTTTGCCAAGAAAAAAAAAAGAAGAACAACAGTAAACACCAAATGCAGGAGAACCAATGTGATTTACAGAGGCAGCCAGCTTTAGCCTCCCTCAGGTACAAGAGATGCAATTGCGAGAGTAGAATTCCTACAGCTTCAAATTGCTTTCGGGAGCAGAGACCTCAGAGGGTGCTGCTGACTGAACAGAAGACCTTTAGACATATTATGAAGCCAAAAAGCATTTCAAATGCTCAGCAGCTTTCACAGTTTTACTAAATATTGTTCGTAACATGTTTTGTCCATATTTGGAATATATGATTCAAATACTGCATAAATAAGCAATATTTCTTTAATTGTCACATGCTCAGTACTTTTGAGCACACCTAAATACCATAACAACAGATGGAACTGAAGTGACGTTTTCAGAAATACTGCAGTTTGCAGAGACATATAGTGAGGTTCACTTATACAACAAATAACCAGAAGAGCAAAGAATGAAATTTCTCTGCATAGATACAGCAACCCAAGGTAGTAATGCAAGTCACTAACAGTTCTTACTTTTGTGAGCTTTGTGATTTTTGAGAAAAAAAAAAAAAAATACAAATAATACATAGTCTTGAATTGAAAGCTTCAACATGCTCCATGAGCGATAGCCTGAATTTCTTTTTCCTGATTTTCAGACACATTTGATAAGGTCTCTAGCCATTTATATTTCTAAGCATATGGTTTTCAGTCAGATTCTATTAATATAGCTTCACAGGACGTTGGTATGCAGCACAAAATTGGGTAATTTCAGGAAGATGCAGAATACATCAGGTCAGGAACAAAATTTCTGTGTTCAAAATAAGAATTTTTACATATAAAACTCAAGCAAATATTGTAATATAAAATGACTGTGAATGCGGTAGGATAGAAAATTTTGAGTTCTCAACTGAGATATACTAGCTTTCAGCTAGACATATACCCTGTCCTTTCTTTCATTAGTCAGAACCTCTCATAAAAACTCAGTTTTCACCATGCCAATGTGATTCTCCATTTCAGTGTATTCTGTCCTGAAAAGCACATGCTTCATTTTCAGCTGACATAAACCAAAATGTGAAATGTAGAGTTTTCAAGCTAGTTTGCCTTCCAAAACTCTTTCACTATTCATGACAACTATTATGTTATCCCATTTTAGCCTTTCATAGCCTCCATTGGTAGATGCTGATTTGGGGCCAGAAAGTTTTTGATTTCCCTGTCATCTTCACATTTTGGCACTTCTGAATTATCATTTTCTGTCATTCCACATTTACTGATATTATGACTCTCAAGAAAAAAAGACTTGTCATGAACATGAAAAACCCAAAGGATAGACTCCTAACATTTATTTCAGTAATACTGAGGAATCTGGTATTTCCACTGAATTCTTTTAAACCTCTAACCCAGCAATCCTTAATTTGGAGAACTTTCACAGTTAACCCTACCACTCAGAACAGTCTGTACACAACAGTACTTAAGTTTAAACTACATTTCAAGATCCTTAGGAAAACTGTTACACATATTCTGAGAGCTTATGACATTTGAATACCTGGTTTTTATTTAATATCTGGTTTCCAAAGCTTTATAATCATGTTCCATCACATATTTCTTAATCTTTGGATAATTAACAATGACAGAAAAATGATAAGAGAATACACAGGAATTCTTGAGGAAGGTTAAGAGCTACCAGCAGTGTTTGGTCTTCCAACAAGACTAGTAAGGCTTTTATTTACCTGAACTTCAACAAGGAACCATTAAATCATATTACTGTCTGCTTTACTTGAAATAAATAGCATGTTTATAGACAGTATCTCAGAAATCTAAACATTTATCTAATCATGCAGAAAATGTTAGCTATAGTATTACTGTTTTTTTTCAAACTTTTCCAACATTGACCCCATATTTAGATGAAGTTTATAAATAAAATAAACACTTTTAAAACAAATCTTTTCCTGTTTTTATTGAAGAAAATCGTGAGTCAAAACAGCAAACGCCTTAACATTGGTGTCTCAAAAGCACTGAGAACTCAGAACAAAGGAATTCAGTATGTAGAAACTCTTGATGAATCACCAGCGAGACTTTTGCAATTTATCCCATTGATACAGGAAGGAGTCAAGAAACTTTAGGGTTCCCGTCACCAGGAGAACACCCACGGGGAACAATATTACTGCATTTCACTAATGTAATTTGTTTTCTGTGTTACATTCTTTAAACTCATACCCAGGGTCCTGTGTTCCCATAAAAGAATCCATATATTTGGACAAAATATGACAATTTCCTAACAGCCTTATTGTTTAATAGTCTAACTTGTCTGGGAAGACAAACTAGGAGTCAATTCACAGGACATCAGTCAACTTAAAGAATACACACATCAAAACTAGGGGTTCTGGGTTAGACTTTTTCAGATATGAGAGCTGTGAATTCTATTTTTAAGTGGTCCCAACTGTCTTGTATAAGTACATCTGTCCCATTTACAGTTGGGCTAAAATGTGACTCCTTTAGAGCAGTCTGGTTAGCTGATTCTCATTTTAAGTAAAGAAGCATGCGGCTCGCTCTCCTTTAATCCCCTCGCCCATGGTAATGAGATCCTTCCCATAATATCTCTTACTTAATCCACTATTATAGTGTGAACATAGGTTTAATGTACCATTGAAGGCAAAGTTGTCCTATAATACCAGAACTTCTCCCAACCCAGACATGTCCTATTTTACTTAAAGTATGGTTTCACTAGAAGGCTCTCAGGAAATGATAACGTTCACAACATGCCTTGTCTGCTCTAGGACACTATACTTAAATGGCTGTATTCATTTGAAAAAGAAAATTCCTGTCTTCACAATGAATAAAATGAAAAAGAGGGAGCCAAACATAGGGCTAGAGAAACACTATGAGGAAAACAATTAACAACTTCAGTATGTTGCTGATGAGGAAATAAGATTCAAGTTTCACCACATATATAGAAACTCTGGTTCTGAAGGATAGGTGGGCAAAACCAAACCAAACCAAACCAAACCAAACCAAACCAAACCAAACCAAACCAAACCAAACCAAACCAAACCACAACATCCTGACAGTTTGCAATGAGAATCATGAAATCAAATGAAATCTATTGCTACAGTTTCAAGAGCACACATGCATATAAAAAATGTGAAACAGTATTCTACAAAGCACTGCTTTTGTTCCTGTGATACTGTTATCTACTCTGAAGTTCAGGGAACCTTAAAACAAAAGTGGTTTTGCTATTCTACACCAAATTAATTTAGCATAAGGACCATACAAAATTTCCCAGCTATTCAACGGGAATTGCCTGCTCATTCCTATGCTACCTCTAATCTCTCCTTTCCAAAGCCTCTGATTCTCCATCCCTACAGAGTCATATCAGCATCTATATATTTCAGTATGTAAAGAGAAATTGAGCCTACAGTTACAAAAGACACACTTAAGATTACTTCCACCAGAGACTAATGTGGGTTTAACATACTTGTGAAAAGACTGCAGCTGAAAATATGTTAAAAAAAAAAAAAAAAAAAAAAGGAAGAGTAAGATGCTGAAGCCATCAGGAATGAAGGCATACACATAAACCCATCATTGACATTCCTAATTCCTCTAGGGCAGTAAAAAGATAGAGCTACTTAGGATTAGAAAATGTAGGCCTAATATGACTGTGACACTTGAGGGTTTGATTATGACAGTAAGGGTCTCTGCCATCTGCCTACATTCCAAAATACTCTTCTTGCAGGACATAACCCTTCACAAAATCTGATCACATATCAAACTTAACAATACAGCAGTAAACACTTGTGGCCTGGATCCATTTTCTCTAAAGAAAGGCACCCATAATGATCACATTCAGACTCATTTGCAGTTTCAGACAAACTGAAGAGTAAAAGAAATTCCATGAAGTTCTAATGTTAAGCCTCAATTATAAGAATGGAAACAGAGTGACAAAATAATATGCAAATTCAATCTTTACCTACATTTTTCTAGCATTAAGACTCCTAGCTTTCTCGTATCTAAGGTCCAGCAGACATGGACTGGTCACCAGATCTATGATTTTGTCTGCATAACTATCAGCTTTTTCTGAATCTCGTCCCAAAGCTAGCTCAAAAGCTAGTGACTTACTCCCCGTGCTCTGCAGTCCTGCCTTCAAGCATTTCTAGTCTGTGTTCAGTTTTCTGTTCTTTACTCTGCTTTTGTCTTGCTGCTCTGCTTTTGAGCCAATATTAACACAGCTTTTCAGATCTACTTCTTTTTATATGAAAGAGGGAGGGGGCGTTGCTTCCTATTTAATAAAAACATAATTTTGATGATGCATATCTCCCTTGTCTATTGCCTTTGAAGTTGGGTTGCAAGGTAGAAAATGGCAGAGTTTTTGAGCTCTTCTCTTATTACTCTGCCTCCATCATGTTTTTCAATTGCTTCACAGTTGGCTTTCATACTAATTTAAGAGATCTCCTGACTGCTCAGAATTCTTCAAGACTGTTACACAACAAATTACTCATCATATGAAATATGTATTGCATATCCTTTGTATTGTCGCTCTGTAACCTTGTGACTACAATATCACCACTGCTAGTAATAGAATTCATACTGACTCTGAAAGGCCTCGGGACTTGTCAGGCTTTGTCTGAGTATGTCTTGGCTTGCGTAGAAATTTGTTTTAGCTGGTTTAGCTTTAAAAGTCTAGATGTCTACTGACTACTTCTTTTTTTTTTTTCAGTTTTAATTATCTTTGCATAATCACATGGTATAAACCTAGTTTTTATACAGCTAATAGTAACAAGCTGTTAAGATTGCACAGAATTAAATACTTATGATCCTGCCATAATTTATGTCACGTACAAAAAAAAAAAAGCACAGTGTGACAACAGAGCTTCCAAAGTGGGGACACAAGATGAAGACGAAGTGCAAAGCAGCATGGTCATTATATGATAAATGAAGGTAGAGGATGACAATGGAGATCTTACAGCTATAAGCAACTGTCTCACTATCAGTTAAAGGCATTGAAAACCAGGAAACTGGGAAAAGTATACATAAAACCCACCACATACATCAAATTCCAATGTAAAGTGAAGTTACAAACAAAGAAAAATGAGCCTGGCTTGAAGTGTGGTGGAAGCCTCCCTCAGACTCCAGAGGAAGGGAGGAGATACCAACAATATCATGCTTCCCACAGCAAAAAGGAGGAAGAAACCTGCACTATGAACACCATACCCCTCTGGGCACATGACAAACATGCTGACAGCTTGTTAATACCATCACCACCCACTCAAAACTTAAGCCAGCCACCTTGGGGATCACCCACACTGTGGTAATAGAAGTTGAGCATAACACCAAGGAAAGGGGCAGACAGGAGGGAGGGTATCTATAAAAATTTTAATGTTATTGTTAAGAAGAATATATGTCAATCATGCTGGCCTGCTACAGACTTCAAAGTTTATTTCCCCTACTGTGCTGCAGACTCAGTTTTGTTGATTTTGAATGGGATAACTGCAAAGACAACTGTTTTTGAAGAGTTTATGTGAAGTCATTCTCTTGACATCTGATTACAAAATATTTATACTGGGGAAGAACTTTGTACTGTTTCTGAAAGATGTATATTTGTTATGCTTTAAATAAAATTGGCAGCTGGACTGGTAAATTTTACCACATAAAATTTAACCAGAATTCAGGTTCTCAGTTACAAAGGCTATAGCAGGCAGGATTGCTCTTAGCCAATCTTGCTAAACTCTCCCCAAATTGTTACATTGTGTGGAGAAGAAAAGAGGGCCCGGCAGAAAATTAATTTTGAGGCTGTCAATCACAATACTGAATGCTATCTTGTCAACACCAAGTTTAAGGCTATATTTTGGAAGAGGTTTTCACTAATCATCTGACAGCTGCACAACTAAGTAAAAGGCCCTCTGCCAGCTAAGAACAACTCTGCAGTTACAATCTAAACAAAAGTGTGATCCTTCAGAAGGGAAATGGTTATGAAAAAAAGCATAGTCTGGCATACTGGGACTGGGATGTTTTCCTACTCAAAATACAAATGCTTGCCAGAAAAGGTCGCAAGACTTATGATTTTATTACTGCATAAGACATAGTAAGAATCACTAATGAACAAGTGACTCACTCAGAAAGGCTACTACCTGGCCGAAGTCTACACAACCACACAAAATGAGTACAACCATGAACAACCAGCAATTCACTCCCATCGATAGACACGATAATGGAAATAATAATACCAAGAGACTATCTGAGGACACATACCACTAACTGATGGCTCCAAAGCTGTTTGGAAATACAGAAAACCAGTCACACTTGAGGTAGAGTCTTCCTGCCTCATGATACAAATCCAGCAGCAATTGCACCTTTTGAACACTTGTTTCCATCTGTGCATTTCACATGTCTCTAAAAGGTGGTCAAGAGTTTGAAGATTATAACTTCCTACACACAAAGCAAGCAAATTTACCTTCGATATAATATTTCAGGCAGTCTAAACCAACTTTCTCTCTAAAAAGCAAAAAACAGTTCTGGTGAAAAGGCTGGGAGTTACCTTTGGAGGGCAAAAATAGGTCACTTTCTTCCCTATGTACATCTCAGCCTATGATTCAGGGAAGTTCTTGGGCAGACTCCTGTAGCTAGGAACAATGTCTGTAAATAGGAGACAGTATGACAACTGCTCATCTTGAAATCAGGCATATGAAACCAGGCAAGTGCTAAAATAGGGCATTAGTCTTCATCAGCACAGCTGCAGGAGACCAGATATGCACAGGAAAGCACATTACAATACAGAGACACAGAGGTGAGGCAGCAGCAGCAGCAGCAGTTTGTCACCATGAGAAGAACAACCTGCTCATGCAAAATTCCAGAATTTATGGGGGCACAACACTATTATGAAATACAGTCCCCTCCCAGCAACGGGAAGAACTGAAGCTAAACATTTTTACCATTGCTCATTAAGGAGCTGGAGAAAACTGCACTGAAGATTAAGAAAAAAGAAAAAATCCCATCATCCTCCCTTCAGGGTATTCTTCCCTTCAGTTACTGCTGCAACTGAAGCTCACATGGATGTACCCAATACAGCTTAAAGTTAAATTGCTAACAAGATCTCCACAGTAACACACAGCTCAGCCTTTGCAAACCATCTCCACAGCTAATAAATTGGTTACATAAAACTTGGATAGGTTTTGCACCTGCATTGCTCTCTGTGTGAATATGGTGATGCTGCTTGCAGGGCCCAAACTAAAGCTAGTGCAAGCCAAGCAACTTTTTAGACACTTATCAGAATAAAACCAGGTGAATTTAGATCATGATAAACCATAAGAAACAACTTGTCAATGTATTTTTGCATAACTTTTTTGTTTGTTTTTGGTGCTGCCATGCAGCTCTGTTGTCCTGTGAAACTGTTGGGACCACAGATACAAGCCGTGGGAGATAATGAAGTCTTGCCCCACTGTGTGTTTTCCCTCTGCTTGTAGATTGTATTGGAAATCAACCCAAGACTGGTGTATGTCTTCAAGTTATTCAAACTGCCATATCCAGTTAAAACGTCTTTTCCCTGCATCATAAATGCAGCAACCAGATGCTCCAAATGTGATAGCCTCATATGCTACAGGACCATCCAGTTCCCTGCTGCACCACCCGCATCCTGCTGTATCTTGGGCATTTGCAAGCTCTCATAACCTTTTCCTTATGCTTTGAGACCTCACTCAACAGAAGCCATTGCCTGGCCCCAACAATGAGTTTTCGCTTCATCTGGAGAACAAGGTCACAGAAGAAGCAAGAAACCATAATGCGTCACTATCCTGGAAGCTTTGCCATACTCAGAGGATAAAAGATTTATTTTTCCAGATACAGACACATTATAACCGCAGTTCCTCTCTCATTGTGTCATTTGCTTAACACACGTGCTTCTTACCTGAGCCAATACACCAGTCTCCTGTGTCAGCTGGAAAAAGTGTGAGTGCTGCACTTTTGTTAAGCATCTAAATGTTTTATTAATAAACACTAATGTTTTATGATATTATACACGGATACAGATCCTCTTGTAAAAAGGAACTATTTAATTTGTATGCAACAAGCAGCTTAATCATAATTCTAAAGTCACTTTAGAACACAGTATTTTCCAGATAAGAATTCTAACATTTATACTGCAAATATCACTTGAAAAACACTGGGTTGTGTCCCCTCAGAAGAGTGTGAGTGCTACAGATGCACAGAAACATCCTCTACTTTAAAGACAGCACATACCTAAATGACTAGAGGGTCACAGAAAGCATATATAACTTCCTAAGGAGAAGCTACTCATGGGATCTGATTTTTTACACATTTCTTGCCTTCTTGTCTAGCAAAAGCAGGACAATTCGCTTCAAACGCCCATGAGATTAATTCAGCCTTCCATAGTTTCTTAAGGAAATTTACCTTATGTACTATTACCCCTTGTGTCTTCTTTCAATTAAGGTTATTTTTTAAGGTAATACAACAGAACCCACAGTGAAAGAACTGAGATTTGAAAGCAATCGGTACAGCCACAGCTTGTCAGTTAACAAGTCTTCAGAAAATCATTAATCTGAAATTATTTTAACTTTTGCATTTCACCTTTGCATGGAAAACTGTGATTTTGGAGGAAAAAAAATATTAGCTATTTAACACATGACAAGTTGACTGCATTGTAAATAAGTACAATTTTAGAATCAAATTAATTTCTCTAAGGGAGTTCAGAGCATAAAAAAAGAGAATGAAAACAATGTTCAAAATTTACCTGTTCTCCTAGCTAAATCTACTCTTTTTTTTGGTAGGAAGGTGGGCATGCTTATTGTTTTAGACAATAAACACTACTCATTAATCTGCAAGATTTGTTGTCAATAATAGTGCCTGGCTTCAGAGTCACATGAAATTTGTAATTTTCCCTTTTTTCTGAAATTATGAAAATTGTGAACAAGTTTTCAATCCATCTCAGAAAAACCACAGTTTCTTCTAGTTTCTTGGAAACTAATTCATGTATTTTTGTAAAACTATCAAGCCATTTTAGTTCAATGGTTCAAACACAAGACAGTTAAGGAACGAAGCTGAAAAACTGGAGCAAACCTCTTAACTACCTCGCTGAGAGCCTAAAAACTCTCCAACTTTATTGTTGGCATTTTGGTCAGATCCTAACAGTCCACAGGCTAAGAATGCAATTTGATACAGCAGAAGTTATCAGACAGCTCTTGTTCAGGTACCACCATCAACACCAAGTTGCTAAACATGCTGGTGACAGCTTCTACTTTATGTTAAAATTAGTTCTGAAGCATTACATTTCAAATTGGATACAGGGTTACTGGTTGTACAGAAAGCTATTTTCCATCTGGAAAAACTAGGGTCTACGTCTATGGTTCTGTGTCCAACTTGATGGTGAAAGTCACATATAAAGTAAGTATTTTAACAACCAACTGGATCCCTACTTTAAGAGCTTAGTTATCCGTGAAACATCAGACTTGTGCAGCTGAATATATGTGTAATTATGCACCATTCATGACTTCTCTATGGGCATAAGAAAGCTAAGGTGTTTGATGCCTGGCCTGTAATTTCTTATTCTGTTTTGGATTTGGTTTGGTTTTTTTCATCCTTGACAGAAAACATCAGCACTTTTGCCTTAAAAAAAATTCTCAGCATAAAGTGAAGTGACAAAATAACGAATATGATAGATAGCTTGATCCATAGTAGTTACTGCCAAAAATGGCAGATAACCATATACAAGGTGTTTCAAAAAGATGGACCAAATTTGAAACAACTGTACCTCTGCAATCACAAACCACCCTTGAATGCAACTCTTACCACATGAAAGGGCAGGCCACAGAGTTTCAAATTATCACTGCTAGAAAACTCATTAAATCATTTGTAAATGTTTATATAACTGTATCATGTTGCCATTGTGTGAAATACACTGCTTTGAAACTGGGTCCATCTTTTTGAACTGCCCTCTATAATGCAGAACTTCTTCCTGCTGACAAAAGTTGACCCCAGCGTCTTGCCTATCATGAAATATAACCTAATCTTTATTGACTGGAAATAAATATTATAGCAACATGCAGTTTTCGACTGCCTTTTGCTGCATTTTCTGTTGTTCCCCTTCCGTAAGGCTGCCACTGCAAACCTGCTGCCAGTAGCAAACAAGTGGCAGCAAATAGGAAGCTGAGGAACATGGAAGAATGAAGAACTGTATGTCCTAGCATGAGTATGTGAATCCCAGGTCACTGTAGGTGAGCATGTTCAATCTGCTGAGTTGGTTGACACTTAAAAGTACAGTCAGGGCAGTCTTTTATGGCACACTAGAAACATGTTAACTGGATAATTTAGCTAGCACAGCAGTAACAGATGAGATAATTAGCATGTCTGGAAATTGCTGCACAAGAATAGAGCATGTTCAAGAAAGAAAAGTGGGAAACAAGAAGGAAAAGCAACAAGGCATCATCTTACACTACCGAAATCTCTGGACAGAAGAGAAGAAAAAGAGTGTCGTACAGCAGTGACTTGAAGTCAGCACACCAAGCAGGGAGCCATCACAGGAAAGGCTTTTCTTGAACCAAGGGTAGAATCGTCTGGACAGTGGGACTTGATTTTTATCATTTAATAACACCTTTCCAAACACAATATGGCAGTGCAAAATGCATAACCAGAATCTTCCTGGAAATTTTTGATAGAAAAGACTGAAAATAAAAGCTACAACTGCTTTGCTAGATTTAACCCTGAATAGAAGGGAAGAGCTGGTCAAAACAAAAATGGCAGCTCACACAACAGGGAACATATTATTCTAAGGAAAAAAAATAACCTCACCTGAGAAACCTGATGAAACTTTGAAACTAGACCTGTTTAGAGCAGGAGGTTAGGCCAAGTGGCATCTACAGATCTTTCAGAGCTTTTGTTTGTTTTCAGAGTTGTTTGTTTGTTTGGAGGTGTGAGGTTTTTTCCAGGGGGGGGCGGAATTAAGCATAAAGAGAATAATCTTGGGCAAATAAACTTCTGTAAACTCTAAGAATTAATAAGCAAGATCCTATGGGAAGAACAGATTAAAGAAAAAAAAAAACCTCTTAATTTGTTAAACAATACGAAAGCTAGAAGTACAATGTATCCCAATGCAAGGAAACAATTTATAAAGGAAAGAATGAGAACACTAACATACAGAAGACCAAGGAAACTGCATCAGTTAATAACAAAAAAAATAGAAGCATGTGACCCTGAGAAGGCTAACATACTTCATTCTTAGTAAGTGTAATTAAATAAACAAAATAACAAGGAATAGGCATCCAATTTAGACCAGCTGGAGAGTCTGGACTCTATTTAGCTAAACTGCAGGTTTTTGAGTTACCTGGGGGTGAAGAAAAACCACCCTAGAACATCTAAGGAATTGCCAGCAGTAATGACATAGCCCTTTAATAACTGTTTTGAAAACTTGTGATCCATGATGACTAGAAAGGGACAAAAATAATACTTACCTTTAGAAATGCACAGAACTGCAATCCAAGGAAGTACCAAAAACACCTCAATTCCTAAAAAACTACTAGAATAAAAAGTCAGACCAACTACTTGTAAACAGAGACAAAACAACAGGGAGATGATGAGTAATAGCCAGTGCTGGCTTGTCAAGAACAAACCATGTCAAAACAAATCTAATTTGTTTCTGTGACAGGGTACCAGGTATAATGGATGGGAAAGATGCATGGATGCAATAACTCTTGGCTTCTTCCTCATGTGTCATCCTCCTAAGCTAGTTAGGAGAACACAGTCTGCAACAGATACAGCTAAGTTTTATTATGTCTTTTTTTTTTTTCCCCTCACATGCTTATGTGGGTGGAGACTAATAAAGGAACACAAAAATAAAATTTACACTAATCAAAGAGAAGGAAGACTACGATATCTCAGAAAAATACAGATAATGTCTATTGCATGACACTGACACAGGTGTTGCAAAAACACCCAGTGGTACAGAATTTGTGCATGATTTTTTCCTGCACAATGCATCAAGGTCATGAATACCCGCTTGATACTGATCCTGTAAGCCCATGAGTTATGCCTATGCTCCTCTGACCATTTTTCTAGGAAGTATTCAATGAAGGGCTCCCATTTCAGAAGCTGGAGCCCAAAGTAAAAGACATAAGACAAGAAGAAATTACATGTCAGAAATAATGCCACAGTCCTAGTGCCTTACAAAATCCTTCCCACTCACCCCTGCTGTCCCATAGTATGAAGTGTAGGATAAGTCTGAACACCAGACAGTCCTGGGGGAATGATCCTTGCACCCTGGGAAGCTTGCCAGAAGGTATTTGCAGAGTCCAAAACCATCTCGTAGCGGGATCCCACCAAACTGACAGCAAAACTCTCTGGATCACAGCAATAAAGTAGCATGTGCCACTGGGTCATTGTCCAACTGGAAAAATTGACCAAATGGGATTGTTCATGTGTGTAGTTTAGGTCTGCTGCTATTCAGTATTTTCACTAACAACTTAGAGAAAGGGAGAGCATCCTTTTTAAATCTGCAGAGACTAGCAACTTGGGGTTTTTTTGTAGGAGAGGTTTAGAATTCAGAACACAAGCTTGAGATGTGATCTGAAATAGATAGGATGCAAGCCAACTACTTGCTGCCTCTAGATAAGAATATAATCAGCTGGACAAATACAAGATTGGGAAGAACCAGCTAAATCTGAAGAAAGGATCTTTAATCTGCAGTAAATCATATATTAGGCATTGAAGCATTTGTTTACAAAAACAAACAAACAAGCCACAATTGAAAAAACACAAACCTCTCCAAAATCCCTAACATATCAGAAATAGGTTACAACAAAAAGTATCTCCAGTAACAATGCAAAAGACTTCATCAAAGCTACAGCAACTTAATGAATTCATTTTTTTTTTTAATTCTTTCCCAGTTTCTAACACTAACCAGGTTACAAATGCCCATAAAAAGCTCCACCTTCACAAGTACCAGTTCCCAACCCCACCCTCTCCCCAGCAATAAAAAGCCTTCAGCAATTATAAATCATTGAAGTGAACAAGAGATTTAGCAAAATAATAAATATTTGTGTTTCACAGAAGGCATCATTGGACCAAAACAGGACTCAGCGTAGTGTAGAGCTACTATAAAATGTATGCAGTAATATGTTCCCTCTTTATCTATGAAAAGTATGTATAATTTTTTTAAATGTATTTTTCTATAATAAGATAAAGAAGATGTATATGACAATCTCCAGATATTCACAGGAACAATAACCTCAGTTACCTCACCGCCTAGCCAACTTTCAGGTGCAACAAGCTTTCATCAATATTTAAAGATACTACAGCATTAAATAATACAAGAAGTTTTGACACATAGCCATGCTGTATCAGAGAAAAAATTTTCTTCACTCTATATTCACTACTACTGATTTATAATAAGTCTTACTAACTAAAACAGCTCCCTACGATACTGTGATATGCTGTCTTTCGCTGAGATTACCCAACCCCGGCAGACAGATTAAAGATTTAAGATAACTTCTGAATTAATCCTCAGAAATTCCTGTTTCCAGAAAACACCTCACAGACCCTTGAATCCTGTTACAAATTCTAAGCCAAGAGAAATATTAACATTTTATCTTATCTGACCTTGTTAAGCACAGATTTACACTGTATATATGCAGAGGGCTTTAGAAGATTAGGTGAAAAAAATAATTTCAAAACAATCCAGGAGACTCTTGGCTAAATTCAGAGACTGTACAAGATGGAGCACCAGATGTGAAGCTGTCCAGGAGGCTAGAAAAAGCTTACTTAGAAGGTCACAGGATATACAGGATCACAGCAGGTCATCTGAAAGAGTTCACAATGAAAAGGTGGAAGTGTGCTGCACAGACTGAAACAATAAAATAAGACCTAGTCTTCATTTGGCTGACTTTGTTTTAACTTGAAACAAAAGGGGATACAAGCCTCCATTGCAACACGGGAGTGCCATGAGCTGCTGTACAGCTGGAATTCCCCACCAGTGTTAAAAACCACTGCCTGACTCAAATTGTGCTTAGTTCAGACAATGGCTTAGCAGACATAGAGAAGAATTTTTGTCACCAAGTAGCCGCACAGAGAACACAATCACTGTCCCTTGTCCAGCATTCCTGTGAACAAAAGAAGCAAGGGGTCTGATGTCAGGATTGACTAATATACACCAGTATAAGGTCTATGTTATGGGTTCTTCCTTCCAGAACCCAAAGTGAAATTCAGAGACCACACCTGAAACTCAACTTTCTGTTCTTGTTACTGACATTGTGCTTATTAATTCCACAGGAAGTAGGGCATAACACTTTAGATGCTGCTACTTCTCTCCATTCCTGTCCCAAATCCAGAACAGGAAAAGAAAGAAGCTGAGATTTTGTAGATAAGAAACTAAGTTTACTTAGGCATTCACATCAGCTATAATTTTGTTTGAATAAAAGAAGTGAATGGATGGAAAGGCACATTCTCATGTTAGCATCTCACAAACAGAACTCTGCTTCCTTGCATATATGTATACACAACCTCCACAATGACATTAGGAGAATATTACATTTTTCAAAGCCAGGAAAAACTGACATCCTTAAAAAAAAAATAAAAATAAAAAACAAACCAACAAAACAACAACAACAAAAAGTCCATTTAACTTCTGAGGTTTGCAGAGAGAACAAGAATTATTCCCAGAGCAGAAGCACAATTATCAAACTTAAAAACTAAAATCATGCTTATTTAAACAATTTTTTAAAATCCTATATGATTGTTCTTTCTAATGCCCATATACTATTCTTCATTTGTTCTTTTCTTGTTTTGCTACTGTTTTTGATTAGCAAGATGGGAAATAATACATGGAAATCAATGATAAAAAGAGACTTGACCTTTTAGTAGGCTGCAGTCAGCTCCCGACATTTTGCTATATAAATCTGCTAAAGAAAACACTTTTTTTTAATCAATGAACAATAAAAGAGGCACAGGGAGGGATCAAAATGAAGCATTTAGTGGAGATATATCCTTCTGGTGTGACTGTCTACATACTACATATCATGTTAAAAGATTTAAGAAAATCTACAGTTAACAGCAGTCTAATATAGCAAAAAGGAAGGAAAATTTGCTATATTCCATCTTAGAAGAGAAATATGGCACTTCTGCCACAGAAGTAAAATTTCAAAAGTGGGATGAGTGTCAGAATAGGATCTAATTCAGAACAATGTTTGACACAGACAGAAAGATATGCCCTAGAAATTTCATTGCCAATGTACTGCAAGTCCTTACCTATGGAGAGACTAATAAAGTCTTTAATCTGCAATTCTTTGTTATCATCATTAAAATTGCCAGAAGAGGAACAAATTTGTACCAAAAAAAAGCACCAAATTCTCAGATAAGGACACCTGTTGACAACAAATCAAGCAAAACCCATGAGGCTGTTTCACTTAAGCACCAGATAACGGTTTCCAACCAGCATTAATCTAGATGTCACCCAAACTACCAATCCTTTATGCTGAATGATCAGACACTAAACCCAGTAATACTGTAATCCCTGTCTCTACCATCTTCTTTCTGATTTTCTGCTGCATGTTTTTCTTTTTTTCTTTTCTACAGGTCTCTTTCCTACAAGTCTTGCATATTCCCAGTGCAGTACACCAGACAAACAGAAAAAGAAATCAGAATATTCAAGAATAGTCTTCCAAAGATGTTGCAAGATGTCCCTGCAAAGAACACTGCAGGGAAGGAGTGCTCTGTACATCAGAGATGTAGAGAAAAAGTAACCCACTTAAAATGCCACAAAGAAGGCTCCATTAAGTAAACCTTTGTAATGGTAAAGACAATGGAACATGGGACCAGATCAGCTGGGAATTTTGTGTAATCTACATCATCTGAGATATTGATAGAAGACATGATTTTAATCCAGCCTTAGAGCTCTTGATTTTTCTTTTGATTTCAGGATAGGAAAGCAAAATTACATAATTACTTGGGGAGAATGGATCCAAGAAAATCAGTTTAGAGTAGAAATTTTTTTTTTAAAAAAAAGCCTACAATTTTGCATCTTACTATTTGTGCTACACATTTTAACATTTTGTGAGTACATGTTGTAATGTTGTTACAAGAGCAGGTCACAAACCTGAGCACATCTAGTGTTGGTAAATACAATTTGATATTGACAAATACACAGACTTGCAACAACTTAAAGGTACTAGGAAAAAGAATAAAAAAAAGAAGCACACTGACAGATGTTTAACAATACAAAAATGCTTTGCCATTTCAATGATACTTAATCATCAACAGACATGCAATGCACTGGAGTGTTATATTACTATCACATATCACCACTTAAGCCAAAATTCTTAAGCTTTCTCCAGTGTTACTCTTTCAGGTACTAGCACATAAAAGATGCAATAGGCTAGGCAGACAGACAGGTATATAGCTGTAATATTGTCTATTCCTAGCACTGGAGTACTGCAGATTAGTCTCAAACATTTGTCCTGTAATCCTGCAGAATAAAACATGAGACATGCTTCCTCATCTACTAGTTTTTCACCTACTTTCCTCACAACATCTCCAGTAAACCTACCATGAATCCTTAGTACCATTTGGGGTTGGGGTTTTTGCACTGAACATTGTTCAGCACCTGACAGCAAGCTGCTTTCCTGCCAACCAGCACTATCTGGTCTCTAGCTCAAAGGCCAGGGGAGAGTGATGATTTAAACAAAGAATGGCACAAATGTCTCATCAGAGGCTAGTCAGATATTTGTGCTAAGAAATTTTACATCAAGTATGAACATGAGCAGCCAGCACTGAGAATATCTGCAATAACTGAGAGGTAACAACAAATAGAAGCCAAAGCTTGCTGCGGTTTCCCTTGTCTGAAGCCTTTCCATTCTTTCTTTCTTCCTTCCACGGTGTTCCAAAATAAAACCTCCCACTAGCAGAAAGCAATTATCACTGTTATTTTTAGATGCCACCTCCCATACACTTCCTGACATTTTCTGTAACAAAGTGATGTCTCTGCTGTTTATGAAAGTAAGCACCCGCACTGGGAAGGAGTTGGACATCCAATCTGTGATCAGATGCAAGATTAAAACACACACAGCATTAAAAGCATTTTGTCCTGACCATTGCAGATGCACATGTCCTGTCTGCTGACTATTGCAAACCCTAGTTAAATGTACCTAAATCTCCTGAATTGTTACACAAGAAGCTTAAGTACTCAGATCTGTGGTTTCTTCTGTGTTGCAGCAGCTTCTTATTTACCCTGCGTAGCAATGCAGAGCCTAAAGATCCTAAGGCTCCTTGTACACATCCAAGCCCTGCTTCTTCACACAAAATTACAAAAGCTGACATCAAGGCTTATACTGCAGCAACAGGCAGATAAACACAAATTGTTTCCAGACCTCATACAGCATCCATAGTTCACATGGGTCTCTACATCTGTGCTATCTTTAGTGGTTACAAGCATACTCATTGAAGTTGTGTTTATACCACATCTGTGAAGATCAGTGCTCATGTGTATAGGGAGAACATCTCAACAGACAATAAAATGTTAAAAAATAACTTAAATTTTAATTTAAAAATCACAAACTGTTGAACATGCTTACATGAGCATACCATCAAACAGAAAATGAAAAAGTGAGAACTTTACAGCCTGTATCATATTTACTGTCAAGCAAGCTGCCTTTTCAAAACATAGTCTGTGACACCATTTTTTCCCTTCCATAATCAGTCAAATGACAGATAACACCAATGTGCTTTGAACAGAACAAGGTTAATCAAAACGTTACTCAAAAGCACCAAAGAACAATAAAAGTGAATCATGGCATCATGCATACAGAAAGATATATAGATTAGTGCACATAAATCTCTCCCCAACTTCTCATACATCAAACTGAGAATCTTAAATTGTCTTCCAAACATTAAGTATTTTCTACCTATGAAAACAGAAGCCTAAATGCTAGATAATGTTCTTCCTGTAAGTTTTACTGTAATAGAATTTGACTCATTATGACTCTCAGTGTTAAACTGAGCAAGATAAGAAACATTTTTAATTCTTCATCTTTAAGTCTTATTCAATACAGATTCCAAGGATGCCCATAGGTGTTTAAGGGTTTACTGATCAGGGACAATTTGCTCAGTCAGGCTGAAATATGGTAGTGACAAACAGCAGTTTTCCCTCCTGTGCTAAAAATAAAGAGCCAAACCCGTCCTCTCCCAGCTTAGGAAAGCAGATTTCCTCCTCAGTTTTCTTTTCTTCTCAGGCAAGCTTTCTTCAGCTGTTTCAATCTTTAACCAGTCTAGCAGGAAGAGTAAATATGTCCACTGGTGTAGATAACTAATATGGGCATTTATATTGTTCCAGCTAAAGCTACACCTCAGACGCATGCTCTATATGCATTTTACCTAGATGTTCCACTTTTAGAACTGGGAAGGACTTTAATGAAGCACCAGCAAATGCCCTGACACTGACATTCTCATTGCCCTTTAATATTTATTCTTCACAATTTATATTCTTATGTACTCTGCAGCTGAACACACAGACTGAAAGCTGGTAAGAAGGGCTAAAAATGACCCACAATTTCTGAAAATGGCTGTGAAACGTGGGTAACATCATGTATTCCACAAGTTGCACCCACTATCACACTCCAGCAGCTAAAAAAGATGAGAAATTCCCTCCCTTTATTAACTTCGTGAAAGTTGTTAGCTTGATTTCCAGGACTGAGGGGATAAGGAAAGGATTAAAAATGCTTCTTTTGAATTAAATTCAGATTTCTCAGCAACTGCAAAAAGAAATATGTTTCAATGACCTCACACTATCAAGAAAATGAAGGTTTCCAAGAGAATGGGAGTGTCTCAGAGAAAACAGCTGTGAAAACACAAGAGTCCTTTTTGAATAGTGTTAAACAAATGATGGGAACACTTTTGTTTCACTTTTTGTGAAGTTTAACTCCACATATGAAGCAGAGAGCCTGAACTTCCAGCACAGACTTGATTTCCCTCTAGATATTGGCCATTCACTGTCAAAAGTGATATCTCTAAGGACAAAACAAAAACTAATTAAGATACCCTAGCAAAAATGTAAAAAGACAGCTCAAGAAAACTTCTTTCTAACTTGTTTATCCAATTTATGATTTACACTAGTATCATCTTGTCCATTTCATGATTGTTTTTTGACTGCCCTTTGTTGGCATTCTGTTTTGGTGTCTGTTCATACAAGAGTGGTATTTTGCCCCAGTTCTTCTCAAATCCGTACCTGCTTCCTGTGATCACCTGACGGAGCTGCAGTTCAGCTGATTCTCTGCTAGGGACGCAGGATCGGCTTGGGTCTGGTCAGCAACTCCCATACATAGCGTTTTTATCCATATTTCGCTCCCGCATGGGGGAGAGACCCTGAATGAGTGAGGTCTCCAATGAGTTTGTAAGATCTTTTCAACACTGTTCTAAAAGAAAGGGAAGTTCCAAATTTTATGAGAAAACCACATTTTCTACCTGCATGAAGAATAAGACTTACATTGTCAGATTTCTCTTGTGTACACTCTTCCAATGTCATATTAAAGTTTTCACATGATACCAAATCCTTATTCCATTTCTAGCTAGTTTGCTTAGAAAAATCTGATCATAATCCTACAAATGTCTTGCAATTGACTATAATTTCAACAGGAATTCTTCAGAGGAATGACCTGAAACAGATCCAAAATGATCTGAAATACAACAAATTACCATATCTTTTCAGTGAAGATTAGAAGATGTACCTATCTTTGAGAAGAATCAGACAACACATTGTGATTGCTAACCTCAGATCAATATTCATAATTCATTAGTAAAATACAATGCACTAATTGCTTTATGAAAAACACTTAATCTTCTACATAGATATATCTACACCTGTAGAAGAAAAACGTGAAAAAATTACCTCAGTTATTAACAATGAATGCCTTGTTACTGCAGCTGAATTCCTTTGAGTTGTCTCCCAAGTGAACTACAGTTCTTAAAATATAGAAAGCACATGGCCTGGTTCTGATATCAGTGTATCAGTTTTTAAATTCCAAATTATTTTCAACCAGAAAATATGTAGTTACTCTTTTATTCCACAATATTTCTTAAAAAGATAATCTTTAGTTTGTAGGCTACCAAAGCCTAATATCAAATTACAGGAGTAGTAGACTGTTGGAATTAAATAAATTGACTGTTGGAATTAAATAAATTGTTCCACTTTATTTTAATGCCCTCCATACTTGTACTAAAACCCAGAGGCTGCTTGAGGAAGCAGCAATTAAAAAAATCTACAGTAAATGCATAGAAGTCAGTTTAAGTTGAAAGGATAAAACTCAGCAACATTTCCCTAAATATTCGTTGCATTTGTTCACTAACAAGCACAAAACACTCATTCACTTATTCTAACAAAAAAGGTTCTCCACTCTCACTTAGTTATTAAAAACAAACAAACAAACAAACAAACAAAAGCAGCTCATGTTTTTACCATTTTAAAACAATAATTTTGCACATTTTATGAGGATTTGAAGTTTGCAAAAACAAAACAAGGGGATTTGTTTACTTTAGAACACCTACATCACTAGTGCTAAGTTCTGTCAATCATGTTAGTCAGCTCTCAAAAGTGCCCTTTCTTCAATAAATCACAGTGATAGTTTCACTCCACTGTGAAGACAAAAAACTGTCACCACCTCTGTTACCTTTAGGTGCCTCTCAACAGGAGTTTTTCTCTTTAAGCATTATGGTCATATATAACATTTATAATTACTTTAAATCATCCCCCCTGAAGCTGGAAAGATCTGTTTGTCTTTTGTCCATATCTGCTAAAGCAGATGAGCTGATTGGCATGATTAACAAGTTCACAGAGTGAAACAACAGCCTAAGACCCTACTCCATCACGGCAAACTCCTCGCAAAGTCTCTGTTAACGAAGTCCATTACAGTGCTAGGTCTCATGTGCTGACAGTCAATTTTTCAGCTTCTTGTCCACCAGCTGAGAGAATGGAAAATAACAGCCTTCCCCACTGGTTAAAATAGAGCAGGACTGCCTGGTGACACCCATGGTCTGTGCTGTGCAGGATCCTCAAGTGAGTCACCAGGACACATACTGTTATCAGATAATGTGGGGGGTTTAAGTCTTGCAATCTATTTAATGAAGCACAAGCATCTACTTTCTCATTTTAGAAAAAAATCAGTTATGCTTGAGATAGATTTCACTGCAGTCATAGGAAGTCAGACCCTAACTTCAGTGGCAACCCTACTTTGCAAGTTTTGCCACCTTCTGAAGTTTTGTTAGTATGGAGAGTTGCTTATTGGCCTTCAATCCAGTTCTGGAGGCTCAAGTATAGGAAAAGCAGTTATTTAAAACCTGTCTCCAACAAACTACATTTCCTCCTTGCCAGCAGCACTTTGTGTCCATAAGGCCATGTCCTGTTGTTACATGAGAAAAAACAGGCCATCTTTCCTGTTGCCTCTGCATCACAAATAACACTAAGAGGAGCCTAAAAGAGAAGGGCATTCACCAGTACTGAGATTCACATCTGCAGGCTAAGGTTAGGATCTACGACTACCTTAGTTGCACACTGAGAATTTCAAGCTTTTGGAAGAAGTGCAGTACTTCTACGTCTGGCTGCAGCTATGAATTTCAAAGCCATATCCTGTGCCTAATTTTTATTTTGTTTTGAAGATGTTTTATATCCTACATACAACAAGACCCTTGAAAACAGGAAATGAATGAGTCTGTGTTTAGTGTTAATGCATTTAATCTCTGCTAACCTCCTTTTAATTATGCCCATCACCTATTTGCTGGCAATGACCAATCTGAAAGTGCAATCTAGATGGGTATAAACAGCAATCAGCTAACACAGTATTGCATTACACGCTCTACATCTTCTGCCAGTGATATTTGCCAGTCAAGAAAACCTTAAATCATCAACTTTCTTGTTTCTGAGAAACACAACATCTGTTAGAGCATCTGTTCATACTAGGGCTGTATCAGCTAAGTATGTGGAAGCTGAAAACGTTCTCAAAGCAATTTATGTTGCTTTACATCTTCTCCTGGGCAGTGGGTCAGTTCTCCTACCCAAAAACAAATTCTCTATGGTGAAAAGATGAAGTTTCTGAACAGGGAAAGAAGGGGTTGAGTTAAATTACTGTAGGCTTTCAGATCTGCTTTCCCAGCCCTTTGTATATTATGTAGGCATAGTAACTTTGTTAGGACTACACTATACTCTGAGTTCAACAGTATATTTGAATTCCTGGCTTCTGGGAACATATTTCTCAGCTCTTGCACTCAAATATCTGCTGCTGTTATTAATTTCTGGGAGCGCCATAGAGGGGAAAAAAATCAATGAGCCTGTCTGCCACTCAGTAGAATTTGGACCATTTCAGGAGTTTGTCTATTTCACGGGGACAGCTAAGAGCAGAACTGAGATGTGAAATCTAGCTAAATCCCCACTTTGCAAGAGTCATCTTTTCTAGGTCATCAAAAACCCAAGAACAGCCTAGTGACTTCACTGAGCTTCAGATCACATACCTTTATTTCTCCAACACCAAAATACGAGTACATATTTCATAGTACAGAAATTCCTGTGGAAATAAGTAAACTGGTAAGTAATTCCTTACCAATAGAGAGGGGAGGTAAATAGCAATTTACATTATAAGTTTATTACTGTGTTCAGCAACACAAATCATCTTAGCACCACTCAGGGAATTTCATGAGAAATATTTGGAAGTGTAACAACAGTCTGTCAGTTCAGATATTCATAAAGGAATTGGAAGATGCCAATTCTTTTTCCTTCCCCACCACATACGCTCAATGTCCAGAGCAGCCTGTCCCATGCATGCAGGGTTTCTTCGCAGGGGTAACAGCTCTGGAAGCAGTGTGCACCCTGTTCCCACTCCACTGGGGCATTAAAACATGGTCAGCACACTCATGGCGATCTCAAAAAACAGAAGTATTCCTGAATCACACTGATTAGTCATATATGTACATCTTGATCCAGTTGCTGATTTAGATGCTGACCCACAGCAACACTCACACTCAACCAGCTACAGACAATGTCTACACCACATCTGAAAATTCACAGATGCTTTTTTCAGACATAGAAGCTATGGAGAAGCCCAGGTACTACTAAGTCATGTAAAACCCCAGAATCAGCAGATGCCCATAAAACATGTAAACCACAGTTTTGCCTTTTATGGCTTCAGATGGTGGCATATAAAACACCAAAATGCCTGCCTCCAACTTACATTTATATCAAGGACTTTCCTACTTTCCCATAACTAGTGAATAGTCAAAACCTCCCACTACATCTTCTATAAATCTCTGTGTCTACTATACTAAAACATTTCTCAGTCTTTGCTGTCTGTGACAGATGCTCTCCAGATTTCAGTCACGAAGTCTCTTTTATATAGGGATCACAAAACTTTGCTCAAAGCACATGATAAAGATAAGCCCATAAACAAAGACTTAATCAATCCATCTGATTTTCTTTTTCAAGTGTTTATTTTTTTAAACTGTCCAAGGAATTCAACTCTTAAGACTGAAATTGTCACAACATTACCTTAAAAAAGGCATGTATGCTAACGCAAGCCTGACATTTTCAAATAACTCAGCACGTATCTCCTACTGTGTCACTAAGTGCAACCATTATTTTAAATATCTTTTGAGTTTTATATCTGCAACAGATGATCACAAATGTCAGCACTTAAGATTTTTTTTTTTTTTTTCTCAAACAGCATCTATAATCAGATGTCAATATATTATCTAACTTAAAAGTGCAATCTGTTAGCTGCAGGAGTAAATGGTTAAACCATGCGCCTTCAACATCTAGCTTCTCTAACCTTACAAGGATTACAAATACTTTCATGCAGCCCTCCTGGCATTTTATTGTGCTTAGGTAATGCAACAGTTTCAGATAATCATAATAGGTGTTTGCCAATTATTTTTGTTAGTCTACTAATCAATGTGAAAGCCTTATTTCTTGCAAAATAAAACAAATTCCTTAATAGATCATATTAACTTATTTAATGGTAGCAAAATATGTAACAGATTATTTACCTGTTTGTTTGTGGGGTTTTTTTTCAGTTACTTATAGAGGCTTTGCTTATAGACAGTATCATCCTGTTAAAACTTTTTCCCCTATGGACACAAAACATATCCTTAGCAGAAACTGACAACATCTATCTGCAGTCCACTAACATGATGGATCAACTACTTTTCCCTCATAACAATGTGAGTAAGATCTTAAGGACACTTAAACCATGGATTACTGTCATAACAGACTATGCCAGCTTGTGTCAATTGCTACTTATGTTGCTTTAATCAGGATTACCAACACAGGAAAAGCATCAGAGCCTCAAATACCCATTATGTTCTATTTTGTAAATGAAATATTTTCATAAATGGTATTACTGCAACATGCTCATCTAGGTGTTCCTGCTCTGGCAGGGGGATTGGACTAGATGATCTTTTGAGGTCCCTTCTAATTCCTAACATCCTGTGATTCCATTTGATTCTGTGATATAAAGACACTTTATGCATCACTGCCCCCCTCCAAACTGTGTATTAACAACTATTGCTATAAGTATATATTTTAAGTAATTTTAAGATAAAATATACTTGTTTGCTTTTGATTACAGGATTCACAAACATGAAAACTATCTGAAAATTACTCAAGAGTAGCCTTCTTCAGTTTACAGGAAATAATTTAAGTATCTTTTAATATATAAAAAACAATGAATCAAACAAACAAACAAAAAACACATCCTGGTTTAAACTTCATAAAAGTTAAAAAATATGGAAATACTGAAATGGTATTGAATATGAAAATGCAACATGGAAATACTAAACCTCATTTATAAACGTGTAAGTCAGTTGTGTACTGCCTTTGAAAAAATGACAAACGGATGAGACACACCAATCTGCATTTCAATAATGCCGCATTTTCTGCAGTATCTGGGAATGCTAACACAAGATGAAAGAACTGACTGTGTTGCATATAAAATTCTATTAAAATACACATTTGTGTGTCCTTAATGTGAATTACAGTAAAATTTAGAGCACTACAGCACTTTGGTCTTAATAACAATAAGAGAAATTAAAAAAGGTAGTTTGGGATGGTGGTTCTGGCAACATCAATTTAGAAATATCCTCTGAATGATAAATTGTTCAAAATGCCAATTTTACTTGTGGAAACTAAATCAAAACCTGTAAACCTGTCATGGCTGTAAAGCTTCTATTCAACAGGAAGAAAAATGAAACCATTAGCATTTGCCAATACTCTAATACTACATTCTATTTTTTTATTTTTAACTCTTGCATTTAATTTATCCTTATCCAGCTACAGAAAGCAGAGGAGACTGAATTACCACAAGAAGGAAAAACTGAAGAGTAGTAGTACAAATTACTCCTTTCCATACTTTTTACCTGACATTTTCTAGAATGAGAACTAAAGCTGAGACTTTTGACAACCACCCAAAAAGGCACCCCATCCATAACAACCACAGATTTCTCAGGTTTGGGGTTGGTTTTGGTTCTTTTGTTTGTTTATTTTTTAAGGTTAGCTGTTTGACTAGGTAACAAATTCTGTAAGAAGCCAAATTCAATAACTACTCTGATTCTTTCACATTTTCATCGCATCAGGGGAAAGGTATTTTATTTAATATAAACACACATAAGCTCTAAATACTCTTGATATGATATGATATGATATGATATGATATGATATATATGATTATATGACATGATGTATGATATGCAGTTCTCAACATCTGAGAACTCAACAGAAGGCATCCCTTTGATTACCAGTCAACTGCTGTCCTTTCACAACTAGTGAATGGTAGTTTAAATTAGAGGTTAGCTTCTGGTAGAGAAGAACTGGTTTGTCAGAAATCAGAATAGGTACAGAAAAAGGTCACCTCAGATGCTGTGGATGCTGCCCAGGTAATTGGCTAGAACATTGCAAGACTGCCAAATCTGACTTCTTTATCTTCTGTTGATACTTTCACTAACTTAAATTCTTCTGGAGAAGCTTTCTAGTGACATCCTCCCAAAACTCCATTAGACTTCAGAGACTCTTATGGAAACAATGATCTTGAATAAGGCAGTTGTATTTAGGATACATGATAATTGATACTTGATAATTTTTCTTAGCATCTAGGGATAATACTGTGCCGGTAACCAATGTACACCATCTATTGCTTAAATCCAGTGCTTTGAGCAGTTGAAATGTAAATCTTCAGTGCACCTCTAGGAAAGACTATTCTTCAGCATGGCTTGGATATAGCTTGAACCAGTGGACAGTGAAGGTCAGCTGCATCCTGGGATGTATGAACAGAAGGATGGCCACTAAATCAAAAGATGGGATTTCCCCACCTCTACTCAGATACTGTGTCAAGTTTGGGGTCTGCCACCATAAAGAAAACATAAATAAATCACAGTAGACAGCCATCAACACAGTCACAGCTGAAGCACTCATCCTGTGAGATGTGGCTGGAGGACCAGGGCTGGTTCAGCCTGGAGACGAGACAGCTTCAGTGGCACATAACAGCAGCTCCCATTGCCTACAAGGGGCTGTCAGGGAGCTGGGCTCTCCTCAGCGTGGCATGGCAGAAAAGTGACGGACGTGAGGCTGGGACAAGCTGTAAGGAAACTCTTCCCTGGGAGGAGAGGCAAGCAGGGCCACAGGCTGCTCAGGGGCTGTGCAGGCTCCCTCCCTCACTGAGCAGCCTGGTCTGACCCCATGGCTGACCCTTGCTTCAAGGACAGCACCTTGCACTTGGCATCTCCTGAGCTCCTGCCCATAAAAGGCACCCAGACGGGTCTGCAGGCAAGAGGCAGAGGCACTCAGGCACAGCCACAGGCTGCAGCAGGGAAAGGCAGTACCAAGAGTTGCTTCACAGACTTCACAAGTTTTAAAAACATGCAATATCCCAGAAGTGGATTCTGAGGCAACTCTAGCAAGTACCCAACGTGAGACACTTAGCTCAACACTGGCATAATGGTTAGAATCTACATTTGTGCTTTCATTGTTGTTAAAAGATACAAAAAAGACTTAATATTTATAACACTACCCTTCTACAGTGCATTGCACTTAACACACTTGATCATACTATTTTACCTCTGCTCTCAGGCACATGTTTTGAAGAACTTCAGAAAAACAGAAGTGGAAAATCCTCTCTTCAGAGAACCTCAACTTTTCAGAGCACCCCACAATCTTCAGTTCATGACATGAACCACAGAAACTTCTAAACATAGTTGTTTTAACCTTCAGTACCTAGTCCCATGGGTTAATACTATCTCTAAACCACTTCTCAGTGACGCACTGTAGCAGAGGCTGTTACAGACCAGGAGTGTGGATAAATTGTTCAGTTCTACAATAATATCACTTCTTTACACAACAGAAGAAAAACGACGCATTTGTTTTCATAAGCATTTACAGTTCGAATGTTTTACCCTAATCCTGATCTTTTTTTTCATTTATTTGTAATCTCCACTTTCATATGCAGTAAATCTCACCATGCATTAGCCATTCTAATCTATTTTACCTGATCCTATTAGGTCTGTTATTTTTCCCCTTTGAAAAGCAGCCTAAAATTGGACACAGTGTTTCAAATTAATAATTTCTAACATATCATTTTCATACTTTTTAGTTTCAAACCTCCTCTTAGCATATCTTAGAATCCTACTTGCATTGTCAACTCCTGTTGCTAGATGTAGTTAATGCTCAGATCAAGCTGTGATGTTTTCACTGCAGGAAACAATAAACCTGTAAGTATTGCAATTATATCATCAGTATCATCACAGAGAGTGATGCATGCATAGAAGTGAATGTCAATGCAGAAAGAACTGCTTTTGTTACATACATTTAATGCATTAGATCCAGTTAATAATACCCTTGTTTTGATGATATAAATACTGGAATTTCATTATTGTTGCCAGACTCTTTTCATTTACAATACAGGGCATGTAGACAACCAGCAGGAACTGGGACACAACCAGCCTGGACTAGCTGTTAAAAAAGCCTCTTCCCCAGAGGACAGGTATGTGGCAGCACAGCCTGCCTAAGGGCTGTGCATCCTTGGAGGTGTCTCAGGCTCCGAGAAGACCAAACCCCAGGCAACCTGGTCTGACCCTATGCCTGATCCTACTGTGATCAGCAAATTACAGCAGACACCTTCTAGGCTTCTTCTCCAATTGAGTTTTCCTGTATTTGTGTTTCCTGTTTCAGTGCTGTCAAGAGAAGATTCCTCGATATGTTCTCATGCCTTGAGCAGTAGGAGGAATGACCACACTAATGACTTCCCTTCCAAAGAATGAATTTCCACAGAATGCCATTTAACAAAAACTTAACACTGTGACACTTGACACCGAAGTGTACAAAATAGTATGCCACCTCTGAAAGCATGACTTCATAGTTTGAAATTAAAAAAAAAAAAATTAAAAATGCATTTTATGATTACATGAAGAGATTTTTATAGGCTGAAGATTTCTCCTGTGTTACTCAACTAAGGTTAATAACTATTTAATTTACATTGCATCAGAAATCTCTGCACTGCACTCCATTTTGCAACACAACAATGTGCTGATGTCAAGATAGACCTGATTGTAGGCCATCGTTCTCCTCTCATCAGTTCTACCTACATACACTTCAGATTACATCTAGTATTTCAAAACATGCTTCAAAAATAGAAGAAAAAAAGTCTTACAAAACTGTTGACTTGGTTGAGATAATTTATAGAAAGCTTTTGTAGAGATGAGGAAAAGGAAGAAAACATACAAAAGAGATTGATCTACTCTCATTAAGTATGGCACCAAAAATATCTTGAGAAAGGCTGTTGGTTAAATGAAAGTCATCAAGTATTAAAAAGAACAGAATACAGCAGACAGAAAGGAAACATACAAGTCATTTGAATTATTGTTACCCTTGGCATGATGTTAATTAATTATCATATAAACATCAGCGTAACATTTTGCTTTTTTAATGTAAACATCAGTTTTCAAAGTGTATGCCTTTCTTCCTGTATTTGCAGAAAACCTTCCACTTTTAATACCAGCTTTCATCCTTCTTGAACTTTGGCTTTCTAAAGGTCACAAATCTCTATTATCAAATATGAATAGAACCTATATTACACTTTGCAGAGTAGAAAAATAAGGGAACTAGCATTGGTGTGTTGTTAAGTCTCAAAACATTTGTGTTTCAAATAACTTATTTTATAGCCAGTTGAAGCACAGGCAGGTGGACAGAGACCACCTGCCTTTCACCTAAACTGAAATCAATATTTTTAAAATTCCGTCATTCTTGTTAAACGGTTTTGTTTGTTAGCTTGTTTGTTTTTTAAAGAAGTGCAAAGCAATTGACATAGCAAGCACTTTGTTCGCTCTTCTGAGGCATTTACATGAACCTGCATGACAGAAATTCCCTGACTGATGCAACTCTGAGAAGCCAAAGGTTCACAGTCTCACAACGCATTCTAATACAGTTCTGCATTGGTATCTTTTTGCTACTGTAATTATTTCATGTTAGTATTTTGAATCTCATACCCTGTGTATACATTTTGTAACAGGCATAAATATGCTCTCCTTTTTCTGGTGAATTATATGCACACGTTCATTTCTGAGAAAAACAAGAAAACTAACAAGCTATGGAAATGCAATTACTTCAGGCATAACTTAAGTCTCTTACGCATATGTGTTCACTTGTAACTATGTGACACAATATAAATATTTTACGTGAATAAATTTTATGTGGATGATTTTACACAAATGTAAAATTTATCAATGACTAACACTGGCCAAGCATTTATCTAATTGTTTTCTTTGTATAACATTTCTGTGGCAAAGTCTTGTCGATCTGTACTAATTGATTTATAAGTCATTACCATGTTTACATATATGGAGCAACTATACAACCTATATATTCCATACACATTACATGAGCAATACTGTTCACTGAGGCTTGGTTTATGATTACTTTTGGGTAATAAGCGTAATCCATACTTTGTTGTATATACAGTAAATATGGAAAAGTAATTAATGATAGAATTTAGGAACTCTGCTACTGGTAAATGAGGAATGCCTGCTTTGGAAGCTGTAAATCTATCTGCTGTGCTAGCTTGTATAACTGCTGTGCTACTGTGTGTGCCACTATCGCTGTCCCAGATACAATCAGATATATTTGCAAGTGGACAAGAACTTTTTTTCCACTGACAGTCCACCTTTTAATAGACACATTAAACAAAAGACAGTAAAGTAAGAGAATCACTCTAGAGGTGAAAAGATATCTGATTCACTTCCTTAACAAATCAGGGAAATATATATTCATATTAATCTAAATTGATACTTGTCTTGGCAAAGGTATCATTTAGAGAAGTGGTGAAATTGAGTAGTATCTATTTTAAGAATTATTTTAGTACATCGCAATTGAAACAAAACACTGGGTAAAACAGGTCATCTAAATCCTTACTATATTTTTCAGGCTAGCCTGACATGACCCACTTTCTGTCCCTAAATCAATCTCATACTCAGGCTGTGGCGTGGGTAACCCATTCAGATATCTGCCTCAGCATACAAAAAAGGTATAAAGGGAACTATGTGGAGAAAGACAAGTTGTCAAATACAGATTTAAACTATGTGAAGTAAGGGTTAAAGGAAATCAGATTATAAGCAAGAACTTCATTAGCAAAACCAGTATCTGGTAAAGACAACAAGTGAGAAAGTTTCAAAATATTATACCTGTTAATTTTTAATTTGTCTTCTATCACTGAGAAGTGGAATAATGCTTACAATGTGGATCTTTATGAAACAGCAAACTAACTCTCAGGAAGATGAATCAACAAGAAGGAAATCCATTGTGGAAGGAATGTCTAAATAGATGGTACAGGTAGGTGTGAAATCACCCAAACAGCATGTTTGTATTCCATTTTCTTTTGCCATAAAGAGTGAGGCTGGAGAAAGCATCATACAGCCATGTTTGAATTAGGGTGCACTCCCACCAGATGCATCATTTTCTCAACTCCTACCTGAGTCAGTGGGTTGACAGCTTTCAGTCTCAGTAAACCATGCTTCAATGCAGTACAGAGAATGCAAGATACTGTTATCTTGTACAAAAGACTGCAACATTTTGCTTAAATCAGCAGTGTCATCCCACTGAGCTGTTAGATCTTGTTTGGAAAATTCCCCTTAGGAAGTCAGTAAGACCTGCTAAGTGGTGCAGTATCACGTAACTATACCTGCTTTGACCTGGGCTTGGTTTGACCTTGTTCCTGTGGCACCCGCATCACAGTTAACATGTCCTAAGAGACTCAGCTTTTCCAAGTCTCTAGTGACACATGAGCCAACCTGAAATAAAGGAGAGGTAAAAATAAAATACTAGTATCAGTAAAAATTTTCTATGTGGTTTAACACAGAGTAGACTTATTGCAGAAAAGCCTGGTTCAGGCAGGAAGCTCTGCTCTCTCTACATAATTTCTTCTATCCATTGCTGGGTTCAAATATCCTAATGGGTTAAGGCTGTGGAAGCTGAGTCAAGAATCCGGCAATTTGCACATATTGGAATGTGCATCAAGTTTTCCAGTTACTTCCTCACTTCCCCTCCCTTTTATTTTATTTTAAGATAAAAAGATATATAAACCCATCAGAGAACAGGACTCTGAGGTCCAAAGTATCCAATCCCAGCTTAAAACTAAACAAAAAGGCCCACATAAAAAGGGTCTTAAAATAAGTTTCATATCAACAAAACAACACTCATGATGGAGCAATTTCATTTTGTCAGCTTTGAATATATTATATGTAATCTAATTTTAGACTTGTAACAGAGTGGGTCTTTTCACTTCAAGAGGCATTCACGTCTTGGAAAGCAAATTAAGTTGTGCTTGTTTGCCAAGCTTCCCACTGTCTTGACTTATAAAAAACAAATGAGACTGAATATTTCACTAAAAAGGCTGGATACTTGCTCTTTTCACACAAATACTCCCACAAAATGGTTTTGTTTACAGATTTTTCTAAAGAATGTAACATGTTTAATAAGATATACAAAGTAAGAAATAGTAATGAAATTAAGTCAGATATATCTGCTGAGTAAGAGGAGTGGTAAGTACTTGAATCTATCTGCAAAGCTGGATCTGCATTATGGGTATCTAACAAACCCTGAACAGAAAGAATTTAAAATATTTTTCAAACGGCATTTTGGCTTGCCAATTTATATTAATGTAATACTACCAAATGACTAAACTGAAACCACACTATATTTCCAGAAGAAAGAAATACTACTTTACTTGTTTACAAATTTCAATTCCTATTAAAAAAAAAAAAAAATACAAAGTCTATATCTGTTTTAGAGCTAGGAAAGAAAAGCAGAGCATCAGGTGAGCAAGCTTCAACACGGAATGCTACTTACGGTTACCTTCTGATAAGGATATGCAGGTTACAAAAAAAAATAAAAAAAGAAAATCATGTCACTTACTAAAAATATCTTTTAATAACCTACAGTTTGAATGCTACCCTACTCTTTCATGACTTCCAATTTCAAAACAATAACAACAACCAAAAAAAAAATCAGAAAAGGAAAGATTGCATTTCTTACAATAGGTGATGCAGCATGAATGACACTATCACCACATGAAAGTCCCAGGGCTTCCCACAAGAAAACTTTCCATGAAAAACTTTGTGGGATCCTCTAGAATGTGCTATAAAACAGTAAAATAGCTTCTTCTTTTCTCCCAGGACATTTTACACTCCACCTCTCTTAAAAATTCACTGTAAACTTTCTCACCTATATCTGCAGTAACTTTTCATTGTTTAAACATGGCTGTAGGTGTGTTTATATCTAGCTAGCTTGTTGCTAGATTCAAAGGAAATCTGAAAATGTCTGGAAACCATCCATGAGAGCATTTTTGTATAACAAGAGAAAAAGGGGTCGGTCACCAAAAGATCTCATTAGTTCTGCTAAACAACAAGATAACTGCTTTACTTATGAAAGTGCACAGACTATTCTTGTACATACCCAGACAATGATGTACTAGCATACAGCAAACCACTCCATGAACAAGTAGTGGAAGGAAGATGTAACAGCCTCTGACACAGCCTCTTCTGTATTAGAATTCACATGGATTATTATCACTTTAAACTTGCATTAACATATATACTGAGCATTTTCTAGTCTGCAAAAGAGTTTTTTCTTCACCAAACTGTTAATTACCCAGTGTTAAAATTGTTACAAAAAATGATTTAATAAGCTTCCAGGTTTGACAGCCCTATTCTCCTCCTTGCCAAATGATTAAAATCTACCAGATTTCACCTTATTTATTTCACTTGAAAGACAGAAAATTTTATTCGGTTTTGGGTTTTGTTCTTGCTTTTTTTTTTTAACACAACAGTCTTTTACAGTAAACTTTTTAAAAAAGACACAAAGAATGACAAGGGAAAACTTGAGTATCTGCAAGGCACATATACTAGTATTTCCCAAAGAATTTTCAGCTCATACAATGAACCAACATGTCTATTTCCCTACTCAGTAACAGTGTAAAGGAGGCTCTAAACAACTGATTTGATACCAAAAAGGAAGCTTTGTTACTTTTGTAATGTATTTTGCCAGTGTATCGGGTTTACCTGGCAAGCTGTTGGTAACAGAGTGGCTCCAGGAATGGCTTCTGTGAGATGACACCAGAATTTGCCCCCACATTGGAGACAGCCCGCTCCAGCTGGCTCCAAGACCTGCCACTGGCTAAAGCTGAGCCCATCAAAGATGCTAGTAGGACCTCTGTGATAATATATTTAAGGAAGGGTAAAAAACATAGTACAACAGCACATGTGAGGGAAGAGTAAGAAAATGTGAGAGAAAAAGCCCTGCAGACACCAAGGAGTTAATCCAGCTGCCAGAGCAGAGATTCTCTTGCAGTTCAAGGAGAAGACCATGGTGAAGCCAGTTGCCCCTCTGCAGCCCATGGAGGACCACACCAGAGCAGATATCCACCCTGCAATTCACGTAGAACACCATACCAGAGCAAGCGGATGTGCCCTGAATGAAGTTGTGACCCCATGGAGAGCCTGTGCCAGAGCAGGTTTTCTGGAGAGATCTGTTACACCACAGAGGACTTGCGCTGGAGCAGTCCATTCCCAAATGACTGTACCCCATGGAAAGGACCCATGCTGGAGCAGTTCTTGAAGAACTGCACCCCATGGGAAGGGCCCAACACTGGGAAAGTTTTAAAAGACTGTATCCTGTGAGAGAGACACCACATTGGAACAGGGGAGGAGCAAAAGAAGAAGCAGCAGAGTGTTATGAACTGATCACAACCCCCATTCTCCATCCACCTGCATGGCTCACAGACAGGACTGAAGAAGAATCAGGAGCAAAGCTGAGCCAAGGAAGAAGGGTCAGATGGAAGGTGGTTTTAGTTTTGTTTTTATTACTATCATTCTGTTATTAACTGGCAACAAACTACATTCATTTCCTTCAAGTCAAGCCGGTTTTGCCCATAATTGGTAATAAACGCTGAGTGATCTCCCTGCTTCTATCTCAATCCACAACATTTTCATTGTATTTTTTCTCCGTCTGTCCCGTTAAGAAGGGGGTGTGACAGAGCTGCCTGTTGGACACCTAATGGAAGGCTAAGGTCAACCCACCACAATCAGGGATTAAAAATGCCTCTTCCATTCAGGAATACCCTCTGTTGACATGCTTCTTGTTTCACCTTCAACATGCAGCCAACAAGCAAGTGGGAAATCAGTCTCTGCATTAAGCCCTTCCCAGCACCCAGGCCCACAGACAGCCTTTGGGAAAAATGAAGCCTCTCAGTTCTTCCCTCTAGCATGAACTCTACAAAAAGAAGGATTTGCTCACAAACTATACAGGTATTCAGCATCCCTGACACGAGGTCAAGTGAAGGAAATTAAGAAATAAAAAGGATGTTCAGAAAATAAATCTTTTTAATTACTGCTTCTATTGTTTTCTCTTTAACCTTCAAAATCAAGCACTGAACATCTGCAGTACTCTGCAAAGAGATTAAATAGTAAGGCACATATGGATAGCATAGACAGAAGTCCTTCAGTTTGTATCTGCTAACCTGCCTCTAGTCATATTTCTGAAAGAGAAATACATATGTTAGCACATTTTCCTTCACCACCATGCTGCTCACACATACTCTGTAACACATGAATTAAAGAATCATTCTACTTAATTTGTTATTAGAACAAAAAAAAAAAAAAAAAAAAAAAAAAGTCCAAAAGAGTACTCCATGTCTCCACGAGTCCTGTGTGATAACACACAAATCCTTGGTTTATAACTCTCAATTAAAGCTGAGCAGGAAGTGGTTGCCAGGACTTCCACAAAAACCAGAAGCCATATGAGGAGCCGCAGTTTTGGGTAAACTCTCTCAAGTAAAGCACTCTGGCTGGCCAGGGAGCAAACTGAAGGCTACACAGAACCTAGTCAGGTGTATGTTTTGTAATGTTTGGAGTATTTCTGCCAAAACCACTTACTCTGTGAAGATACAAAATTACAATGCTTACAGTTGTGCTGAAAAAAGTGCAGGCAACCCCAGAGACCTGGGAACCCACCAGGACATATGTTGTACAAGGTCTGCCTGGTCTTTTCTTTGATTTGCAAGGCAGAAATTCCACACCGGAAGCCTCGTCTGGAACTCCCTACAGATTGGGTACGTCATAGCACCCTTGCACTGCCAAGCCTCAGAAACACCAGCCTGACCCCACATCATCTTCTCCAACATTGGACAGGTAGTTCCCTATGGATGGCACAACTTAATTCCCGGAAAAAGTTAACACTGTTTTTATGAGCATGAGGTCATACTGTTCATGAGTTAAACTTAGACAACACACATGGGATGCAAAAGAAATACTTCGTACAGTTGCCTACCTCAGCGAGTCCCACAAGGACAGCAGGAAAACACAGCCAGGACTCATATTCAATGCTCTTTGGAAGACAGCAGCTTTATCTTTGGGGATTACACAAAGTATTCCAAAATGATTTTTTTTTTTTCTCCTCTCAAATAACACTCTGTTTCTTTAGGCCCTGATTAGTCACCTTGCATATGGCAAGTTTGGAAATCTTGCTCCTGGAGTGCAAGGTACATCTGCATAAGGATCTCTGCCACATGACAAATGCTTTTAACTATCACAATAATATACCTTTTTTGAGTAATGGAGAAGTAGAGTGGTTTTCGTACTTCAGTTTTTTAATGTATTTAAATGAAATTTAGCACATTTAATCTTGAAACCTGCTTTCCTGTGTCCCAAACAGTTATTTCTAAAAACCTATGAAATCAGATTACTTATAATTACAAAACAATGACAACAAAATGCACCAAAATAAACCAACCAACCAACCAACCCAAACTAAAACTGAACCCTTACTTGTTCTGTTTTCTTTCTTCCAACAATCAAAAAGAGTAATTCCTGTTCTTATCATATTACTTAAGTTGCATTAGCATACATGCTGTAAACCTACACTTTAGCCAATGTGAAAGAATTATCTTTGAATGTCTTCAGATGAAACATTGTTCAACTGGTACATGCATCCAGAAAAATATTTTACTGGATAAACCAGTACTGGATTCTGGGTAACAAACCCAACATACGGAATGGCACTAATTATTAAAAATTGCCTCTGCTTCTTTTAGCACACCGTTTAGTACTCCTAACTTCTGAATGATTAGCTTGTATTTTACAGTCAAAATGCATCCCACAAAAAAGCTCTAAACAAATGTGATTATACTTTCAGTGTATTATGCTATTGTCCAAAATAAAACATACTCCTTCTCCACCCTAGCCTAAGGAAAAAGGGAACTTGGTGATCACCAATAGGTTTAGGTTCCTATAACCTTGTTGCAGACACTTGCAACTGATAGGACTCGGCATTCTCAACATACCAGAGATGGATTCACCAATCATATAAAGAAAAAAAAAAGTACATTATTCATCACTATCAGTCATGTTAAAAAAAAAAAAAAA
The DNA here is from genome assembly GCF_963082525.1 of Nesoenas mayeri. Classification (NCBI taxonomy): domain Eukaryota; kingdom Metazoa; phylum Chordata; class Aves; order Columbiformes; family Columbidae; genus Nesoenas; species Nesoenas mayeri. The sequence goes on along the minus strand of NC_137542.1, from coordinate 45,866,016 downwards.
AAAAAAATTGCATTCAAGAAATATTTGCATTCAAGAAATTGCTTAAGCACTGCTAATAGATCCTGCATTTCCTAAATTGCCCAATTGATATGCAGATATCAAAGCGAACATGGATGGAAATAAGTAAATGATAAATCTAAGATGATAGTTCAAATTAATAAGACAGGTAGCTTCTATGAGTATTCATCTACTTCGTCTAAAAATAAATTATATACTTGAAGATGGTGCCTAAAATGAGCTTTCAAACACTACTTATTGCAATATTAACATGGTCAAACCACTCCAGCAAGCTACCAAGTATGTCTTGAATAGATGTTTCTTCTCCACTTGCAAGGAAAATGGGAGGAAGAACAACTGAGGAAACAAGAGATGTCAGCCATGAGATAACATGTATTAACTCTAGACAAGGGAGGTTTACCTCTACAAAAACACTTAGACCATTAAAATCACTAAAGTAGTGTTCAAAGCTGTGGCTGCATTTTAGTGATGTTCTTCCATTTCCCCTTTCTTTTTCTATCCCTGCCTCAAGCTAGATGAAACCTTTGGGGAAAAAAAAAAAGGCCATTTTCCACACAGATATTCTGCACAGAGCCAAAATACAATCTGAAAAAGAACAATCACACTTCAAAATACTCAAAAAATAAATATTTCTAGTTGACACATTTTTATAGGTTTATGTTTTTTAATAGGATCCTTAAAGGTATTTTTCTTCACGAGTTACTGGCTTGACATCTTGCTGATGCCTATTTCACAGAACGAAATTAAGCTGACTGCAATGATTCCGAGAAGTCATAGAGCTCAGAAAAGGACAAATTCATAAGGGCGAAGAGTAACTGTCTGAACTTTCTGAGCTGACGACTTCTCCAAGCTTAAAATAAGTAATGAAAAAATTCAACCATATGATATTGTTATGCAATTTGTTTCATCTCCCCAATCAAAAAGTTACTTATAACTTCATAACACCTTATACCTACGCTAGAGTTAGGTACATTTTCCATGTCATTTACAGAACAACTAAACAGCTAAACATTAGCCCAAATGCATCCTGGTTTATTTATACAGTTCAACAGGATTTCTAGAGCTGACATTCAGCACTTGTAGTGTGTAAGTCAAAGGATAAGTCTGTAGTAACAGTTTGAGATTTAGCCTTAATAACTCTGAGTCTATTTAAAGCCTCAAGGAAATTATTAGCCAATGATATACTAGAAGTGCTCAAAAAATAGTAGGCAGTTGGCAGCTCTCACTAACTAAAGATATGCTTATGTAACAAGAATTGCATCAATTGAAATAGGTGACAATTTTTACCAATGAGTCACATGCCTTTTAAGATATTAACTCACTTTGAATTATTTGAGAAAGGATTATAAAATATTAAGCCAAGTTTTCTTTAATTCCCCTAGCTAGGAAATAACACATTCAAATTACAGCACAGATAGGATATTAAACTGAAAAATATTTCTTATATAGACTCTTTTGGAAGCTATGGCTTAAGTTTCCTGCTGTTCTTCCTCTGTAACTGAATGGCATCTACAATATATTATAAAATTCTATACATTGCAGTTAAGTATATAATTAGAAAATTCTGGTGAGTGATAGGTAATAAAAATAACTTTTCAAATTCATGCTAGGAAAGTTCAAACACATGAATTCTAAAAAAATATAATACATAATATTTTTAAAATGCATTTTAAGTATTCACTTCTCACAGGATCTTCTCTCAGGATTCATTGACAACAAACGTTAATACAATCACAGAACCGCAGAATGGTTGAGGCTTGAAGGGACCTTTAGACGTCATCTGGATCAAAACCCCTTCTTATTTGTGCCCTGTGCCTATTGCCTCTTGGAAAGAAGAAAAATTTTATATATTCACACTGATATGATCCACAAAATAAAATCATGTCAGACATATAATAGTGTTGGTTACTGAATTCATGCTGTATCTCTTCAGGTCTTCTTTCCAGCAGTTTGCTTTTTTCATGTTGGTAGACTTGGAGACTCGTGTTTCTCCTCATACCCTCTCTTTCATCCTGAACTGAAAGTAGCTGGCTAAAATAATACAGCACTCACTTTGATGTCATGCTGTTACATATCCGTCTACTGTTAGCAGTCCCTTACATTAGAATCCTACCTTAGTTCCCACTTTCAATTGTGACGTTAAAAGCAGAAAGCCAGCAAAAATTATATTGAATACCAAGGGCTAGGATACAGACTATATTTTTTAAACATTAAAACAGCTGTTACAGGTTGGGACTGCATTAAGGTTTCTCTCCTTAGCACTTTTGAGGCCTTGAAAAACCTTCAAACGGTCCAAATTTCTTTCCAGTATAATTACTATTCAGATAAACTCACTCTTACCAAGTTAAATACAGAATTCAACTCATTATAGATACCAGTTAGCAATCTTTTTATCACTGTTTTTTCATCTTGCAAGAGCTTAGCAGTGCAACTTCAGTAAACTAATCATGCTCCTCAGTGTATTTACATCCCTAAATATGTATAAAATGATCAAATACTTCTATTTGACTACAGAGAACATATTCTGATTTGTGCTTCGTTTTTTATTTCCACAAAGCTCATTAGTTTCAGGAGAACAGCCATAAGAACAGAAACTTAGAAAATTAATTAAAAAAAATAAAAAATAAATGCTAATAACACAATCTTGAAAAGCGAGGCTACTGCAAATGAATGCCTCCAACTTTCAAATTAATGTGAGTAACCACTAAGACTACAACAGCATTTAAAATCTACAGCCTTCACAGTTATTTTGCTAGTTGTTAGCCTCCCTCCCCTATTAAGAGACAATTGTCCCCCCACAAAAAGAGAACCAAAGCGATATACTCTCTTCTTGTTCCATTGCCTGAACACTAGAAAACAATCTCTAAATCCAGGATCTTATTTAAAACTTTGCTACTTGCCAAGTTTCTATTGCCCAGATTTTTTTCCTTTAAGTGGAAAGGGAAAAGAGAAGAGAGAAGTCACTCTTAAAACCATGCATTTTTCTTGCTCTGCCTTTAACACTGCTTTTCTCAGCATTAGCTTCCAGGAACTGAGGTTTGTTTTCTCAGCTTTTTTCTGATGACAAGTCATGTTGTGATAAGTCATATCAGGCTGCATCAGTCATGCAGCAAATACACTGAAACGCTGAAAAACACTTCTCCCATCAAAGCCATACTTACAGCAGTGAAGAATTTAAAAGAAGTTTCACATGAAAAGATCATGCCTGCATAGTCTAGGAAAAAAAATAAAAGGTACAGCATTAGTGGCCAATTTAATCCCTACAATAATTCTGGTTATTCAATGGAGCTGAGCATAATTCATTTCTGATGCTTGTCCAAGAAGGAAATTTCAGTCTGTTTTGTGTTGGTTTATTTTTAGAGTCTTTGAATAAAGAGGGGATGTCTCAAAACCAATATGCAAAAGCCAAAAACAATAGATTTGAGCAACAGATCTTTGCATACATAGAAGTGAACCCAGAATATACACAATTCTGTACACAGAATTCTCTAAAATCTGTCCCAATAGCTGACTAAAAGTAATACCTCACTGCAGCCATAAAGTAGAGCTTTCAGAGTTTCACATTTAAAGGTCTCCTTAAAAAGAATCAAGAGTGTAATTAAGATTTAAAATGCTTTTAAACTTGGAGAACTTTGAAAAATAAGAGCCTTCATACAGGCAAGACAACAACGACATGCTTGAAGAGTCTCATAAAATTAGGAACACTAAAACACAGTATTTCTGAAATAGATATTGCAAACAACCTGTTACACATCCAGAAAGGAAGAAAGCAGGGGAATAAATGGGGCTTGCAGAAACCCCAGATGATGCAGTTCTCATTCCTAAAACACAGAACATGATCACAGCTGCATGTTCTTTTCTTGCTCAATCTGATCAGCTCCACTGTGACAAGTTAATCCAAATGGCACTGCTTTGAAACCCTTAAAACGATCTTGACAGAAGCTGCTGAGTTCCTCTTCCTCTAGAAAAATTCTTGACAGCCTTTTGAAATTGTTTATTGGCAAGGAAGGGCGGCCTCTGAGTTCAGTAGCCATAAAACCTGAACAGTGTCAACACACTAGAAGAGGAACTGATAAGATCAGTGCAAAAATGTTCTAGTTGCCCTAACATGTGGGATGTCTTTACTTCTAAACATGGAACAGAAAAAAACCCCAAACAACAAACCAAGAAATCAGGCTCCTAAAATTCACAATAGTTTAAAAAAGATATTTTTTCAAGTGCATTTGAATATATTTACTCCCAGCTCTTTACATCCTTTAGGTCTTTGCAGCAAATGCACTACTGCAATGACAACAGCTAGAAATCTTGGAATCCTCAGCATTCACAGACCATGAAAGATGGGCCAGGAGTGACAGCCTTTGACACTGCATTTGGAGATTTTAAGAAAACCAGACAAACAGGAGTCACAAAACATGACATTGCAGTGGGAGCTTGTAAAATGGGGGAATGTGAGAGTGCAGCAGTGCTGAAAGTGAGCTGGCGTGTTTGGGGATGGCATTGCTTTGCAAAAACAGAGCAGAGCTGGTTTTGAGAGAGGAGAAGCTACTAAGAACAAGTTTATGTAGTTTATATAGTGGGAGAAAAAAGAAAGAGGCAGTGATGTCATCTGTCCACTAGGATTTCTGGCTTCAGCAGAGAAGGCTGTAATTAACTGGGAGCAATTGAGCCATCAATACCACTTCAAGCATCCAGTCCTTGCTGTGTTGCAATCACTTGTTCTCGGAGACAGGTTCTGCTGCCACTGACAAATATAGGCTTCCATTCCCCAAGACAGAGTGATTACTGATGGGGAAAGAGCAGCTGTACAAGAAGGTAGTTATTCCATGATCTATAACATCCACGTATTGTGCCTGGCACTCTTACTCATACACCCTGCTGAACAGTTTTCATAATCATTACAGGCCAAAAAGATACTGTTATGCTCTGATGGTAGAAATCTTAGGAAGAACATCAGCGACTGCTGAGGGAGAAGGCAGTCACCAGCAACTGTAAAGATTATTGCAACACTGTTTTTCCCAGGCCTTGTGAAAGACAAGTTTGTTTCATCCAGAACTACCCAGAACTATCCAGAATGTTGTTGCAAAGATGACTAACCTAACAAGTCTTCTTGAAAGAGGTTCGTCTCTACTAGAACACCTTTCCAAGCATTATATGTTTTGTTTTCCCTTCCCCCTCTTCCACTGTATGCTCTCACACAGCCATGCAGTAGGAATGGCAACGACAGAGTATCTATGATTATCCCCCACGTTAAATTTTCAGGTGAGAATTTATGAGCTTTCTCTAATGATATCTCACAGAGGGGTTGATATTTCCACAGAAAACCATTATCTTCTTTCTATCTCCTCCTACAAAATACGTGAAAAGCCATAGCTGAACTAATCATATTGATTAATACTGCTTTCCTGTGCTTCCAGTTAATACTCACTCATTGATTTTTGTCTTATCCTTACACCGCAAACCACTGGGATATTCTATGGTATCTGGTACAATATGGTCCCAATCCGTAACTGAATAATATAAATCATTTTGAATCACAAAGTATATGTGGAAGCAACATGTGGATTTTTTTTCTCTTCACCACACAATTACTGAGTCTATACCACTTTCCAGCCTGAGGTACTTTGTTCTAAGCAGCAATGTAAATACTTGCATAAAACCTAGGAAGCCTGGTGGCAGGCTATGGTTGCCCCTAAAGCGAAATTAGACAGCTGTGTACAGACTCTCTCAGCTGCTGTTTTCGGCTTTGCTTTTTCCTCCTGAACTATAATATTTCACATACAGAACTTAAAAAGGCCAAGTCCATTTCACATTATTCGCCTCATCCCACCCAGCCCCTACAATACTTTAATACTTCAGATTTGCACCTCCCCCAGGGACATGCTGTAGCACTCATCTGCTCACAAGACAAACACATTCAATGAAGAGAAAAACAGCATATTTGTTTAACATAAAATACTTTGTGTATATTTCTTAAATGAAGGGACTCAAGGAGTCACACTTATAGGTTTATAATTACCATTTCTTGTCTATTTCTGAAATTTCTGCCTCGCACTTTCTTGACTTTGCCTTAGCTGTAGGTTTTCCCCTCCTCTGATGCCCCAGATACTTGCCCCTTTAAAATCAGTCAATTATCAATCAAATTCACTTTGGGTCACAAAATCGATTTTAAAATCACCTTCTTGAAAACAAGTGTGACACGACTGATTAAATACTGCTTCTCCTTCTTTTCCTGTAAGCTGTCATCTCTTTTATAAAGACTTTTAATACAGTATTGTTCAGGATGTTCACTTTAACAGCTTGTTAAACCTGTTAAAATAGCCTTTTTTTACTAATAACCACCATCTTCCATCTCTGGAGAATGGATTACATTTCACAAAAGTTAAAATAAACTTCATGCCCTAACAAAGCCTCTTAGCTCCCACAGTAAATGCCATCATAACGCAGTGACAATTCAGTGCATTCACTGAGTGTCAGAATTGCAAATTGCTCCTGCAAGGAAATTTGAAATGTCCCTCTGAAGCTGCAAAGCATTTACTCAAACTCAGCCCTTACCTATGGCAAACAAAAACTAAAACTCTTGATGTGAAACTGGCATAACACTTAAGATGTCTAATGCAATGTGAATCCTTACACGCACACAAAAAAAATACAGCTTTACCTATTCTGAAGTCATCAGTGGAACTTTATGTCTGGAACAGAGTTACATGCTTCCTGAGCTATGACAAGGACTTTACACCACATCTTGCCTTCAGCATCTGGGTTCCCTATAAAAAAAAGTCACGTATCAATCAATCCCTTTCTGTTGCACACTCCATTTACTTTCTGGAACAAGACCTCTATGTTGGATGCAGGTGCCCAGGCGCTGGCAGGGGGCTCCAAGGCAGCCTCTGTGAGGAGAGGCTGGGGCTGCCCCGTGACAGACACAGTCACTCCACTCAGCTCTGACTGACCCACTGCAAGTCACAGCTTAGCCCAGCAGTGAACATGGTGGCATCTCTACGAGAACATATTCAAGAAAGGGTAAAAGCGCTGCCCAACAACAGCTGGGAGGGAGCAGTGTGAAAGAAACACCCCTGCAGACACCCAGGTCAGTGAAGAAGGAGGGGAGGAGATGCTCCAGGTGCCAGAGCAGAGATTATACTGCAGTTCAAGGAGAAGACCATGGTGATGAACATTGTTCCCCTGCAGCCCATGGAGGACCAGCTTGAGCAGATATCTACCCTGCATCCTGTGGAGGACTCCAAGCCAGAGCAGGTGGATGTGACCTGAAGGAAGGTGCAGCCCTGATGCAGGCTCTTGGCAGGAGGTGCAGCCTATGGAGAGAAGCCCAGGCAAGAGCACATCTGCTGGCAGGACCTACAACTCATGATGAGGACCCAAGATGAAGCAAGGGAAGAACATCAGGAGAAAGGAGCAGCAGAGACAGAGCATTAGGATTGACTATATCTCCCATTCCCCACCCCTCCTGCACCACTTCAGGGGAGAAGGTAGAACCGTCAGAAGTAATGTTGAGCTTGGGAAGAAGGGAAAGGTGAGGGGAAGACATTTTAGGTTTTGCCTTTGTTTCTCCCCATCCACCTAATTTCCCCAAACCAAGTCTGTTTTACTCACGATGGTAATTGCTGAATGATCTCCCTGCCCTCATCTTGAGCCACAAGCTTTTTTATTTTGTTTTCTCTCCTGTCCTGGTGAGGAGAGGGAGTGACAGAGCAGCTGAGTGGGGGTCTGGCAGCCACGCAAGGTCAACCCATCAAAGCTTGTTTACTTTTGCTGCAAAGTAGGTTTGCTGTCATCATAACAATTATCTTAAAGAAAACCCACAGGGAAATGTTTTAATAGCATTCTTAGCATTTTAAGATTTATAGAATAAACTATTGTCTTTTCAAAGAGAAAATATTTTATAAAGCATAGACTCAAGCAATTTTAGTATTTCCTTAAAACTGAACTGCCCTTAAAAAAATCAGAAACCTCGAAGGCCATTCCAATTCTCTTATCCCATGCAACAGCCAAAAAAAAGACTAAGAATACAACCTAAATCATCCAGGTAGTTAAATGGTCACTAGAGACAAATTTATTCTGAATATAATGAGATATAATTAGGAAGATTAAATCTAATTAAGGGTCTTTTAAAGAACGGACCATAAGTAAATACTTCTTTACAAAACTTCTGGTTATCATCAAAACCAAAGATAGAAACACAGATTTTGAACTATAAAAGATGACTTCTCACTGTAAAACAATTTTACACTATTATTTATTTCCTTCCAAATTTACTTGAAATTACAATTACAAAAATACAAAGTAGATTTACACCTAATAGATTTACACTGATAAATAAAAGGAAAATGTAATCTCCCTATTAGAAGAAACACCAGCCAACTTGAGCACCACCATTAGACTTCCCTTTTAGACTCAGCATCACCTGCTTAGCCTTTCCTATGCTGGTGTGGTCTAATCAGCTTTTACAGACTTAGATTTAGGAAACTGTCAACTACTGAAACATATCCACTGCCCTTACTTTGGTAAGCATTTTACCAAAATTTTACCACTGTAAGAAAACATTCCTGCCAAGAACCATAAGCACTTTCAGTATCTTCATTTGAATTAAGAATGAACTGCCTTTGAACCCAGCTTCAAATAAATGACAAACTCATTGCTGAAACAGTGAGGGCCATGGTACAGAATTAAGACCATTCCGCACATTCAGCATTTCTTACTGTAGAAGAGAATCCTACTTTCCAAATACCCATCACAAAATCCTTTGTGTACTAATGCTAAATCAACATATAAAGTCTTAAATAAGAAAGTGTATAGCAAATTCCCTGGTGTACTCCTGTTCCCAAAACACATCGCAGGAGAAGTGGCAGAACAGTGTCATCAGCAGATCTCATAATGTTCAGCAGATTGGCTCTAACATTTAAGAAGGTCCATAAATTGAGAGCCTGCAACTGAAGGGAGTGCCTTGGATCACATCTGACTTCAGACAATGATCACATAGTCAGGATTTTGTTCTGACAAATGAACTTCTACAAGTATCAGCATTCTGTAATACTCCATTAATGAATTATGAGTTCTGAAAACCGACAGTTACTGAGGAAAATCCCATTAGTGCTACCGGTGCTAGCCATATAGCCCAACAGTCAGATGTTAATGGAAGTTCTGGACTGGATTGTTATAAGATGTAGAGTGACTTAGACGGCCTCTCATTCCTTGTCCTCAATGCTACTTGGATTTCTTGGATCTAAGTGTTTTGATAGGTGTTGGTTCTTTCCTGTGCCTTGTTCATGTTTACCTAGCCTTGGAAAATGGCAGATTTTAGACATAACCATCTACCAAACAGTCTTGCACAGGTTACTCACACCATGTGTTTGAACCATCTGTAGTAGTTTCTTCCGCTAGGAGATAACGGAACCAGTAAACTCAGTTACAGCCAATGCTGAGGGTAACTTCACACAGATAATGTTTCTGCCATCCTCCATCTATTCCAACTGTTAAGAGCATTCTCCTTTCCCTGGAAACCTCTTCGAACAGTGCTGCTTCTGCCCCTTCTCATCTATTCATTTGCATGTGTCTGTACAAATTACTAACTTACAAAACAAGTAACATGCTTCAAGCTGATTAAAATATCATTATTCCATAAAATAATTCAAAAAGTGCAACAAACCTTTTAAGTTACAGTTTTATTTATTTAAGTTTCAGGAGAACAACAAGATTTTTCATCACGATTAAACCAATACGGAGCTCCAATTTTAAAACCATTAGAATGTGTGAATGAATGCCACATGAGATATTGTAAACTAGATTTGTGACTATTCCATCACTAAGTTGCAAGGAAGGCTGAAAGTGCAAAGAGATGGCTTGGAAGGGAAAGTTTACTTTGGGAGGGGGAGGAGTAAATTTTTTTTTTTATTATTATTATTATTTTTTTTTAATGATGGTAGGCATAAAGAAAGAGAAAAAAAGAAAAAAAGAAGCATGGGGGAGCAATTAATGTAAATCAACTGAATGGCTCTAGAGGAGAGAGAAAGCATATACTACATTATAAACACATTATCCTTATACACACATAAACACTAAAAATATCTTTTTAATGGGTTTCTAAGCAAACATTCCTTCAACCAGGTTTAACAATTGCCAATGTTTAAATTATTTTTTAAACTACAAAAGAGGCTTCTTACTCTATAATAATCATTTCACATCACGATGTAATTTATAACTTTAGGTGTACAGGTTGAACTTATTACATGTATTACAACACAACACTAAGAATAAAATCCTTACGAATAATACTTCAGATATAAATGTTTGCTCACATATTTTTCCTTTTTCTAATAGTGATTAGATAATTATTCCAGTAACCATTTCAAGAAAAAAAAAAAAAGTACAAAAAAAAGTTTTGTCCAAATTCTGGTAATCTTTCAAACAGGACCACGATTGCCGGAGGGGTATTTTAGAGCCAAATGCAAGATGAGTGAACATAGGACCCATGCACACCTGAATGAACTCTGCATCGACAGCATAGAGGGGGTGGTTTGTGGCACACTGGCTCCACCTGCCCACAGCCCATCAAAACAGTCTTGTTTTCACATATATGTGTTACCTTAAGGATCTTCTGATAAACTACCAGAATTCGACCAACACAAAGCCTCATTCCCTTTTAAATCTGTTGGTCTTGTCCTTCAAGGAATCTCCTATAGCTGAAGACTTGATATTTTGCCCTGTAGCCAGTGCAGAATGCTGAAGCCACAGTATTCAGTATTCAGCCTAACTCATTACCACAGAGAAGTCACAGCATATTGGTTTATGAAGTATTATGAAAGATGAGTGTTACATTAAAATCCCAATGAACTGTAACAAACCCTTGACAGAAAGATAGTGTTAAGATGATGGCAATACTCTTTCAGTCCAACTGCAATGACACATTCATCTTTAAACATGATTTAAAGTTTATCATCTTACATGGATGTTGTCTTTCGGAGACCATTCACAGAGCAGTTTCTTTTAATTTTGAGCACAACATGAACGCATAATGAGAGACTGAGCCATAGGAAGAGTAAATCCTGGAAACCTTTAGAAACAGAGAATGTTAAATTTAGTGCATTAAATCCTACTACTCCAGTATATTTATTCAGTATGGTTGTAAGGCTTCATTTCAAAAGCTCTGAGTAGAGTGGACAGTCCCTACAGATGTGGCTATTATGTAACGCACCATGTAGGAACACAATGCATTTGAACAAGACAAAGCAATGTGTTAATGTGTTACTTGTATAAGCTCTTTGTTCAGTGAGGGAGTAGGTTCTTAATGGTATCATTTAAAAAGCAGACCAAGATGGTATAAAGCTACAGAATACAATCATGCACGTGCTGTATTGCTAGCGTTTATCTGAAAGACAGATCTGATAGATGTTGTAACAGTAAACTTTCAAGCTCCTGGAAGGAAAAAATGCAATAATTATCCATAAAAGCTTAGTGAAAAATTTTCTTCCATTGGTTCTATTAAAAAGTAATTAGTGCCTGTGCAACTGCCAAAAATTGGCAATTAACATTGCTACATAGCAGAACACTGGCACTTAATCTGGTTAGTGTTCTCAAGAAACCCTCTAGTGCACTAATGCTATCTGTCTATCCATCTATGTTAAGTACTTACATGGACCCTATTACCATAATATATAGGCATTTTACAACCTTCAGTGCAGTTATTTTTACAACAGCCAGGTGAGGTCAGGGAAATACAGTCAAAGTGCACAGATGTGGAGCTGAGTTTAGGCTGTAATGTTATACAGCATTTCATTTTCAAAGTCCTTTGTCAGGAAGTATTTTGGGGTGCACTATACTTGCAATAAAACCTACAACTAGGTCAACCAAGGAAAAAATCACTAACTCCATGGTTTCATTTCAAATATAAAATCCATTTCAGATGTTAAAATGGTTTTCAAAAAGAATTTACTGTAGCACAAGTTTGAAGTCTGAACCAGGGCTTGTTCTAGATGTTTGCTATAATAACAATGCCCAGCTCCCACTGAATTTAAAACTAATTCTCATTCATCTATTGAAACCGTAAAGATCGTCTTTCTAGCATCTGAACAGATGCACATTCAGTGGAAGGACAGCAACAGTTGAGCAAGAAAGTTGACAAATGAGCCATGAACATGCCAGACCTTGAACACTGCCACAGTGATCATCTAGAGAGGTGACCAGAAGATCTGAAAGACACAGACTGCACTTGTGCATGGGTTCGCATAAAGCACAGACAGGAGTACAGGAGTACACTCAAATCAAAATTGTGCTAAACTCGGTAACCTACCGATTTGTCACCTCCAAATATAACAAAAACATTCAAAAAAAAAAAAATCCTCTTTCCTGTCTCCCCAAGTTGTGATGAGCCTTTCAACATATTTGAAATGAAATGCATCACCAACTTCAGGTTTATGCTGCAACATAATTCAAGAATGAAAAACATTTTGGAGCAGTAGCTAAACAGCATCTTCCCTAATGGAGTATTATGCCAGAAGCTGTATTGCCTTTATAGTAAGAAATAAAATGCTGATAATATCCAGTAAAAGAAATAAAAGAACACCAGAGATAGAGTGAGTATTGCAAAACATTCATATCTTCATTTTCAATGTCCTTTTACTACACAAAAAGTACAGTACAATAAAGTTATATGTGCTGTGGAAACAAAGTAGAGTGTATCACATAGTTCACTTATGGAATAAATTTCATTTTCACAATATGCTTAGTTTTTTACAGATTTCAATTTACAGTTTTAGAAAGCATCTACCCTAGTTATTTTATAGCTTTGCTTAATTAAAATTACAGTGAAAAGGTGTAACCAGTCTGTTTCCACAACACACATTACAAAGAAGAGAAAGTAAATTTCACTTCCTTGGTTTTTCCCCCTTAAAATATAAAATAAAATTTAAAATAATGTAAAAAATACTTTCTTCTGAAAGTGACCAAGATCATCTATCCATAATTAGGGAATAAAAGATTCTCTTTGAGTGTCATAGTATCTTTAAAGGTGATTAAAGAGTGCACATTTCTTCAAGAGCATGACTGATTTTTTAATGAAAATAATTCAGATTATCTTTGAGCAGTGAGATAAAACAGGACTGAAACTTTAAACACGAGATTTTTTTTTTAAATTTTGTGTAGGAGAAAAAATAATACCTCATTCAGTAGTAAAAAAATGTTGATTTAATACTATGCAATTCATCATTTAAAACAAATATTTACAGTCACTTAATCACAAGTAAAAATATTTCCATAGACTGATTAGACTCAACAGATCCTGAAATATCTTCTAAATATCTAGCTACTTACACTTGATTCTTTTGTGATCAATGAGCATTACATAAGCACTAGAAGATCCTTCTGCAAAAGGTTCTGGGAAAGAGATCCTAAGAACACAGAACAATAAAAATACAAAGCTGAAAATCTCTCCCCAAAATAGAGCTAGCTTTTTGGTAGTGTTTTTGTCTCTAATGCATACAGATTTCAACTTCAGCTAAATACATTTAAAAGATAGACACACTACTACACTTCTTCATAATTCAGTTAGTTCATTTCAGCTACCTGTTGACTTATTTTGCATAAACCAACTCAGAACTTGCCATTTTTAGTGGCCTCATTTCAGTCAGGAATTTGGTTTTAGATATTAGTTTCAGTATATATTATTTGGTTTTCCTAGACTACTTAAAATAAATGCAAAATTTGCATTCCTTTACTGTCCTTTCTACCAAAGTCTAAAGCTTAAAACTTAGGGTAAAAACTAGAGGCACTGAGTTAGAATTGCCTCTACAATTTTAGTTGGAGCCCCTAGCACATATACTTCATGGTCCAAACTTTGATCAATACTTTCAACATAAGCCACCCCTGACTGAATGGAAAATGCCAAGCTGGCCTGAGACTAGACCAACTTCATTTCGTAATAGAGCCCTGGACCACTGTGTCAGAAGGTACAAAAGAAACTGAGACTTAAAAAAAAAAAAAAAAGAAGGGCACGGGGAGATGGAATGGATGGAAATGATCCAGTAGCTAAATCAATAAACGGGTGTCAAAAATACCATGATTCTACCCCTGCCTCTACCACACACCTTGGTGATGCCATAGGAAATCGCTACCATCAAAAGTGTACCTACCTTGCAGATGTGTGCTCATTATTTTCTGACCTAAAATGTTCATCTCTGATTTGCTAAAGATAAATCTATTACAGCTGAAGTCAGTGGAACTATGAAGTCCTTAATACACTGAAAAATGAGGTTTCTATTGTTTCCCATTTGGCACCCTCCGGTCTTGTATCTGTGTGCTGGAGATAATACCCCCTCACCTCCTAAATGTATTATGAAAATAAATTCATTAAACACTTATGAGACTTTAGAGAACCATAATGATGCTTATCACAGAGAAGCCCAATAGGAAATTAATTCTCCATTTAGAAAAATCATGCTATGTGTAAGGCATGGGCTACCACACCAAATAATTATAACAACATAGTATCACACAGCTATTTACAGTGCAAGCATGAACCATTATGAAATACTCTAAGTAAGGCAGAGTCTCATATAAAACAGTTATGGGAATACAATTGAAAACTGCATCAAAACCAATAAAGAAAGCATTTTAAGAATACACACCCAAAGCTTAAGTTGCATCTCCTCTTTTAAAAGCAAACCAAAACAAGGGGAAAAGATCAACTCCATCATTTGGCACCATGTAGATCATTGTAAGATCACTGGTACACATATAACCAACATAATTGTCAGTTGGGATATGAAGCATCTGAGAGAGTAATGGACCTTTCATTAGAGGGCTTCACAAATTTAGAAACGAACATGAGAGAGACTCCAAGATCCGGTGACGTCAGTACATGGATGCTGCTCAAAACTCTCAAACTTGACATCTTGTTCCCAAGCCCTCAAACATGCACATCTCTCATCACAGCCTTATTATCATAGTGGGTTTGCATTTACAGTCATTTTCCCATCCACATCTTCCAACTTTTCCTTATGCAAAAGTAAATTGTACTTCTTTCCACCAAGTTCGCTCAGCAGAGTGGCATGGCTTACTCAGGGAAGGAGGGGAAAAAAAAAACAAACAACTAAATAACTCCTCCTCACTTACAAGCTGGAATCCAGGATTGAGACTTTTTATAGGAGCTCAAATGGGGCATTTACATCCCCTTGTCGTGTCGTGCAGGCTTCCATGATTTAAAAAAAAAAAAAAAAACATAACAAACAAACAAACAAAAACCCACACCAAACTATACTCCAACAAAAGCTAGACTCCTTTACTAGAGTAGAAAAAGGAAAGGGGAACAAAGCAAAACACAAACCTTTCAAGCATGAAGATGGGCAAGCATGATCAAAACAAAGTTTCAAAATTTTTACTGCTCTGAAGTAGATCAGCCACTTAATCGAAAATATTTCATGAAAATAAAGATTGTACAGCAAAGAAGAATATATTGTTAAAGAAATAACTAAAAACTAAATTAGACTTCGCAACTGATATTAAGTAGCGAAAGCTTCTTCAGATTTGCCAAAGAAAAGTAAGGATTATGATTGCCAGCACCTTTAAAGAAAGGTAGCCCTCAAATTCTAACTTGCATTAGCTTTTAAGAGTGCTGATTGAATTATTTGGCTTTTATTCCCACATTGAATACCAGTTATGCCTATCCATCAGGAAGATGAACAACAGAAATTAAACCCCAAGCCTCAGAGACTGATCCCAGAAACTCAATGCACTGAGGTAAGCAGTGTGGGATGAACTCAGCTGTGCTACTCTAGAAATGCTGATACAGTTATCTCTAGGGCCAGTAGCAAGACTTTCTAATCTTGACAGTCAAACGAGATACGAGGTGATGGAGAAAAAGTACTATATTACACTTATATTTAAGTGGAAGGGTGGCAGCTACAGGCTAATAAGCCCAAAATGAAACCCTTAACTTTGGAAATTCCCATGAGAAAGAAATAAAGACAGTAAATAAAATTGGTTAAACTATCATAATCAAACTAAGTAAAAATGGCTATCCTGGATGAGATTAAACCTCTATACAGCCTATTATCTTGTCTCCAACAGTGACTGAAAACAGATGCTGAAGAGCACTATGAAGATTATTCAATCAAAATAGAGATAGGAAAGTTCTCTGTTTCATCAAATGGAGAGAGATTCTGTCAAATTAACAAGTGGAACAAGACTTTCTTTACTAATGTATCAATATAGAAGTACAGGCAGAGGAAGAAATATCCAAGAGCCACCTGAGCTGAGTTGCAACACTAGCAAAAAAACCCTGGTTGCTAACAAATAAATAAATAAATAAATTCCAAATTTTTACACCAATTGCTACAAAATAATATTCTACTGGGAACAGTACAAAGAAAAGAACAAAAGAACTGGTTATATTTTAAATTGAGTTAGATGAACTCACAAAAAACAGGTCATCTGTCTGCAACATGGAGGTCCTGAATTCAGAGACAGTTTGCTCTTTCCAGTTGTGTATTCTTAAATAAAACATAGGCTGCCATACAGAAAAGTCACAACATTTCCGATAACATCATAAACTAACTTTATGGCTGGAATGTCTTTTACTTCAATTTCATCTTCCATTCATCTTCTAACTGTAAAAACTATCAGGCAAAATTATTTTTTCCTACCATCTGCCTTGCTTAACCATCAGCATCCCTCCTCTTTCTTCCTTTCTTTCCTCCTGCATTTTCTCCAATTTCTTCATTCTATGTCAACAGTTCCAGAACCTGTGACATCTGAGGTTTTACCAAGAGTTAAAAAAAAAAAAAAAAATCATAAATCATTTTTATTCCTACTTTTGATAGTTATGATTTTCTTTACACCTGCAGTGAAAATTACCAGTCTTGTTAGACAAGGCAAGGATGAGCAGCAGAGGCCCAAGAGCAGACTGCAAATCAAGATGACAACACTGTGTCAACATTCATCCACAATGTATTCTTTGGAAAACAACAACACAGAACCATTCTAAAAAGGAAATTGTTAAATTCTGGCTGAAGTTAACACCTTTGCCTTCTCATTTAAGAAAGCAGACTATTAACTTTCACGATTTCTTTCCTGGTAACGTACACACTGCAATGATAGAGGACCACACTATTATATTATCCTGCAAATGCTTCTACTTAGCCTATGAGTCTCTACAGAGCTTTTATAGTTTCATTATTCCACAGACATGGTTCAGAAAACACTAAGGTGATTTGTTCCCCTTTTATGGACTTAAAGAAAATCATTCCTTCAGAGAAATCTCTTTCTACAGAGCTAGAAACAGGCTGTGGTTCCTTAAAAAAGGAAGATGTCTTGTGTATTATCTGCAGCTACTTCCACTAGGGGACATTCATGCATGAATAGAGAATATTATGTAAGACATGTATATACGTCACAGGAGGCAAGTCCTGCAAGTACTCCAGCCACAACAACACAGTGCTCTGTGTATGTTAATCTATCACACATATATTTTGCATCTCAAATAAATGCCATACAAAAATCAGAAGCAGAAGGAAAACAAAGATAAGGGTACTGCTAGAGGAAAAAGACTTCGTGATAAACCTCCCCCTAACCCATACTACTACTAAAATGTTAACAAAATTTTATTGTCACTGTTTGCCTCTCAGGGTTAAATGGTTTCCATTCACAAAAACATTGTACTGTGTTTCCTATATCTGTATTATATGGCACCATGCAGTAGGAAGCATGTGAAGACCCCAAAAACATCTCCTCCCTTGGAAGAAAACCTTAAAGCCACATATACTTGCTACACCTCTATGTTAGAAGAAAGCACAATGCTGATGTCTTGTCCTCTAGTCATACAGGCTCACAAAGTTTAACACAAAGTTCTTCAATGAAAAATTGTACTTAAGTGTTGCAAAACTATAGTTATTGTACAAAAATCAAGGAAACAGTTCAATCTGATTACCATAAAATCCACTTGATGAAGATTCATTTGCTGTATATTAGCATTTATGTAACAGACAACTTTGTTTCATTATGTATAATCCAAGAAACGATGCACAGAAGGAAGACATATCATATCTGTAACTCACAGTGATAACAATGATGCCTCATTCTTGATTAATAAATTAAGCTGAGAAATAATAGATGAACATGGGAAAAGTACTCTGCCTGTAGAAAACATCCAGTTATTAAAACAATAACTTGATTTCTAGAAAACTAAGGCTCAATAATGTTTCAAATTCTCCCTGAGCCTTAACACTCTTTCAAAAGATAGCTATAAAAGAAACCAAAATCTCTTGAAAAGTTGTCATGTAATACTGGGATATATAAAGTGATGTCACTGTCAGAACTGGTTAAAACTAAACAGAAGCATGCTTCATATTTAGCAAATTATCCACAATAGCCACAGAAATACAGATAATTCCTTTCATAATAGGTTATTATTACCTATAACTGACTCCATAACACAAAGCACTGAGTCAAGGTTGTTTACATTTTTCCCAAAGAAAGAATTCATATAGTTATTTTTTCAATTTTAGTATTTTATTTTTTTGTCCTTCATTGACTAATATCTGTGAAACATTCAATTTCAGAAATAATTTATATTCTAAACCAGATGTAAATTTCCAGCAGACTATCAAAATACAGAGAAAATAACTGACTAGGTACATTTAATTTCTGTTGAAAGTATTACAAAAGTGGCCCCCACTTCTAAGGTGGTGTACACTACATAAACTTTGGCTTTGACAGAGCTGATGTTTTTTTTAATTTCCAAGAAACTTGAAGTAGAAATTCATTATGCTAGTCAAGTGTTTATATCCTAGAAACAATATACAGTAGACATTCATTAAGATACAGTAATGTTTTCTGCCTATAATACTTAATATCTTGCAACAAACACTCAGAAAAAGATTCACTAGTGAACAGAAGATCTTAAAAGACTTTTTAATGACTCTTAAGATTTTAGAAGACATTTTTAGATATTTTTAAAGGACATTTCCATCAATTACTTAACATTAAATACAAAATTACCACCTATGTCTAGCTTTAATAAATCTTAGACTATAATTCATGGACATCCAACGAACTCAAGCCTTAGATAAAAGAATTGGAAACTCATCATTTCAATTCATATGCATTGCTGTCTATAAAAGTACTGGGTTTCTAATCTATGTGAAATGAAGAATATGAATCACTTGAATCAGACACCAACTTCACACACACACACACACACAAACACACACACGTATATATCAAATTCCCAAAATGACAGGCCAGTTAATACAAGATGGCACAGCTCTATCATAGTCAAATTAAGTTAATTCAGTGTATGCTACCTTAGAAATATGGGGAAAAAATTCATTCAAGCCACTGTTCTAATTGCATTGTAGTGTCCTCATTTTCACTATATCCTTCAAACCTATCTCAAAGACATCTGAATATTTTCAATGTTTGTTTGTTGTGGGTTGTTTGGGTTTGTTTTTTTTTTTTCTGTATAGTCTTGCTGTTATAATTTGAAGAAATAAATAGATTATGTAAACTCTGTACTAAATAAAAGTTCTCAATCCTCTGCAGTAGATCATTTTTCTCGTTCAGCATCCTCAGCACCTGAAGTACTCTGACGTTTTGTTGTGGAAGTCATCCATCCTTCCCTACTTCAAAGATTACTATTTGTAGCAATACATTGCCTTGGGGCTTGGGGTTCTTTTTGCGCAGCTATATTGTCTCATACATGTTTGTAATACACTACGTTTTCCATTATAGTCACCAAGTTAATTTAAAGCCTCAGCTTAGTTAAATACCCTAATGGTTACACTGTATCACATCAGCAAAGGCTCTACTTGCAAAGGTTTAAGACAACTGATGAAAATAATTAAGAGTTTCCAGGTGATTTAAAGTGCTCACAATCCAACAATTCAAATTCTATGAAATTTTTTTAATAGGCAGAATCAAAAAGCCACCATCTGAAAAACAAGCACACGCAAATCAGTTATCACCAGGTAAGAACAAAAACTAAGAATCACAACCTCCTCATTCTCTTTCCTCAACATAAACCTCACAGTCTGGTCAAACACCAGTTTTCTATAAAGCTTACAGGTTTACCATGCCATCTGTACTTTGATTTCAAGAAACAAAATCATTACTTCAGCAGAGGTACATATGCTCGTATAGTTTCCTAGTCTTAATAAATTAGACAAACTAGCAGACACTTTGTCCATACACAAGATATTTCTTTAACCGAATGCCACAGCTTTACTGAACCCTAAAACTGTCCTATAAAATTACCTATAAGCATATAAGTCAAATATGTCTAGACTGTACTACTTCAGTTACCACAGATAAAACTCAGCAGCACCAGCAGAGACCATCAGCTGTCATAAACTTAGCCCACTCAAATGGTCTCTGCAATCATCAGTAAAAACACCTAGAGAATAAAGTACCATCTAGTTGGTAACTGAAAATAATTTCTTTAAAAGATAGCACAGTAGCATTTTGAGAAAAGATGGAGTGAATTTTAAATACTTTGGATGCTGAAAAGATAGTAAAAGATACTACCAATGCTTCTAGATCCTCCACAGGAGAATCTCCTATTAGCAAGCAGAAGATGCATGAGGAGAACAATTGTGTTACTAAGATGAATGCCAGAGTCACCTGAAATTCTCAAGACCAATCTTAAAACTTTGATGTTGACTTTCCTGAGTCAACACTCAAGAATGGAGAGACAAGCACTCTCATGTTTAACAAGTGAGATGTCACTTTGATAGCTACTAACAGTGAGGTAGATAAAGTGCCAGAAGCACCAGAAACCGTTAAGAGGGAAAAGAGGAAAGGGGCTACGAAAACAAAACAAAAAGCCTCATAGAATGGAGGGATTAGTATGATGCAACAGAAGATGAGAAATCAAAGTGAAAATTGACATCTGCAGAGGTTGGAGCAGAGAGACAAAATTAATCTGAATTATTTACAAAATTAATTTGAGTAATTACACTGGGTTTGCCTGGACAATTTCATTTGGAGGTGGGGAAAAGAATACATCATAATTTCACAGAGGGATGTTACAGGGGAATGGCATTCCTGTAAAAGCAAAAGTTGCAGCCCTCCATTCCCTGTGGCTGCACACACTTATGAACACCAACTTCAAACCCTTCATGTATGCATCTGCTATATTCATACAGGGAATTATACTGCAAATCTGTTATTTATTCTTCTGTTTGAAGGTAAGTAAAATCCAGATTCAGTATCACAGGCAGTGAGAAGTCCATAACCATTTATTACTGCAACTTGAGTGAAAAAGTAGAAAATATGTTTTTCAGCCATTTTAAAATTTTCAGATAAATATTTGTTGTATCATGCTTGTATCATTATGGAATATATACCTGATTTTTTTATTCCATGTCTGCAGTATTGTATGCAGTTCTGGGTTTCCCAATATAAAACAGATATCAGCATACTAGAGCTAGTCCAGCAAAAGGTTGGGAAGATGACTAAAGGGTTAGAGCATCTGTTATATGAGGAGCAGCTGAGAGAACTGGGGCTGTTGAGCCTGGAGAAGAGATGGCTCAGGGGAATCTTAGCCCAATGTGTATAAATATGTGATGGGAAGGAGTAAGTAGACACAGTCAGACTCTTCTCAGTGGTATTAAATGAGAAGTCAACAGACAACAAATTGAAATACAGGCAATTCTACTTAAACACAAGGCAAAACATTTTTACTGTAAGGGTGATTCGACACTGAAACAGGTAGTCCAGAAAGGTTGTAGTGTCAACATGTTTGACAGTATTCCAAGGATAAGATCCTAAGCAACATACTCTAGTTGACTCTTGAATAGGTTGGACAATTTCCAGGGATCCTTTTCAACCTCAGTCTGTGATTCTATATTTAAAAACAAATATATTTGTTCCAAGTGCTTGTCCAATAACTATGGAACTTTCAGTAGTTCATTCAGCTGGACAATTGCTCTCTCACTAGCATGTGCCCCTACAAGAATTAAGAGAACTAACACTACAAAAGTGTTATTTTTGCCCAGTTCTAACAAAATGACAAGAAAAGGCAGAAGGCATATTTAAAAAAAAAAAAAAAAAAAAATCAACTATAAAGCAGGCAAAGAAAGAATTCTACAAGTTTTTCATTATGCTACAGTAAAGAAAAAACAGACTGACCTTGATTTTTCATATTTTCTTACTGATTTTATACAGAAAGGATATGGTTACATGGGTATAAACCAATAAATTATAATGGAAAGCAAGCCCAAACAGCTCATTTGTTATTGTTTTCACTTCGTTTGTTTTTAAAATCTGCAACTTTCAGGCCACATTAGCTGCCTGCTTTAACAGAGTGCCATTTCCAGTAAAGTATAAAATATTATTAGATAGCAAAATTTTGAATATTTTAATAACTTATCTCAATTTCCACTGTTGAATGAAAAGCCCAAATATAGTTTTTGGTTCCACATCAATATCCTGGAGCCCCATGCAGATGGTCTCACATTAAACAAATAATAAACTTGTCACATTATTTTCAGAAATTTTTAATTATCTTCTTCTCTTACAACACAAATTATTACAGTGCAAGTAAGGATGTCTTACCCTGCTTCTACCTTGAAGCTTTTCACTGAAAGAACTGTAAACAGACTGCAATAAGGAGAAGAACATAATATATTATGGGTGAAAGACTGAAATAATTACTGCAGATTTATCACAAAGAAAAAATATCAAATACAAAAAACTGAGAGGTGTTTTACAATGGTAGGATTTTTGACATTACTGACAAATAATCTACAATGAAATCTGGAAATTATTCAACATCAGTGCTCCCAGTCTTCATAATGCAATGTGGCACATGCTGCATGAAACAACGGATGAGTTTGTTAACCTTTAAAGACATATGAACATACTATAATCTTTGCAAAAGCAACAACTAACGGCACTGCTCCTGTTTGGAGGCAAATGCTCTTCACTGCTCCCATCAGCTGTAATACAATAATTTTAAACCCAAGCAAAATGCCAGCGGCTCAGCCACCAAGCCCTCCCACCGCAGTCATTCAACACACGCACAGCCTGACACAGGGAAGAGGCACCGAGAGACCTGCTGGAGGATTTTCTCAGCCCTTCCAGAGTGAAAGCAGACTCTGCTTTTCTTCTTCCCCTGAGCACAATAAGAAAGGGCATTTTGAAGCATTGCAGCTAGCTGCAGCAAGAATGACCACAGTCAATGATGTACACAGCTGGGCATGAGCTGTGAGAGAAGGCATGTGTAGGCTGCAGCCCTCATCACACATATATGGCTAATACAGTAAAGATTTAGTAAAACAAAACGAAATTGAAATTTCAGTGAAATGCTACCTCAAAACCTCTGTCTTGAGAAAACAATGTACATTAGCTGCTATTTACTGCATCTATTAAAAAAAAAAAAAAAAAGAGCCAAAATGCCAAGCCAAAACAAAAAGCTTGTCTACTGGCAGAATAAGACAAAGCCCCATCCACATATAGGTAACTAAGCTAGTGTAAACCAGTCAGGCACAGGTTATGCACCAAGGACAGCAGTCTGTATGCAAAACATTCCTTTGCTTTGCCTGCCTCACAGCAATAACCTCTACTGAAGAAAAAAAAAAAAATGGGGACACCTGAACAGGCTATAGATGAACTGCTTGTAAGGTCACTGACCACTCATTTCACCCACCCTCCACAGACCAGGCATAATACACAGAGAAGACTATGAGCCACCAACATTTTGCATGAATGAAAACTAGAAGAGGACAGTGATGCTCTTCATTAAAATATTGTGAAACAGGCACTATGGACAAGTACATTGGAAACCCAGGGACAATATTTGTACCCTTCCCACAAGAGGAGTACTAATTAGTTGTGTACAAATGCACTGTGAGTAGCAATTTGGCTGGAAGTTTCTTATGGGAAGTGGGAAGGCTACTACAGACCTTTGTCCAGTGTCAGTTATGGGAATAGAAGCATTGGTTTGCTTCCAGAGGATACTGGTAAATCTCTCAAAACTTCAATGATGGTGCTTAACTAAGTGGTTTTTTATGGCACATTCATACACACACATGGCAGCAACTGCTTTCTCTGAATTCTGAAGTTTTAATAAAAATGAGGCAGGAAAAAAACCTAACTTTTGTCACTCTTAAACTTACTTTTGTTCCTACTGAAGTCAATGGAAAATTCTAACGGCAACAGACAGAAGTTCATGCCTCACTACTTTTGTTTTCTGTATCATGGTCAGTAGTGCACAGACTGTCTGAAGTTCAAATTTCAGCACAAAGATATATATTTTCTCTGTGGTACTGTTTTTATTTGAAAACTGAATTTATATATGCTCTATTTAGCTCATGGTTGCACAATGCACATTACTATCACAAGCTTAGTATTGCATAAAAGGAATGAAGTAGCTGACGTGAGTGTTTATAAAAACAAACTAGTTAGCATAAATGGACAGCATGCTTCCCTCTGTCAGGCCTCTTGGTATTAATAAGCAATGTTCTATACATACACCAGTTAACTCTTTTCATTGCGTTACACTATACAAAAAATAACTCTTGGTAGCTTTGGCTACAAATCAGAAGAAGAGCAACCTTACCTTTTATCAGCATTTAAAATGTTGCTGACAACCTTAACACATGGGGGTTTTTTTAAGGTTCACAGTCACCTTTTAGCTCTATTGTCTTTATTGACTCTACTAGCATAAGAATTTTTTCTTAATATATTTGCACTTTTTTGTTGTGTATAACTGTATAAATGCTTCATAGACCACAAGAAATAAAAGGACAGTAAAATTATTATTCAGTTACCTGCAATGACTATTTATGGCCCTGTTTGGACCCCTGGGCAGATCACAATGAAGTTGCTGTGCAGTGCTTCTATTACATAATGAATCATACTCTGCACTTAAAATATACACCCAGGTACAGTTCATGATTTGTCACTAAGGACTGCAACAAGAAATCAGAAAAAAGACTGCTGCTGGAGACATTACTAAGTTTTGGAATAGGCAACGCCATTAGTCATAAAACACCCTGCTCCCAGTGCCTGAACTGGACCACAACCCCAGCTACAGCAATAAAAATCACAAGAAAGCTTCAGTCCCTCTCACATCTCACTGACCAGATCTGCATATGCAGAAAGCATATCCACTGAAGACTCTGAGAGCAAAACTGTTAAGCAGACCAGCATTCAGAATCCACATGTAAGAAACTGATTTCCAACAGTAGGAACTGGTATGTTCTAAAAACTCTCCCTTCAACTGGCACTGCCTAGCAAAAGGAGTGGCAGGCCCTTGACATCTGGAGAGAACCCAGAGGAGGGGAATCAGGAGGAGGCAAAAGAAAATATTAAAATGTTTTGCTATTGTTCTACCTACCCTTAGGTAGTATACAGTATATTCTACACCTGTGCTGTAATAACCCCCACTCCTCACCTTCATGCAGCAATAGAAACCCAAAGCATTTTTTGTATTGGTGTTTGTTTTGCTGTCTGTACATGAGAGATACTGACACATGATTGATTGTCCCTGTGTTAATCCTCTTGGTGGATACAAGCTGCAGCTTCCTAATTCCTGGATAAACCAGCAAGAACCTGAAGTGCCTTGCTGCCATCTGGATTGTTAGCTGAACATAAAACCAAAAATTGAATGGAAAACATTTGTTTTGAAATCATAATATGCTACTGCAGGCCTGATCTAGAAATTAAGACCCTAGAATACATGGCCATCCTCCACTTAAAAGAAAGTTGACTGGCCTGGTTATGGAATCAGGTTGTCTACCCCATGACAAACTTTGCCATGGTGTTTGAGGGGAGTGGGCTTGGCATCTGCTAGTTCCATCATCACTTAGAAAACATTATTTGTTATGCCATGCCCAAATTCTATAGATTACATCCTTATGGAAAATAAACACATCGATTGGATTAGAAAGGATTATACACTCCTGTCAGTAAAACATTTTTGGAGTATTTAAAGCAGATGAGGTAATAGACTACAAAAGACTGGACATTTACTGATGCATGTGCAACGCCTATAAGGGCTTCTGTTTCTCCTGCACCTCCATTTCGGATAATTCTAAACATTGGCAATAGTTACACAGCTGCTTCCTTTTGATAAAAGGCTGAAGCGTATTTAGCCAATTAAAAGCTATGCAAATGTTTCACACATAACTTCCAGGAATTTGTTCTACATGATGACCTTTTATTACTATGAAAAGTATTTATTAAATGATTTAGTTAACATAAACAAGTGCAAGTCTACAGAAATGTGCAACATTATCATAAAAGCAGGGAAGTCTTAAAAATTAATATCAGTATTAAGATTACACTGATCTCCATGCCCTGCTGTCCACAGGTGTGCATGCAAATCCCCTACAATCCCCTCTGAAGTCATCAGAGAATTAGGGCTATATCACGCATTTTACATTCAAAATAGTTTAATTAGCACACATCTTCTGGTTTCCAGTAGTGCTCATCACCTCACTATTTAGGTATCAGACAGAAAAATATAATCTGCAAAGCAAGACTTTATAATAACCCTCTTTCTAGACAGAATCCTGAGCAAAAGGTCTTTTAACCAATCCTCTGGAGGAGCTACAAAGTTAAAGCTGCCTTACCAATTTGATTTCGAAATAGACTGGACTAAAGGAATAGCCAGTGTTACTCAGTCCTCTGGTACCCCTTTGATTTTTCTTTGGAATATTCATCAAATAACAGAAACTCACTTCATATTAAATCCACTCATTTCTTCCAGTACAAAAACACATGCCCACATGCCCAGTACAAAAACACACCCACTTGGTGTTTCTTTTCAGCAAGAAAACAAGAGGCCAAGTCTCTCCTAAATTAAGCGCACCCTACGGAGGCCTAGCCATACATGAGCTTGTTCTCTGGACTTAGCACCACTCCATCCTAACTTGTCTCCTAGTCACCATCCTTCTACATCCTTAGTCATTCGTGATTATCTTACTCTTGCACCCCAGACCAACAAATAAGGGACAAAATATAGACAGATGTTCCACTTCTGAGCCACAATAATTCTTAACATGTACTTGCTCTAATCCACATGATTTAGTGATGTGTTTTTACAGAAAATGTATAAGCTTCATGGTTTGTGCATCTAGACTTAACACCCAATCTTCTCCTCACTCCTCCCTTCCTCTCTTTTAAATACAAAAAATGTTAAAGCATCTGCTACAAGAAAGCTTTGGAATAGAGGACAGATGCAAATACATTAGTGTAAGTAAACTATAACAAGCTAAATGCATCAAGATATACAAATCTTGTACAGCCATGATCCTTACTGTTATAGAACACTTCACTTTGAAGCAATGAAACTATTTTTCAATTTGACAGTACTTTGAACACAAAATCTTGCAAAAGATGCTAGGAGAAGACATCTAGTCTATCTCAACATTTAGCGCTACATTACGTATAATCTAATAAATAAGTAAGTAATTTCTATTTAAGGGTAACAAACAGCTACACATAAGGAGGAAAAAAAAAGTGTTCTAAAATGTCATAGTTTCAATAATACAACTAAATATTATTGTCACTGCACAAAAAAGCCCTCATGCCCTACAAATGTAGCAGAATTGAAGTCTTTTTTGACATAACAGTAATAAAGATGATGAAAGGCTGTCTTCAGAACACTATATTCCTGATTTAAAATAAATAAATAAATAAATAAATTAACAACAGAAAAGGTTGTAGCAAAACAGCTGAACTGCAGCAAACACCCAGTGAATAAAAAGGGTTTTTTCTTCTGGTGTCTCCAGAAGAACACAATTTGTAGTGAAAATGGAAAGTGCAAACTTACATCCTCTAGTCCATCCTCTAGTTCAGGGGTGTCAAACTCATTTTCATCGGGGGCCACATCTGCCTCATGGTTGCATTCAGAGGGCCAAATGTAATTTTAGGACTTTTTAAACGTAACTGCTGCAACTGTGGCTTCTCTAGTTTATCACTTTGCCTGGTCCCACAGTAAGGAGCCACAAATAAAGCACAGGTATACTTCTGTGTGTAATACACCAAACCTGGCTATAGGCTAACTTCCTATATGCTTTCACAAGAGATCTGCCGATGCTTTCTAACACCTACAACCAACCTATGAAAGAGACTGATTCTTAGCTTATAATACCATCAATTTACATTGCAAAAGCATCAAGAGATCTTGTACAGATTTAGTCCAGACTACAAAAGGCAGACAATTAGAGCTACTCAGATGGTAAACTTCTGCAGACTTTTCAAACTAAATGTCATACAAAGTGTACTTAACGTATAATTATAATATTGCAAATAAGTAGATAATTGCATATGCAACCTTTGGTTTTTTGTCAAGAGTATTACAGTTATCATCTTTGAAGACAGAGAAGAGCATTACTCAAAAGTCCATGTTTGGTTATTAAGATTTTAAAGTATTTTGATAAAAAGGTAGTTATTTTCTCAAAACAGATACTCTTGGCAATCCTTTCACCATTCTACAAGTATAGTACTTAACAGTTACAGCACCATTTCTCTGCAACTTGCCTTGTAAATTTCACTCTGTTTGGGGAAAGAGTTCCACACAAGTTCCCCATCAAGCAGAGGTAAATCTAGTCCTCTTTCACAGATGCAGTCAACCAGAACAGACAAGTTTGCTTAGATAAAACATGCCACAGTCAATGATGACATAGGATCTCAACCTACACTGATCTTGTTTGCTCACTAGAGGAAAGCTAGGACTAATTATGTGCAGAGAATGATTTACATTCATGGGACAGATCACAGTACATCCTCTCCAGGTCCTGAAAATGTGCTTTGGCAGCAACAGAAGCCAGTTTACTCTATCAGTCTTTAAAACACTGAAAAAACTGCCATAAAAACAGTATTTATTTCCACTTCAAAATACCTCAAAAAACTACAAAGCATGAAGAGCAGCACATTAAGGCAAAGAAAACTATAGATACATTTTCCAAAAAGGAAAAATCTGGAATTGTGGGTGTCAAAGAAGTCTGACAGCTGTGATTAGTGAGTTGTTTGTTTATATATCTTTCAACATCAGAGGAAGGACTGAGTGAATTTCAGATTGCTTCAATTAGCAAAAGTCTGTTGAATGAAACTTGTTGACAATGTTGTTAAAATAGAAAACTAATATTTGATAGCAAAAACACCCCACAGACTGTTATAAATGTCAAATACAGGATTATAAAGCAATGCACAGAGATTCTGGACTTGAATTTAGGAGCATAATCCAACCATCTGTCGACCAGTTGTGTAGCAAAATAAAGATAACGTGGAAATCTCCAAAAGGACAGCCAAATTATTGTCCTTCAGATACAGCATTTCCCTGTTCATGAACATGCCCGCGGTAATCGTACTCTGCCTGTATATTAACCCAGGGGAGATGACACTGGCCACCGGCAAAAGGAAGATTGCAAAGGCAATCTTGCCAGATAAGGCAAGATAAACACGGCGCTCAGCTCCCGGTGAACCAGCCTGCAGAGGCAGAAGAGACTTTGCCGTGCCGGTGCTGCCAAGCCGGGCAGGAACCCTTCAACCGGGGTGGTGGGTGCGGGGGGTCCGGGACACCCCAGCCCTCACCGGCTGGGAGATGCGAGCCGGGTTGCTGCCTGTGAATATGCGGCTGGACCGTGCAGCCTTAAAGTTAAACACGCTGGAGCGGGAGTGGAGCCGCTCCTGACGCCTCTCCCACCGTCGGGATGCCGGCCCGGTGCAACCCAGAATCAGCCAAGGCTGCGGGTCCCGCCGCTCCGTCAAATGCCCTCCTTATGCGGCGGAGACCCCGCAGGAGAGGCACCCCCGCCTCCCGGGGAAAAAAAAAAGAAAAAAAAAAAAAAAGCACACAACACCTCCGAGGGGTGAGCCGAGGTAGGAAGTCCCCGGGAACAGCCACCTCGCAGCCGTGGCAGCACGACCGGACCCGGAGAAGCACTGCACTCGGGACACGGGGCTCCATCCATGCTGCCCCGTCCCGTTCTCGATCGCCGGGCACCGCAGTGAGGCATAGCCGTCAGCCCCGGGGCACAGCCAGGGACCGCCCGGTGCCTAGCCTGGACACCAGTTGCTCGACCCGCCGAGAAGTGGCTACAGGAGCCTGAGGGCGGCAGTGGAGCCCCGTGGGGGGGAGCAGGGCCCACGGGCGAGTGCTTCTCGACCACCACGGGGCAGACGGAGGATCCGCCCACGCAGCCCTCCGTTTCTCACCTCCTTAAGTTCCTTAGCCACGTCTTTCAGATCTCCCAGGACTAATTCCAAGTCCTCCACGATGATCTTGATCTGCTCCTTCACCTTGGCTTTGGAGGCTGCCGGCGGCCCCTCGGACGGCGACGAGGAGGAGGATGCGGTCCCCTTGGACTGGGCGGACATCCTTCGGGGCAGCCCGGCGCGGCCAGGGGGCACGCAGGTCAGGCGAGCGCGGCGGCTGCCGGCCGCCCGGCCCCCTCCCTCCTGCTCCTGGTGCTGCTGCAGCCGCTGCCGCCGCCGCCGCCTGCCCGCCCGCGCATCCCGCGCCGGGCGCGCTGAGCCGCGCCGCGCTCCGCCGGGCGGCCGCGCTGTGCAGCTGCCATCGGCTCCCAGGAGCGGCGCGGGGACCCGGCTGCAGCCCGCCGTGCGCCGCGCCTGCGCCTCGCCCCGCCCGCGCCACCGCCCGCTCCCGCTCCCGCTTCGGCTCCGGCCGGGGAGACGGGCCGGGGGAGGAGCGCCCGCCGCCCCCGGCATCGCCCCCGCTTGCTCTCCTGGGGGGGCGGGGAAGGCAGGGCGGCTCCTCCGGAAAAGGCGCTTCCCCCCCTCGTCCCTACTCGGCAGCCCGCGGGGCCGGGAGCACGGCGGTGTGTCGCTCTAGAGCCTCCCCGTGATCCCGGGGCATAGTGGCTGGTTGCACCAGCTCTGCCGAAGGAAAACGTTTACCGGCCAAAACAGCCTCCGAAAAGGGAAATCATTTTAGTGGCTGGCTCATTTCAAAATTCCAGTCGAAGCAGATAACAATGGTGCTTGTTTCTGGTCAAAAAAAGTCATAATTGGGAGGTTACACTAGTACGGCTCTGCACTCAAGCATCCTGGCACGCTCAATTTGGACTTCGCTGCTGTGAGGAGGCTATAGGAAGGGCGATATTTTGTAAATGCCACCGAATAGGTAAAAGCACTTGCATGTTTATGCCCACCCCTATGTGGTGCGGTGCAAAAACACAGTGATCAGTAGACCCCCTTCTACCCCTTCTAGTCAAGAAGTAAATGTCGTGCATCTCATCAGATAGAAATAAAAAAGTGCGTGAGTCAGTACAGCATTTATGAATATGCTAGCTAGCTCCTTCTCTGAAGTGGAGGCCAGTGCTGCTCCTGAATACATGCTTTCCCTAGCGTTATGAAGAAATTTATATGTAGGGCAAAAGCAAGAGATTGCTAGATATCACTCACCTCTGGTGGTTTTCCACCTTACTGCAAAAAGGTGGCATTGTTTTAGGTGTTTCTACCTCCTACTAGCTATGAACAGCAAGAAGAGGGCGTGCAGCCAAGCCTGTTTCGAGGATCACACTGCATGGTTGCAACTGGCTTTGATGCTTTAAATGCTTCTGAGAGTTTTGGCAGGCAGAGATGTTTTAACCTAGCTAAAGCAGGAGGGGAAAAGCAGAAACCTGGCCCAGAGCAGTGTGCCTGCACATAGTAAAAATCTCAACTAGTGATGAACAGTTCATCTCTGGGGAGGGTGTGGGACTGAGATACGACTAGACAGAGGCTGACAGCACTTCTTACTCTCTTGGGTTAGGTATAATTATCTTCCCACTTTTTACCACCATAAAACATGCAGTGTTTGGCTGAAATAATTTGTTGGTGGGCATATATTGTAATTTTCTTTTTTTTGCCAAGTGTTTTACAGACCTTTTAAGCAATGTCAATGAGGCCACGATCAAGAAGAGTTCATGTCTTTCCTCTTGACTTTCCTCAAGCGTCAGGGTAGATATTTTTCGTCTCACAAAAGCAAAAGAGCTTTCAACACTGACTTATAAAAACATTCCTGGTGGTTATTTTTGCTTAACTGTTTCTGTATGAGCAATAACATCATGTGATTTTTGAAGCTAGCAAAGTAATACAGTGAGAATTTCCAAACTGCAGTCACCACTAATTAGGAAGAAAGCAGCCCACAAGTTGTTTAGTAAGTTTTAATTAATATGTTTGAATACTATTCCTCAAAGGCGTTGTACAAACAGAAAAAAAACATTTATGAAAAGCTATCAGTGAAATTATCCATGCAGAAGCCTGTACATATCCACTATATAATTAGAGAAAAAAGTCTAGGTTCTGACAGAAATTAAGGATACTGTATAACATACTTAAACACAACATGGTTTAAATAGGTAAGGGGGTGGTTTCTACCACACTTCTGTAGAAATCATCAATGTTATCACAAAATTAATGACATATTTTCTACAGACCTCTACAGATCCTCTAAATTTTGTCTACCCTAATTGACGATTCATGGTTAGACATATTTTTCCTATACAATTGCTGACCTTTTTATTGTCTCTGTATACAGCCTTAGTCACCTCTCACTGTTAAATATTTTTACTTTAAGAAGCGAAAATTGATTCCTGTTCTATCTCATCAGTAAGTTTTGAGTCATGGCAAAACCTTAATCTTGTGGTTATAAAATTCGCAGACTTTTGAAGATATAAATCATGTCCACTTCACCAGTTCCTCCATTTTCACAGCGACATTCTTCGAAGAGCTGTACAAGATTATATAGTTGCTGATATTTTGTATTCATCCAAGTATCTCCTGCTTATCCCTGGAAAAAAAAAAAAAACCTGACAATTTTTCTGAGTGAAGTTCACTGTCCTACTGGTCTTGAAAGGAATTTTATGACTTTAAAAGGTATGTTTTACCTTGCTAAACTATGTCTCAATTGACTAAAAGGTAGTGTCCCACAGCAAAGCTGTCTACTAGTTGTGCTTTTGCTTCTGTCTTTGCAAGTAAATGTTATTTGTCAGTGTGTTATCTGTTTGTTCTTTTTGAAGTCTTTCTATCTGTACCTTCACCAAACCTGAAATGGCTAATGAGGGAAAAGAGGAGTAACTCTTATACTTGAAGTGTGCCTTCTGTAGGCCATTAAGGAGATGCAGGGGATGCACAAGAAGTCTCCTCAGAAATCTTGGAAGATCAAGTTTTTTTGGAAATAAAAGTTTAAGACCTTCAAAGTGCAGTTTACTGATCTTCCACTAACACTTTTTAATCCAGGATAAAGTACCCAAACAAAAACAAATAACAAAATAAATTAATACTTAGTAAAGTAATGTGGCACTCAGCCACACCATTGCCAGCTGTGATTTCATGAAAACTCAAAAGTTGTGTAAGGCTTGCCCTGATCACTGATTGGAAAGGACATCTCTCAAGAAAATCTCTCAAGATGCTGCAAAATTTTGTTTTGATGATTCAGTAGATGGCACTTTTCCTTTTGGAAAAAACTATCCTGTATCTCAGCCCAGTGTTAACATAGAATGAACTGAACACACACCCACACAAAGCAGCGATTTGATCATGCTGTTTTATTTATGCTATTTATTTTATGTGTAAAGTCACAAAGAGAGTTGGAAGGTACACAAGAAATCAGGAGTAATAGTAAAATGTACATGAATCACAGAAATAATCTTTCATGAGGGTCAGCCAGACCAGTCACATGAGAAATACAGAAGTCTAACTATTTTTATATTTAGTCACTTCTCTCATTACCAAAAAAAAAAAAAACCAAACAAAAAAAAAAAAAACAAACAAGAAACTTTCATACTTATTATTGTATGGGAATAGAAACCAAATGAGCACTTTAGCAATTATATATGTAGAACTACATCCCACTTTCCCCAGTTATTAGTATTTCAGATAGAAGAATTAACAATTATTTTGCTGTTGCCCATTGAAAGTATTTTGTTTGGGGTTTGTTTTATCTATCAAGGGTAAAAGTTGATAAATTCTTCTAGGTTAAACAAAACATCTTTAACCTGAATATTCTGATTTATTTTTAAAATTTTCAAACTTTCCAAATGAAGTTAAGGAATTTACTAAACTAAACTAACTGATTTGGGGAATGATAAAATCATTATGTATCCCTTTTTTGAATTTATGAGTTGTCCCTGGCTGGACTTCAGGTGCTACCAAGCCACCCTATCATTCTCCTCCTGAGCTGGACAGGAGAGAGAAAATATAATGAAAGGTTTATGGGTTGAGATAAGGACAGGGCAAGATCACTCACCAATTATCACCAATAGTAAAAGAGGTTCAACTTCAGGAAATCAGTTTAATTTCTTATTGAACAAATCAGAGTAGGATAATGAGAAATAAAACCAAATCTTAAAAACACGGCCATCCCCTCCCCCCTACTTCTTGCAGATCTCAACTTGACTCCTCATTTTCCCTACCTCCTCCCTCTGAGCAGCACATTGGGATGGGGAATTAGGGTTGTGGTCAGTTCATCACGTTGTCTCTGCAGCTCCTTTCTCTTCAGAGGGAGGACTCCTCACACTCTTCCCCTGCTCTAGTGTGGGGTCCCTTCCAGGGGCTGCAGTCCTTCAGGGACAGACTGCTCCAGTGTGAGTCTCCAGCAAACCTGCTCCAGGCTGAGCTCCTCTCTACACGGGGCCACAGTTCCCACCAGGAGCCTACTCCTGTACAGGCTTCCCACAACGTCACAGCCTCCTTCAAGCATCGACCTCCTCCACTGCGGACCTACATAGGCTGCAGGGGACAGCCATCCTCATCGTGGTCTGCACCACAGACTGCAGGGGAATCTCTGCTCCAGCACCTGAAGCACCTTTTCCCCCTCCTTTTCACTGATCTTGGTGTCTCCAGGGCTGTTGCTCTCATTCTCACTCCTCACTATGGTTGCATTTGCACAGGATTTTTTTTCTTGTTAAATATTTTGTCCCAGAGGTGCTATCACCATTGCTGATGGGCTTGGCCTTGGCCAGCGGTGGATGTGTCTTGGAGCATTGCCTCTATTGGGCAGAGGGGAAACTTCTAGCAGCTTCTCACAGTAGCCACCCCTTTAGTCCTTCCTCTACAAAAATCTTGCCGTGCAAACCCAATACATCCCTAAAGTAAATATTGCACATACGAGATAGGGAAGCAGTGAAAAAGTAAATCTGTGTTTTTCTTCCCAAATTACATTGTGGGAGAAATCTTAATTCCACTGCAACAGGCTTGCATATTTGACATGTGCTCATTAAAATATTCATTGAAATCTTCAAAATTAATCATAAGTTAAATAATAGCTATGAATTAAGCTATAGCACAATGCCACTAACTAACATTCTAGGTGTTTGTTTTCGTCTATTATCTTTTCTATGCTGAAAGAATAGTGGGCTAATCTCTTTCCAAAATGCTTCTATAATTTAGGCAAGTATGATGTGTTTTTCTTAATTCCTAAAGAATTCTTTAACAGTTATTCTGAGGACATCACAATAGCTATTTACACTCCAAACTGTAGTTCATTTGGGTAGAGACTGACTCTGCAGTTTAAGGAAAAAATTAAAAGCACTTTCTGAAGTGTTCTATAATTAAATGCCATTTTGTTATTTCACTTCTTTCAAAACCAAGTTATTCCCTTAAAAAGAAACTCAGGATCTCATGAAATAAACTACATAATTCTGAGTTAAGTTGTCTCTTTTCCAAACATTAACTAGCAAATATAATGGAAGTAAGAATTAAGGCAAAGGCACCCTTTCCAAGTTCTTGTCTTAGTTCTCCAACCTTTTTCTTCTTGGTAGTTTTCAAAAAATCAGGCATACCATATGTATGGTATGAAACTAGTCATATTGTGCTTTCAGTCAAGTGAACAATCAACACGTATTTCTTATAAGAATTTACATACCAGTAAAGGTGGTACAGCACTGATTATTCATAGAGAAGAGCTACAAGCATGGAGCTAAGTTTTTAAGAGACTGGACAGACAGCTTAGACTATGTTATTCTCCAGAGCAGAATTTTATGGAATCCAAATCTATTTTTGTTGCATGTCGTTTGTAATATGTATAATCAATGTGACGATAAAAGTTACTTTCCTTGTCTGGCAAATCCTCTCTTGAGTGATACTGTGGAAAAAACAAACAAACAAACACAAACTTTGTTATTTTAGCCTAACTTAAAAAACATATGCAAAAATTTCTCTATTAAATGAGAATAAAATGTCTCTCATGTATAACTCATGTTCAGTTCCATCAATCTGCCCAGGATGGAGCGTCACATTAGTTAACACAGTTCTAAGAATAATCTGTATAATGTCTCTATATTGGAATGCCAACTCCCAAGATTTATTACCACTTCACAGGGAAATAAGGAATACTACCAACATGGAAGTCCTCTTTGAACCACTTGTGTGTTCTATCAGACTTCACTGGTGAGCCGTAAAACAACCATAGCAAATGAACCATCCTTCTTTTTGTGTATTCCCCAGGCACTGATTTGCTTTTTCCTGTCAAATTACTTTTTCCCATCAAAATTGAAGTAGTGATATGTCTCCAAAAATGCCAACAGCTCTGAAAGTAAACAAAAGAAATAATTTCAATAATTTATTTTCTGCAAACTAGTCCTTGAGTACGTAGATAAACAAATGAAGCATATGACTAAAAAATATGAGTATCTGTTATATCTGTGACTTGTTTTAATTCAACAAAAGATTCAGTTTTCAGTGTAAAATTCAACAGAGTGCAACCTTTGGATCTAGCAAGACAGGCAAATAAAACCAAATTCAGCCAGAATACAAGCAGCTAGAGGTGATATGACATTATGAGCTTTGTCTCAGTTACGTGAATTTGGTCCATTCATATTATAAAATGGCTTCTAACATTGTGGAAATCATTCTCTTTGCAGTGCTTTGACTTGACAGCAATTCACTGGATAGGCAAGGAAAAAAAATCTATTACTTTAATACGGGAGAAGAAGAAAACTGACCTATATGCCTATGCATCCTTGAAAGATGCAAAAATGTATTTACTCTCACAGTAAACAGTTCAACAAAACAAATGTTTATTACATCTCTCTTGCAAACGTCCATCAAAATGTTTTTAAAATATAGGAATAATGGGAGATAAACTATATTTTTTCTGTGACAAATACATAATGCATAAGTGCTTGGAAAGAGTAGAAGTTTCTTTTTCAGTCTTCGAAACTGAAAAGCAAACAGGTTGTAGGACAGAAAGGAGAATGATGGCTGAATATGTTTCTGTAGTAATCCTAGAGCAATAATTTATATTTGTAATTTCTTATGCTTGTTTTTCAAAATCAGTTACTGGAAGTTATCTTTAATCTGATTTTACCAAGATTACTTTTTTGTTTACTGGCTAACTGTCTGCTAACAAATAGGTGCCTTTTTTTTTTTCCCTAAGGAGCTATTGATTGTTGTCAGATGCAAAGTATTTCCTGTGAAAGAATAACCTTTACCACTGCATTCACTTCGGTATTATGTTATTGCAAACATCTGGAGCACACAAGAAAAACACTGTCTGGATTTTTTCCTCAAGCACCTCAATTGGAATAGTCTGTGCAAGATAAATGCCAGATTATATGAGTAACCCAAATATAGAAAAGGACTGCAGTACAGTAGCAAGAATACAAAGGTGAAAAAGTGCAATTCTCTGACTTGCAGGCCTGCAGTGGGTTTATACAGCCTCTATCTCAAATCCCATGCTATCTACTGCAATTAAAAAACTATTTTTTTGTGTCATACACTGTAGAGCAAAGGTGAACATCCCTGCATGCAAGGCTTTCATTTTAGATTGATGAATTATCTATTGACAGGCAATGAATCTCTGCCACTTCCTCCCCTGCTCTCCAGATTCAAATTACATTAAAAGCCATGGTATAAACTAAGAGAAAGAAGCCAGGAGCATAAATAGAGAGGATCCATTACTGAAAGATGAACATACGACTGGATTGTGTGAGTGCCAAGTAGTCCCTTGAGATACTAACTGTTCTCCAAGTGATGGCATGAGAAAAGGCTGGGTCTATCCATGCCTCGCTGAACTGGGCTCATAAAGTTACAGACCCAAGCACCCAGGAGAATCAGTCAGAATCTTCTGTTCACAGAGAAGCATTCCCATATTCCACTCCTAAATGCAGGTAATCATAATTGATTATTCAGTAGTCACTAATTATTATATAGTGGTTTTGTTCTCTCTTACTAATTTGGATATTAATGTTGTTCCACTATCCTTTTTTGGGGTTTTTTTTTGTTTATTTGTTTGTTTGGGGGTTTTTTGTTTTAATTTTAAACAATATTTTCTATTAAACATTTTTTTCTTGAAAATTCCCACAACCTATATATATGTATACCTAGAATCAGTCACATCATTTTCAGCAGTTTCTCAGGACCTATGACTTTTCTTTGAAATGTCAGTTGCACAGTGACGCATACTGGTATGTACATTTTGTCTAATGCTTCTTTGAGAAGTGATGCCAGGTATTTTCAAGGAAGTAATATTTTCAGTGGATATCTGAATGTCTCATCCACCAGTCATTCAAACAAAGTAGCTGTTTTTTCTTACCTCAGCTTTGAATTTGTTCTGGAGATTTCCTGAGGTCTCAACCCATAGAGTGAGTCTAAATTATATTGCTGAATAAAGATACCTAGCCAATAACTACGCATAAATTACTTTTTTTTTTTTTTTTACAGATGTCAAGTACCATATTTAGTAAATTACCATATTTAATTAGCATTCAATATTCTTGCTTTAGGAGATTTTACACAGAATGATTGTAGTCTGAAAAGAACCTTAATAAACATAAGCACAGTGAATGAAAAGAAATTCCCTCTTATCATTTACAGTTTGAAAGGTAGGCATAATTCTATTTTTTGTTCCTAATTTAAAATATGCATTATTTTGTATTGGGATAGCAAATTTAGGTCACTCTAGAATCCAGAGATTAGTGAAGGAAGAACAATCTGAATTTTCTTTGGCTTTTGCCTTTGCTCAGAAGCTTAACATTTTGAGATAACTTGTTTGTGTCATTAGCATCATTTTGAAGTTTCTTTCACCAACTAGATTTCATCTACAGATAAAATGGCAAAGATCATAAGGCTTAATATAAACATGTTCATTTGTGTCTCTCTGATAATTTCTATTCTTTTCTCTGCACTTGAAAAATAATGCATCAGTAGTGTGCCTGACAGACCCGATAAGCCCCATTTAGTATAATTTACCTCTGTAAATTTGTGACTTCAATAACTTTGTCAGTATTTTATTTAAAAAAAAACAAGCAAGCAAATAATAAAGAAAGAGCTACAAAGGATTCTTGAAACTTCTTAAAACTCTTATCAATTTTGCAAATTGTTTGGAGTGAAATGTTGATTAAATTTTCCATAGATACTGTACAGCACTGACCTTCTGCTTTAGAAATTGTTTAAACTGGTGACACTGAAAGCAAATACAATCCTAAATCTGTGTAATCTGATAAAATGGACAATCAAGCCAACTCGTTCAATCAGCCAGCTCGTTCAGCCAACTAGTTTGGCCTGCCTTAGCCTGCTATGGAAAGCATCTCCTCTTTCTGTGTGAGGTCAAGGGAGTTCCATTCACAAATTTCCATGAGATTATGCCTTCCCTTAGATTCACATGTAAATCCAAGTTTTACAAACCTGATGAAATTATTACTTGCATTTGTGATTTGGGGATCCAAACATTTAATGGTTTCTTAATAATTTGCTACCGCATACAGCAACTATTCTAGGTACAGAGATTCCTTTAAAGATTGGGTTTTTATGCTAAATCCTGTCTGTGTAGGAGCCAAAGTGTTACTTGAGGTCTCAAGGTCCATCAGATGGAGCATCCTTTCTCTAGATTTGTAGAAGGCACATACTTAGATAATGCTCTGTTTTCACAGAGCACCTCCAAGTCAAGACAGAAGTAATTTTACTGTTGTGCAGGCTGCGTAAGGGAGTAAATGATCTATGTAATTTCAATCAGTAGAGTGAGAAACAGAAACTTGTAACTTCTGCCTTGTTCAAGATTTATAACATTCACTTCTGTTTTCTGCAACAGGAAGGATGTAATTACTGTGGATGTTTATTCAAGAAATGCAGAAAAATGTACCCCTTTTCCAGGATTGTCTCCAATGATCATTTATTCTGGAATGTTGAATATTTTATCAAACCTTGGCTTTTATGTGATGCCTTTTGAAGTTTGTAGACTTTCTGAATACTTCAGGTCCGTTGCTGCTGAGCAGCAGTTTATTACAGCTGAAATGTTTTTTGCATGTCATAGATTCTGAGTCTTTGCACCCACTAAGCTAAGAAGTATGAGTATAAGCTGTGCAATAATCAGAGGTAAATATAAAAAATAATCTCTTTGATTTGGCATTGCCTTTGACAAGACTTAATACACATACAGATACAAAGGCAAGGATCTCAAATCATGTTACAAAAAGGGTCTGTGCGGAATTAACTACTGTGGCTCTCTTATGTGTCATTTGCAATAAGGTGACTCAGCTTTATTTTTCTGCACCGATGACAAGTCAGGCATTAGAAGGCTTGGTAACTCTATTTCTGTTTACTTTTTCTTCTTACAAAAGTTACACATGATAAGCCATGAGAATCAGTTTTGAGTTCTTAGATTTACTGTTACTTTTACTTAGGAATTGTTAAAATATTTTTAATCATAATTATGCTTTAACCGTTGGACTACATTCCCTATTAGTGGGTGAACAATCCAGCACTTGGTGAATTTGTTTTTAAAGACATGTCTTTTGAAATATTCATGCAAGGAGGAAACATGTTTTAAAAATATTTTATTCTTAAAACTTAATAATAAGAAATGTAATAGCATGACACTAAACAGTCTTTATTTTTGTCATTTGTCAAATATTTTCAATACTATTGCCATACTCTGATAGGTTCAAAAATTGAGAGTAATAGTCTCTAAAGTGAGAAGAAATTCTTTAAATCCAATCAATATCCTTAAATATTTGGTGGACACTCTTTATATTAAGTGACAGGAACCATATGAGGACCTAAACAATTCAACATCACTCATTCACTTTTGGATGAGACCAGACGCGCTTCCATTCTTACACTTCCATTTCTTTTAGATACAAAATGGTGATTTGAGATGAAAAAATGTTGGCTTAGTTGTGTGGCAAGATGGGATACTTTCAAACTTTCAGTATCCTGGCATGTAATTCTTTGGAAAATGTCCCACGTACTCATGGTTTATTCCAGCTGGTGTGTAGCTTACTCCTGACGCAGTCAAGACCTGAAAACGTTTACTCAGTAAGTGTATAAAATTTTCTTGCATCAAACACAGAATCATTTTTTTTTAGCTCTTACAACAGTACTATTGTTTCCCAAAATTATTTTATTGATCTGTTTTTGTTCCTTTTGCTTTGATTGTCATTCATATGGAATTTTCAATCCTTAAAAAGGATAAAAAAACCTTGATGTTTTGTGTATCCATATGGTAATTATTTTCTTGACTTTTTGTACATTATCTTCATTCGAGATAAGGTAACATGTTGTGACAGGTGCACATATTAAAAAAAAGTAGGATTGACCACAGGTATCAATTTGATTCT
Organism: Nesoenas mayeri; assembly: GCF_963082525.1. Lineage (NCBI taxonomy): Eukaryota > Metazoa > Chordata > Aves > Columbiformes > Columbidae > Nesoenas > Nesoenas mayeri. Next base: position 45,824,482 of record NC_137542.1, on the reverse strand, counting down.
ACACTAAAAATTGTGTTCATACAACCACAACAACTAAGCTACAATCTTTAACAGCTTTGTTGAATAAAAGTATATACTTTAAATCAAAATTATTGGCAATCTGTGAATTTATTATATCAAGTATTGAATAACCTACAGAGCAGTTTTTTAACAGTGAGAAGCAGATCATTGCCCTACTCTTCAGGCTGTAAAATCATACTACTCTCTCCTCCTTATGACTTAATAAATCTTGAATTTTTCTCTGTCTAATGTCCTCCTCTGATTCCTTAGGACACTTCTGTAAAGGTGTATACCTGAATTTAGTCAGGAAGATTTTACGGTCTTCAACATCTTGAGTGAATTCTCTGATCGTTCATAGACAAAACGTGCAACAGGTCACTATGTCTAGCAATGTTTTAAATCCTGATAGTCCTGTGTTGCTCTTGGAAAGAAAGTCACAATGCCATACCTTCTTGAGTGGTTCTCCAGCAGATGGGGAATAACCAACTCTTGTTGGTTATTCTCATGGGATACAGCCATGTCCTTAGTATTTCCTTATGGTCAGACCAAAGCTGTTATTCTGGGAGCACGGTTAGGTAGGTGCTTTTTCTCTGTGAAACACAGAAGAAACTGCAACTCACAGTGACTGCTGACCTTCCACAGGTCAGATACCTTGGAGCTGATATCACAATGCTCAAACTTTTGTTTCTTCACATTCTTTTCAGGAATTAGACATAGGTTTAGCAGCATCATTGGACATGTCTATTATTGCACAAGCGTGAAAGATAGAAGCTGAGGACAAACAACCATCAGCAGAATAACTTTCTGACCTGCACTCTGCACACTACCCATATCAAAGGGTAATCAGATGAGAAAAGATCAGGAATGTCTTTGGAATCTGTTTCGATGGAGCAATGTTGCCTTAAAGTCCATAAAGGTGAAACCCTGTTAGGATACTAAAGTATATCATATAAGCTGTTGGCTTTCACGTACAGATTAAGTTTCAGGTCTGCTGTTAGATGATAAAAAGTTCTTCAGAGCATAGCTGTTGTCACACATTTGCCTGACTTCCTTATGTTGAAGTTAATGGGGCACTTCACTGTCGGACATACATGGACATTTCTGATATGATATCATTGTCTGAGGAGACTTGAATCTGCATCTTTGTGGAGCATTCCTTATTCAAGGATATCAGTGGCAGTAGTTCTCAGTCTTTCTTCTATTTCAAGCCACAAAACCTCTCATGAATAAATTTGAGGGCCAAACAGACAGTAAACCTTATGTCCCAAGGGTACAGGTCAAGTGTACTGCACATGAGGAATTGGTGATGCACTGCACATGCAATTCATTCAACATTTCTCAGGCAATCTGATACAAGCATTTACTTATTTTTTTGTATATCCATGAACATGGCAAAGATACTCAGTAGTGGGCTGGTATAGACAGAAAAACTATGGCTGGTTCTTGGTCTCCTCCTTTCATAGATATGAGCCAAAGACAAGCTGCAAATCAGATAAATTGTTCTGCTTCTGGTAGCTCGTTCCCATCTGCCATCTTTTTTCAGGTTTTATTAATCCTTTCCCACAGCATTTATTGGTGTGTGCTATTAATGCTTGTAATATTGTCAGCTAGATTGTACCTGCAGTCTGGTATGGATGTTGACATACTACTGCTCTCTTATAGGCAATAATGAATAGCAAGTATTTTATAATCATATCTCCCTTGTCTTCTTGTTGTAAGGACTACAGAACCTGTACCATCCCTTTAACCTTGTTTGCCTCTTCTTCCATAAGAGATCTATTAGTCATAGTGTTATGGTACCTAATTTTGTAGATGTTTTGGGCAAGCCCAACGATGCTCCGGCAAGGCACAACAGTCACAAGATGTGAGTTGCACCACAGAGTGGATACTCCTGTAGTCTCTAGGAGAGAAAGCTGCTGGAGATGAGCTGCTGCTGCCGAAGCAATTCTTGCAGCTGCAGTTTGTGTCAGTTCACACAGAGGTGGCAAAACAAATTGTATGTACCATAGTGCAGGAGGACCCTGAATATTAACTGATCTTTGAAACTTGTGGAAATCATACAGTGCTTTCAGTCTTTTCTGTTAAAACTGTTTGAACACTTAGAATAATTATATTTGATGTCTAGAGATGAAATCCAGGACTGAGAATCACACATGCATCATGACGAAAGCATTTATTTGCAAGGATCCTCCACCACCCATTTCTAATCTTAGAAATACTATCCTTGATGAGCTAGGACTTACACACAGATGATTCAAGCAAGTATATTTAAGCCATACCCAGGATTTAGAGACACAAAAACTAAGAAAATTGAATTAACAGGTAAAGGTTATTTCGTGAATGTATTACATATATTGCAGGTATATTGAGTAGTGTTGTGTATTACAAAAAGACTGGAAAAAGACACTTCAAGTACTAGTCATTCTCAACCTTTCTAAAGACATTCTTATTTTTGACAAGTGCAAGAATATATAGTTCTTCTTAAGACTATGTATTTGTCTTTTTAGATATGTTCTTGTTGTCTGTCATCTGATAAATTTTTAACAGGTAAAATTGGTATCTGAGATTTTTTAAAAATTCTTGCCAGGAAAAGGAAGAATAATTTGGTTATTGTGGGGACAGACAGTAAGGATGTGATGTTGCAGATTAAAAGCTGCCTTAAAGTGACCTCAGTGGCCAAGGCTAAAGTGGCAGTAAGTGCCAGCAGCCAGAGTGTGCTTGAAACCCAGATAAGAGGATCTGAAGGCCTCTGCTGAATCCTCATTCTGTTTTTCTGCAATCAGCAGCTAGAAGTTTGCAGGTGAGCCCTGGGGCCCTCCGATGGAGATCTGTCAAAGTACTTTGGCACTTTGAGGTTTGAAGCAGGAGAGAATGCTGCAGGCTCTGATGTGAGTGCTGAGGAGGGAAGGGAAAAAGACTCATGAGCTCTGATTGAGCACTAGAGGAAAGCAAGAACTGCCATTTCTGAAGCTGCAAGTAATAGGACTGTGGATCACTTTGAAGTAAGAACATATAGCAAATAAGTTTGCTTCTTCTTTCCTGTCACTAATGTACTCCATTCACTGACATACAGATTTTAGAGCAGGAACCTTGCCTACTCTGTTTATACCATACAAAATTAGACCCATCTCAGCTGGGCATTTGAGAATGTAACTGCTGTAACAAACCCAGGCACCAGTACAGGTTAGGGGAGGACCTGCTGGAAAGCAGCACTGCAGAGGACTTGGGAGTTCTGGTCGACAACAGGTTGACCATTAATCAACAGTGTGCCCTTGTGGCCAAGAAGGCCAATGGTATCTGGGGGACCATAAAGAAGAGTGTGACCAGCAGGTTCGGGGAGGTTGCCCTCCCCCTTTACTTTGCCCTGGTGAGGACACATCTGAAATACTGCAAGGACAAGGTGGGGAAGGAGGGAGTCCAGCAGCAGGCTATGAAGATGATTAGGGTTCTGAGGAAAGACTGAGAGAGTTGGGTCTGTTCAGCCCGGAGAAGGGAAGGGTGAGAGGGGATCTCATCAATGTTTATAAATATCTCAAGGGTGCATGTCAAGAGGATGGGACCAGACTCCTTTCAATGGCGCCCAGTGATAGGATGAGGGACAGTGGACACAGACTGAAACACAGAAAGTTCCATCTGAATATGAGGACAAATTTCTTTACCTTGAGAGTGACAGAGCACTGGAACAGGCTGCCCAGAGAGGTTATAGAGTGTCCTTCTCTGTAGACATTCAAAACCCACCTGGACACTTGCTGTACAATCTACTCTAGGTGTACCTGCCTCAGCAGGCGGGTTGGACTAGTCGATCTCCAGAGGTCTCTTCCAACCACAACCATTCTGTGATTCTGTGATTCTGTAAACTCTTTTAAAACCTAGCACAAGGATCAGTCACTCAAGACCTGGCTTCCAACAGCTGCCCTAGAAGGACAGATTGGGTTTAAGTATCCTTAGGCCAGGAGAGACTTTTAATCAGAGGCATCTCGTATGTCTGGGTGAATGAAAGTGGGATAAGCATCTTGCATGTCTGCCTTTCTTCCAAAAGAGTTCAGATTTTGTCAGAAGTGTGTCCTGGAGCAAATTTCTGAATTTACAGAGGCAAGTAGAGATGAAGACTAAATATGTTCTACTTTAGCAGATGAACTGTTGAGAAACAACCTCAAAAGTGCTAACCTGTCTCTAAATACTGAGTAGGTAGTTTCAATGCTGAACTCAAGCCAGCAGTTCCTACAGCAGAGTTAGCTGCCTTTTGTTAATTTCTGCCATGCTGGGGGTAAATATCTTTTGCAGACCTACTCCTGATCTTCCACTTCATACTTAAATAAGATTTTGTTTAGACAAAACTTTGCTTTCTGTGCCTAGAATCTTAAGTTCAGGCACCAAACACTGTACTTACAGAAGTTAAATATTTACTCAGCAGATTTAAACATATTGTCTCAAATTTAAACAGTTAAATTTCAAACATGTTAAAAAAATAACAAAAGGAAAACATTAGTAAATCTTTAGAGTAATAGTTAAATAGCTTTGTCATGCCATAAATACCAATTGACAAAATCTTTTTAGTTCTTGAGTTAACACGGCAAGGTCTCTTACATCTGAAAGTCACAGGTTATCTGCTTCCTTAGGCTGAAATATTTTAAGCAGTATTATGTAAAGTTTTCATGTTAGTTGAATTAAACTTCAACAAGCTGAATATATTCTTCATCAACACATATTACCAGCACATATATTTCTATAAACAAAGAATGCATCCTCTTGTCACAATACAGTGGGTTCCAACAACTCCAGCTTTCCTAAATCACACTTAAAATGATTGAAGCTATCTAATTTGCACAAAGGAACAGTAGAAAAGTAATTTAGGAACACATTTGGTTTCACATATGTTTGCAATAAAACTGTTGTTTTAAATGACTTAATTAGAACAGTTTGTCATACTTACTGGAAACTGGCATAATGGCACTGTTTGGACCACAGAAGTCAGAGAGGGAGTGAAAGAACGGGGAGTGGAAGGAAAAGAGTAAGTGTTTAAAAATTCCTGAAGAGTTTAAGTGTGTGTGAACATACATATGTGTTTTCTTGAGAGGAGAATTGCAAATTTGTTTTCTGCAATGTATTTTATCCTTGGTAAACTGTATTTACTAAATCTGAATCAAGCTATACTACATATCTTGCAGTGGCATCACACAGAACAAAGGCGAAACATGCAGTTACTGCTTTGAGTTTTCCTCCACAGGATTTTTTACTTGGAGCTTTAGTTACCAAGAATCTTCCTCAGAAGTCCTTCCAACACATTATGGAAGGAATGTTGATGGAAACGTCATGGCATAACAACCATCAGTAGTGACGCTCAGCAACAGTTTCCGGAATTCTAATGAAATACACTTACTGTCACTTCTGCTGCTGTCCTCAGAGCAGGTTTCTCCTTTCAGTCTTCTTTGCATCCAGGCTCTGACTTCCAGTCTCTCTGCACTCAGGTCCCTCACTAGCAAGGAGCTCACCTAGTGAAGAATTTTAAAAGCTTGCCAGACATAATTTTCTTTCCCCACAAGATCACTAACCTTTATTCAAATGCTTCATCTCATTTCATTTAACTTCCCATAGTATCATTGTTGATCTGGACACACCACAGAGCCAAGCTTCTTCAGACAGACCCAGTCAGATTTACACCTTCCATTATAGCTCTTTCTCCTCTTTGAAGGTAATTCTAGAATATTAATATGATTTGACTCAACTTATGAACAATAGAAATATATGCATATTATGCTTGCCCTTACACAGACTCAGGGAATACCTTTCACTAGCTACCTGTATGTTACTGGGCTAGGTTTAAAATATATTTAACAATTTAAAACAAAAAAAAACTTTAAAATTTTAGTATCTTCCAAAGTTCACAATCTATTTTTTTTAAGACCTCTTCAGTTAGTCCCACCAGTTAGTCAGGTGCGCAGGCTGAGAACTGAGAGAAAGCAAAGACTTGCTTATCACTAAGAATAAAGTTCTCCATGCTTCCCTACCAGACACACTTTGTTCTCTTCCACTTTAAATGGGGGAAAAAAAAAAAAAGAAAAAAAGAGTGAAAACTTTCTTTGGACATGTTACAAAATGACAGAAAATTCCCATTCAAATACAAGTTGCTTCCCTTATGCCTCAATGGTGGGGAATTATTCAATGTTTTGTGATTATATATAGCTGAATTTTAGCCCCTAATTTTAAGTTATGCAGGTTTTCTATGTTATACAAATGCTTTTTGTCATACTTTTATTTGATTTTCCTTGAGTGTAAGAATACTAAATAATATACTGAAGTCAACAGTCTGGAGCCATATGTATGATTGCCATTAGTAAAATCCACACACTTGAAATTAAATAGAGAAAAAATATATTAGGAAAAGAACAGCCAATATCAATATCGGTCTCTTCTCCTCCTTTTTTTTTTTTCTGTTATGATCCTGCGTGCCACAGATAGTGACTAAAAAATGTGAAGGTTTTTGCATGGTCCTCAGAATCAGCAATGAGTTTGAATCACAGATGGAGTGAAATAGAGAGATCTTGTCTCTGTCTTAGTTACATATGTCTTTGCTCAAACAGAAATTACAGTTATCAAGTCTGTAGTATGGCTTTTTTCCCATCAGCACGGTCTTTAGAATGAAATACTTCTGTGCTGAAGAGAGACCATCGTGCTGTTCCTTTCTTTTTTTTCCACTTTAGTCTAAATTCCATTAAAAAAATCTTTCTGAAGCTAGATTACTTTCATTTTTATAGCTTCTGGAGAGAGAAGGAATTATATTGGAATTTAAGTGATGGAGAGCACTGACAAGACTAAATATAATCTAAAAGAAAGAGGATCAGGAGAAGAATACTTGCAATGTGAAAACAAACAAATAAAAAACGGCCACCACCACTAATTTTCAGAATAAAGTTTGAGTTCTCGTGTTCTCAAAACCAGTCATACTTTCAAAACAATGTCCATTTTTTTGTCTTTAAGGAATCTATGTGCTCCAAGGATTTTCTTCTCTATTCTGCTTTGGAATGAAAACCACAAAATCCCTATTCAGTTACTGGATATGAAAAAGGAAAAGTAGAGCAGCGTGTTAGGGAAGAGGTGATGTTGAATGGAAATCAGTGGTCATTTATTCTTCAGACTGAGTAACAGGGAATTTATACAACAAGAAAGAAAAATTAAGTTGTGTATGTGTCAGCAGGTTGTATAATCTATCTGCTCTCATTATTTTTCTCAACACCTCTACTCATGTTGCTGCAAGTATTCCAAGCAGTAGGAATGGTTAAAAAGAGGAAGTATTTCTGAGAAAGTATTTCTACTCAGCTGAATGTGCATTTCAGGTTTGTGAACCCTTGGCAGGACACTAATGATTACTCAGCAAATAGTCTGGTAGAATTAGTGAATAATTGCAGAAATAAGGATTATTTGTATGTTTAGAGAATAAAGTGGCTGATCTATTGTCCCAGAATTGTGTACACATATTCACCAGGCTTGGAAAATTTTACTCCTTCTGAGTATGATACTTTTTACTTGATGCTGACCTAGGAGACAGTATATTAGTGTGCTGTCTTTGCACGTAAGCTAGGTAAGCTTCAGGAGAGCAATAAATGCCACGTCCATGATATAGATATGGCGCTTCACTGATCTGAAGGATGCTAGTCCTTTCATCTTGTGTAATATGCTGGTTTTGCGATTCAGAGCCGTTAAAAGGAGGTGGAAATGTACCACATGTACTAACACTCCAGATGTCTGCCTAGCTGAATAATAAACTAACATAAATAAACAGAAACTTTTCTAATTTTGACAGACATGTCACATGGGAATGCTTAAAGCTGTGAGTAGATTCTACCCACTTCAAATACAAAAGAATATTTAAAAGTTTTTATGCAATAACATGTTGACCCAGTAATCAGACGTCCTGTTCTTTTATTATCATATGCTATTAGACTTGTTGAAATGTACTTTAAAATGTACTAGGAAACGTATCTTATTGCAGAATAATAGTAATTTAAAATAGAAAAGACCAGTGAAGATTTTTTTTGTATGTTTGGGAGAGGGTATTTTTGAGGGGAAAAAAAAAAAAAAAAGTCTTGAAGTGATGAAAGTCAGAGATAGGTTATGGGACTGGATCATATATATATTTTCAAAATGAACTATCTTTTTTGTTTTCTTCTTATTTTTATTTATTTATTTCCCCCCTTGTTGTAGAATACTTGAACATGCTGTTGACTTTTAGCCAGGAAGCTCTGCTTCTCTAAGAGAGTGCTTTGGCACCTGTTGCTGAAATGGATGATAAGCTGCAAGTCACTTCTGACTGAGCTCAGAAGAATGAGAACAATTCATGAGCTCAATGAATGAGCTCAATTCATTATGATCATCTGTAGTGGCCTACAAAAGAACTTAGCATCTTAGTAAAATAATAGACAAGGCACTAAATTTATCTTAGGTCAAATAAATACTCTGCAGAGGTATTAAGACCTTATAGAAATCATGTGATAGTAGATGACTTATCATTTGTGTATAGTTTTTGTTAATTATTCTGTTTCCAGAGACAAGAAGAATAAAGAAAGGGGGCAGATCTAGAAGAGAGATCAGCTGGACAGACAGCTGCAGCTACTCAGAATAAAATCTTCTGGAGATGCTGGAGAGTGATAAATCTGTTTGGAGCAGAGTAAAATGCAAAATATTTTTTCTAAGCTTTCAGAGGTTGTACCACATATTAACAAAAGCAGAAAAAAAGCTGTAAAAGTCAACCAGAATTTGTTTTCTTATGTAAGAATATTAAAAAACTGCTTTTTAGACAATTTTCAAATTAAGTAGTATTTTACAGGAAATTGTACCTTTCCACACATAATGATCCAGACTCTACTGCTCCCAAGACTAGTGAAACATTATAATTATCGGTGATTAAAATGGTAATTAGGCCATCATCCAGTGATTTATTTTTTTTTAACACAGATACAAAGAAATAAACAGTCTTCTCCAATCTAAAAGGAAACTGCTTTAAAGAAAACTTCACCTCTGTTTCTTCATTTAACCTGTGGTTGCTGCCTTCCTGGATGGGAAATTTTAGACCTCACATCCCACAGCATGGAAAGTGCTATGGAAATATGAAATATTACAGTTCTGCAATGTTTAGAAAAAAAAATATCAGGTTTATGAATCAGATCCACTACCTGTTTTGATCACTTTGGTGGTGCATTTCACTTATATGATTGAGTTATGGCAAGCAGCACCATGTAGCATGCAAATGTTTCTTTGATGGATTGGATAAAACTAGCAAACAGTTACAGGGTAGAAATGTTACCCCAACCAATAGGTTGATGAAGGTTTTATGTTAGCTGCAATACTCTATTAGCGAGAGCATTTGGCACTATCTTCCAGGAAACACAAGAAGATCTTGTGTGAATTTTTTTCTTTCTTTCTTTTTTTTTTCTGCTGGAAAATGCTGGCTAATTTGAACAAAATACATTTGACATGAAGAACACTGGATGACAGTTTGGAGAAAAAAATTGTTATTACTGTTTTCCTAGGATTATATGATGCCACTACTAAATGGTTAGCAATTTACCATCTAGGGCAGAGGAGTTCCCTGTCTTGCCATCTCAGATATGGTAATACATTATTTTAGGGAGTCAAATCATCCATCAGAGAAGGCTAATAAAGAGAAAGAGAGGATGATAGTTTCCCTCAGGTCAGACATGCAATTTTTCTTCACATGGCAATGAAGATATTTGAAGAAAAGTAAAGATGTAGTGCCTCAGCAGTTAATGAGAAATAGCTCCAGTTCAACCACACAGATATGAGTCAGGACTGAGAATACACTGTGCTATGTCCTGTAGGTGGAAACATGTAGTCACATGATCAAATTTCTCACGGTTCAAGACACAAGAGAGAAATCTTTCAGCACAAAGACAGATCACTTGGGATACCTATTTCTAACATATTCTGAATATATTCTGCCTAATTAAAGTATTTCTGTGCAAATGTTGTGTTTACCATAAGCACAGTGGGTGTTCAATCCAGAATCAACAGATCTGAATGCAATTAAACAGGGAATCAGAGACACAGAAAGTCAACTGTACTTATATCAGTTAGCAATAGTTGCAGTTTTATTTACCGTAGCATGTGATATTAGATGGAATTAATTTGTTTCATTTATTTCCTACCAGAAGTCGTAGAATCCACATCACAGGAAATCCACTTTGTTATCAACTGCTGTATCAGCTGGCATCTAAACAGCTGTAATGTAGTAAGTTTATCTCCATCCCTTCACGCATCATGTTTAACCTTGCAGAAGTCAGTATGCTGCTAGTATACACTCCAGGCACCTGCTTTGCACTAACTGATAGTACAGGCCACTGCACTACAGACAGACTTGGGGCCAGAAAGCTCATTTTTGTTTTTAAGCATTTGAAGTCAGAGATCTACAGCATCTTCACATTAGACCATGTGAGTGCTCATAACCTACTACACTCACCACATGTCATTAATGTCCCTTCCAGGCTGCAAAGGAAGAAGTGCATGATGCAGAACCGTGGGCCAAGGACACAGACCTGCACTGCTGGTCCCTGCCCTGTAAGTTTCAGCTCTATCCTGGGAGCCTGAATTTCTAGGACCTTCACTGAACATTAGCCCCTTTTTCATGACAGGACACAACCCCACTGCTGGGCTTTTCAAAATGTGTTTAAACCAGCCTTGGCTAATCCTTGGGATCAAGCACTGGCACATAAGAATACAAGAGAGAGGAAAAAAAAAAAAAAAAGTTCTGAAGTATTTTGAGAATTATCTGTGCCTTCTAATCAAAGTAGAAAAATAATTTACATCACTCTGTGAGAGCAAAAAATATTTTTCTGGCAGTAAAACATAATTCTTCTGCTCTGTGTATCAGATGATCACCACTTAAAATGATACATTTAAGGAATTTAAGAAAATACATATTTCTTATCAATCAGATTACTTTATTTACTGGATTTTTTTTTCCATTTTATCACAAGATCCAGATTGTGAAAACATAAAAATCATACTTAATTCATATTTACTCCAAAAAAAGATCTTATTTTAAGTAAAATATGATTTAGTCCGTGAAACTATATGGAATTAATTCTGTTTTTAAAAACAGGACATGACAGACTTACAGTGAATGTCTCTTCTGGGGATGTGTCTCACAATTTAGTAGACTTAGACAAGATATAGCTATACGTTTGTTTGGAAAATGTCCGAGTACATTCGAAAAGTCAAGATGTGCAGCATACAGCTGGGTAAACAGTGCAGTGGGTGAGCAATTGGCTGATAAGCTGTGCTCAAAGGGTTGTCATAAATGTAGTTATGTCTGGTGACCAGTCACTAGCTGGGTTCCGCAAGGATCCATCCGAGGGCCAGTGCTCTTCAATGTCTTCATAGATGACCTAGACTCAAGACTTGAGGGATTGCTTAGTAAGTTTGCTGATTACACAAAATTGGGGGAAGCTATCTACACTCTTGAGGGCAGAGAAACCCTGCAGAGGGATCTAAACAAATTGGAGAACTGGGCAACCATCAGCCACATCAAGTTCAACAAGGGCAAGTGTCGGATTTTGCACCTGGGACACGGCAACCCTGGCTGTACATACGGACTGGGGGATAAGATGCTGGAAAGCGGCTCCATGAAGAAGGATCTGGGGTTCTGGTCGACAGCAAGTTGAACATGAGCCAATAGTGTGCCCTGGCAGCCAAGAGGGCCACCCATGTCCTGGGGTGCATCAAGCACAGCATTGCCAGCCAGGCAAGGGAGGTGATTGTGCAGCCTCACCTGGAGCACTGTGTGCAGTTCTGGGTGCCACAATATGAAAAAGATATTAAGCTACTGAAGAGTGTCCAGAAGAGGGCTACAAAGTTGGTGAAGGGTTTGGAGGGGAAGCCATGGAGAAAAAAAGACTAAGAGGAGACCTCATCACAGTCTACAGCTTCCTCACAAGGGAAAGAAGAAGGGCAGGCACCAAACTCTTCTCTTTAGTGACCAGTGACAGAACCCGAGGGAATGGCAGGAAGATGTGCCAGAGGAGGTTTAGGTTGGACATCAGGAAAAGGTTCTTCACCCAGAGGGTGGTGGAGCACTGGAACAGGCTCCCCAAGGAGGTCGTCATGGCCTCAAGCCTGTCAGTACTCAAGAAGAGACTGGCCAACACCCTCAGATGCATGGTGTGAATTTTGGGGGTTGTCCTATGTAGGGACAGAGTTGGACTCAATGATCCTTGTCGATTCCTTCCAACTCAGGACATTCTATGATTCTAGGGTCTACAATTCTTGCACATCAAAGCTTTTATTTGCCCTCCTGGCAAACATTTACAGGGAAAGAAAAGATAAATCGTTTCCCCTGTAAGCCTGACAGAAGGGAGTGTGCTTATATGAAGTAACAGTTTGTCTTCAGTTGTAGTAAGAAAACATTGAAATTGAAGTGCTTGCTGCTGTGCATAGAATTACACTGACAAGATAAATGGCTTCATCCATTCATAGTCCAAAACTTGTTCAATTGTAATAACATTTGGTAGATAAACACACTCTTGTTTGGTTTCCACTGAAATGTATAGAATTCACTAAGTTTTTACAAAGCACGTTATAATATCTGTCAGATGCCTGTGGTCTGAAAGTTGCATGTGAAAAGTACATACACCAGTGTCATTGGTCATGGAAGTAATTAAACAAATAAAAGAATCAGCTTTCAGCTTCTGGGATTTGATAGTGAACCATTTAGGAGTAACCAATCATTTCAATCATGTCAGGAGACTTTCAGTATAAGAATATACTGAAAAAACTTTAAAACAGAAAACATGGGAAGATTAAATCTGAGAAACACAAACAGGTAAAAGGCATAGTTTCTTAATAGCAAGGTAGTCAGAACTGGAGTACTCTTGCTAAGAAAGTTTCATTAACTGCTTGAGTGTAAAACATTTCTGGTTTACACTCTGTGGGCACAAAATTAAATTGCACAAAGTGTTTTAGCAGATTACTTAATTTGAAAGAGAAGGGGAATTCACACAGCACAAGCTGTCTGCACCTTCAGTTTTGCTAGAGTCCTCACACATGTCAGAGCACATTTATTAAGTGCAGTATTGCCAGATCACGTGACAAAAAGGAGATTTTTGTTATATTTTGTTTTAGGCAGGGTCTTTGTATAAATGCAAGTATTTAACAAATAATTGGCCAGTCAATGACAACTAGAAATATATGCTTTCATTCCTTATTTTGCAGGGTCAGCAATATGTCTTGCCCTGTACTGAGAATCATTCCTGCTGCTCTTATGGAGTGAGAGGTTTTGCCAGGAATTGTCTACAGGCCTCTCTGATGCCGTCCACTAATATCTAATTTGGAGGTCTGAATAGATTTTTTTTTTCAATAATAAAAACTCTATTGCTTAGTTTTTTATGTTGTAAATTGTTTTCCTTGGCGCCTCCATGAGCCAATTCACTGAATGTACTGATCAAGTGATCCTAATTTTAAATACATCTAATTGCTTTATGCTCTCATTTGTGAAACAAAATGACAGAACAAGCCTGCCATTTCTTTTCCTCTTTTGCTGGATTTTCAATAGCTATTTTATTAGTAGTTTTTTTCTGCTTTTCTGCCTATTTTACTTTCCTTCTGCTCACTGCAAATATACTTTACTTGAAGAAACCTTCATAGGTGGTTGAAATAAGTCTTGTAATTCTACACTCACTGCTTCATTTTGGCCCTCTGTCTTTTAACTTTTTTATGACTCCCAATATTTTCCCTTTCCAGATCCTTTGTGTTACTTAAAGGCTTCTGCTTATTGCTTATAGTAACTTTTATAACCTCTAACCACAGTGGCTTCTGTTTCCCCATTTCCTGTTTAAGTTTGGAAAGAATGAATTTCTACTATAACCTCTACAAAAGTATTTCTATATTTTCCAGTGTTCTGGTGGTGACTTCACAGACATTAAAGGATTCAGCAGTTATTGTTCTGGGCATGAAAACCACTTTTTTTTCCAATTTTCCTGAGTACATCTTCACTGTTATAAATCTATAGTATCTTATTTGTATCTGTTGTGATCATTCTGATCACGAGATCTACTAGATTCTCTTAAAACTCAAATTCAGTAAATTATTTTATATTATTTATTGGGATTGTAAGAATCCAAAACCGGTATCATTTAAGAAACTGGACAATGTGTCTAAATAAACAAGCCCAAATAATATATTGATTTCCTTTGGCAATACTGAAATTATTGCAGTCAAAAACTCTTTTCAATTGTCCTCAGCTGTAAGAATTTCAATAGATTCACTATCATTATTCCAATTTTTAAAATGTGTTCTTTGTTTGCACTGTTTTTCTTACTCAGTAATTTGTTCTCGTGTATCTACAGTTAAATATTACTTAAAGAAGTGAAAAGAGGAAAATATTCAAGGGGCCTCTTCATGGTGGCAACCTGCCAAGCCCATATGGATTATATAATACATGCCTCCTGCAAGTCCCAACTGTATAGTTAGTGGTGGTCCCTGACTCTCTGGAACAGCTAATTACCAGTGTCTGCTCACTAACTCCACATATATGGAGTCAGAACATTGTCCCGGCTTTTAACTTAGTAAAACTTTTTTGATATCTATTTTAGCTGTGTCAGATTCTGAGGATTAAACCCTCAGAAGTGGAAGATGCTATACTTTAAGAATCAAAAGGAACGTAGGTTTAATTTCCTGATGAAATTGGTAAGCTTGTCAAACATTCTGTATCTCATTTTTTAAAAAAAAAACTGTGCAAGAAGTCTTATTACTGTTATGTAAAACACAGGAAACCAGACACATAAATATGGGTCTTGACAAAAATGCTCTTAGGACACCCTCCATGCATAAACACATCACTAATACTAGAAGATGAAAATCAGCTGCTGTGAGATAACACCTCTGAGACGTCCTGAGATGACATTCATAAAGAAGGAGCTTTGATGGAAAAATAAATTTATGTATACAATAAAAATACTACAGTTCTGTGCCACATGGGTGTATTTGCATTATAAAGCCTCAATTATTGTATTAAAAAAGATACATCTTTAACAAATAGATGCTTCTGTTCTGATTGCACAATGGCAGAAAGTTTAGTCTGTATATTTGGTTTCCTTTGTTTGAAATGACAGATGCAATAATCTAAATGGTGTTATTTGGTTTGGAACAATAGTGTAAAAAACCCAAATAATTATTAAATGTTCCATGATAAGCAAGACACCTATTCGAACAATGACCTGAACACATAACTATGTATGATGTTTATTCTGAATGTCATGAACTGCTACTTGGATAAATCCAGTTCCAGAAGCAAAACTTTATCCTGGTTTCTGCATGAAATGGCTCAGATAGAAAATGAGGAGGAATTGGAACTGCAGCAATAATTCAGTGCTTCTCCAGCCCTTCAAAGCCTTCAGTCCTTCCTTCCATTCCAGTAAATAATAAAACAAAGATTCTAGCTGTGAAAATTAAATTTATTATATTGTAGGGCAAAGCACTGATTGAAAAAAATCCATCTCTCTAGTATCTAAAAATAAAGAAATGCAAATGGAGTCCATCGGAGAAAGCGGGTCAACAAGTATCCCAACATGGAGTCAAACCAAAGAGGCAGATTTGGAGAGTGACAATTGTCACGTAACAATGGGGCCCTAGATCTTCAGAGAGAGAATAATCCTGGAAGAAATATTCATTATTTTGTATTCTCTCTACAAATATTAGTATCTGCATGCATTTTGAGAACAGTACAGGTGCCACAGTTTCATCGTTTCATAGCACCAGATTAATTTTATTATCAGGGAAGCTGATAATGTGAACTGTAATGTGGACCTTACTCGTGGCACACAGATCAATACACTATTGTAGAATAAAACCAAATTTTCAGTGACAAACTTTTTTGTACCTAGTTGTCAACTTCTAGTTGGAACACCTCTGAAACATCCTGTTTCAGACAGCTTCTGCAGCTGTGCAAATGAAAAAAAAGAGTCATCTCCTTGAAAAAGAAATTTCTCAGTCATTGACTAAGAGGCTGGTGAAATAGTGTTCCTAAGAGGATGAACCTTCCACATGGCAAAAAGCTGAGGGGTTGAAGAGAAGTTTTTAGTTAAGGCCAGCTTCCTCTTGATCAAAACTCATCTCCTTGTCTCATTAAACTTGTCAAGACTGAAAAGCTCGGCAATCTGCTTGGTTTTAAGCAACCTCTAATTTTTCATTAAGGGAGCTGTCAGAAATGACCATAGTACTCAATTTGCAAAAATGTGCTTTAGTTCTCTCCAACTCATCCACATAGACAGCCAGATTTCTATCCTCCAAAATTACTGCAATAGAATATGTCATTATGAACAGATACTAAATTCTTTTAGGTCTGTTGCATGAAAATCTGCTGTTTGCAACCTAGCTGAAAGTCCTCTTCTCTCTACTCAATGACAGTGAAGCTGTGCTACCTATATCTCTTGTTGGGGGCCAAAACAAAGAGTGCACATAGATATGTGTGTTATCATCAGCAGCAGGGCTTGAAGTTGAGTGATAAGCTGGATGGTGGTACTGTCAATGCCAATCAAGAAACAGAGAAAGTAAGAGGGAGAAATAGATGGTTTAGATTAGATAAGACGATAAAGGAGAAAAGAAGCTGATCTGCAAGTTGTTGTCATAGAGATATTCACTAACTACAGGCTTATAGATTAGATCAAATTTAGAGAGAAAAATCACAGGAATAGGTTGAAGAACCACTGAATTGCCTTCTGATGCTGCACAGGTTTAAGGAACAGTTGTAATGGCTGGAGACAAATTGGTAGACTGTGTGCTCCTGTGAGCAAATAAAGGACAAGATCTTACAAGAGATTATTTTTCGTATCATTTCTTCTTTTGAGACCACATCTGGAGTATTGTGTCCAATTCTGGGCCTCTCAGTTCAAGAAGGACAGGGAACTGCTGGAGATAGTCCAGTGCAGAGCAACAAAGATGATGAAGAGAGTGGAGCATCTCCCTTATGAGGAAAGGCTGAAGGAGCTGGGTCTCTTTAGCCTGGAGAAGAGGAGACTGAGGGGTGACCACATTAATGTTTATAAATATGCAAAGTGTGAGTGTCACAAGGATGGAGCCAGGCTCTTCTCAGTGACAGCCAATGATAAGACAAGGGGCAATGGATACAAACTAGAACATAAGAGGTTCTACCTAAATATGAGAAGAAACTTCTTCACAATGAAGGTAACAGAACACTGGAACAGGCTGCCCGGGGAGGTTGTGGAGTCTCCTCCTCTGAAGACATTCAAAACCTGCCTGGACACCTTCCTGTGTAACCTCATCTAGGTGTTCCTGCTCCAGCAGGGGGATTGGACTAGTTGATCTTTTGAGGTCCCTTCCAATACCTAACCTTCTGTGATTCTGTGAAGAGAGAACACATGTGATTTTGGATGAAGATTAACAGTAGTTTTAGAACTTATGAAAGAGGAGGAGTCGATAAAGATAGATTCATGGGAACTTAAAAAATACCCACAGGGAGTTAAACTGAAGAAGTTCTGAAGTGGAGGTGGGAAACTTTGGACGAAGATATCAGCGAGAGTTTTAAACTAGTTGGTAGAAAAAAATGAGAAGTAAGGTAATTAGACTACTCTTGTCTTCTATTTATACAACATTATTTGTAGGAAATTGTTACCATCAGCATGAAATTCCCTTTCAGAAGATTTTAAACAAGTATGGTATAGCATAACAAGTAACAACTATCACTAAAAATACACTACCACGGCTGAGCACTCCAAGTTGTACAAGTATTTGGTAATGTCACTGTCCCAGGTTAAATGAATAAATTAAGTGAAAAAAATCAGGACATAATATCCAGTTTAAATATACAAGTGTACGGTACAACTTCTTTTGTAGACTATTATAATTTCAGAACATTTTTAGAGCAGTATAGTCAGCATTAAAGATACCTGTTTATGTTCAATGTCAGTGATATGAAAACTAGTACAATGTAAGAGAATAAGTCAGGACAAAATTAGCATGTAAACCTTTCCAATACTCCAGTTTAAAGTCACTGGCAGTTATTCCAAATCTAGAAACCTGTCAGTTCCAAAGCATGTGCAATATTGCCTTGATAATGGATTCTTAATAACCTACCAAAATTAAATGTACGAAGGACATTAATTGCCAAGTCCCTGTATGTTGACATATCTCTGAAAAACTTGGCTCCATGTTCAGCAGCAGACGAAAAACAAATGAACAAACAAAGCTCCCAACAAACCAACCAACCAAAACAAAACAACCTCCCCCAAGCCTCCCCTCCACACAACAAAACCATAAAATATTGTGCAACGCTGAGAAGGGTCAGGAGAACAGGACAGAGCACATCATTTTGCCCTATAGAGGACCTTGCTGCATTAACATTTTAAGTAGTCGGTGTGGTTTTGATTTCCACATCTCAAGAAGGACATAGGGCAATTGAAAATGTACAGAATCAAAACTAAAATAATCATAGGATGGAACAACTGCATTGTGAGACTGAAAATATTGACATTCTTAATTAGGGCAAAGTGTCAAGTGGAATAAGATCAAGGTTTACAAAATCATGAAAACAGATAAGGTGTGTGACATTCACTGAATTCTACAGTAACTAAAGTCCAATAATTGAAATGAGAAGCAAATCAGTTTAAAAGAGTTAAAGGAAAATACTTTTTTAAATAGCATCTAACTAACTTCTGGAGTTTATTCCTAAATACAGTTGTAGAGGAAGTATCACCAGATTCAAGCAGGCGTTAAACAAAATAATGGAAAATAAGTCTATAAGAGACAGGCAAGGATGTTGCTTCCAACATCCACAGTGTACACATTGACCGAGGCAAGTACTATGCACCACAGAGAGTGGCCTGGGTTGAGATATCTTGCTGAAGAGCGCCTCCCACTGCCACTGGCTAGCTGGGTTGCTGAGTTACCACTGAGGCATGTCTATCCTGTTTTTATTTTTAAACAGTTTCCTTAGAAAACAAACCCTTATCAAACTAAACACACACACACATACACACAGGTGGTATCACTGAAATCTAGAAACTGACAGATTTTTATAGTGTTCACTAGGCTTTCTATTCAACTTCAAATTTCTTTCTTACATGATGAGTATCAAGAATACCCATGCCTAATCCTTTAATATCTCTGATTAACACCAGTATTAGCATAACCTGACTCATCTTTTCTGAAAATTCTGTTCTTCCTCTTGACTTGATTTCTAGTTGTGGTGGGTTGAGCCTGGCTGGATGCCAAGTGCACACCAAAGCTGTTCTATCACTCCCCTCCTCCGGTGGACAGGAGATAGAAAAATATAACAGAAAGTTCATGGGTCAAGATAAGGAGAGATCACTCACCACTTACTGGAAACGGGAAAACAGACTTAACTTGGGGAAATCAGTTTAATTTATTACCAATCAGATCACAGTGGGATAGTGAGAAATAAAACCAAATCTTAAAAACAACTTTGCCCAACCCCTCCCTTCTTCCCAGTCTCAACTTCACTCCCAAATTCTCTACCTCCTTCTCCACAAGTGTCACAGGGAGACGAAGAATTAGGGTTGTGGTCAGATCATCACATGCTGTCTCTACTGCTACTTCCCCCTCACCCTATTCCTCTGATCCATCGTGGGGTCCCTCTCACAAGAGACAATCCTCCATGACCTTCTCCAACATGGGTCCTTCTTGCAGGCTTCAGTTCTTCACAAACTGCTCCAGTATGGGTCCTTTCCACAGGGTGCAGTCCTTCAGGAACAGACTGCTCCAGTCTGGGTCCCCCACAGCGTCACAAGTCCTGCAAGCAAACCTGCTCTGGTGTGGGCTCCTCTCTCCAGGGGGCTGCAGGTCCTGCCAGGAGCCTGCTCCAACACGGGCTCTTCACTAAGTCACAGTTTCACCCACAGCACATCCACCTGCTCTGGTGTGGATATGCTACACAGGCTGAGTTGGATCTCTGCTCCACTGTGGGCCTCTCTATGGCTTGCAGGGGACAGCTGGCCTCACCATTGTCTGCATCACAGGCTGCAGGGGAATGCAGGCTCGAGTTCCTGGAACATCTCCTGCCTCTCCTTCTTCACTGACCTGGTGTCTGCAGAGTTGTTTCTCTCACATGTTCTTGCTCATGTTTAGCTGAAGTTGCACCTTTTTTTTTTTTTTCAGCTTCTCAAATATGATATCTCAGAGGCTCTACCAGTATCGCTGATGGGCTCAGCCAGTGGTGGGTCTATCTTGGAGCTGGCTGGCATTGATTCTATCAGACACAGAGGAAACTTCTAGCAGCCTCTCACAGAAGCCACCCTTGTAGCCTCTCCACTACAAAAACTTTGTCATACAAACCCAACACACTAGTGGTTTTGTTTATTGTGAGAGTAGGCAAAATGACATTTCCAGAACAAGCCATGCTTAAGCTCACCTTCTGTTACAAACTCATTCCACAGCTCTTACCACACAACAATGTGATCATCAACACTGCTTAGAAATAAACTGCCACTTCATTCTGATTTATTACACAATTCCCTTAGTAAACAGAAATGGAAGCAATCATTCCTGAAAGATTTTAAATCTTAACCAATTAAGATACTCAGATAGGGGTTGTTTTCCTTTGGGTTTTTGTACTGATTCTTTCACAATGTGTTTCTACTAGTTTAGTTTTCTTCTTCATTTTTCCAGCTGGACAGCAGAATACAAAATGAACACTTGTTTTAAGGAATTACCTTCTGGCACCTATTTGTTCCCCTTTACTTTATTGCTGACTATTTTTGACAAGGATTCAATAGGTTAGTTTTCATGAAACTCTTCTTCAGTGTTTTGGAAGCTATGATGATGAAGACGATAAACTTTACTGATATTGTACATTTTTGCATGCTTATCTACATATAAATATCTATAATTTTGTTTTAAAATTGTGTAGAAAATAAAATATCCACTCTTGATATCTGTAAATTTATTAAGAAAATCCTTATACAGATAGTAGTGGTTACACTCAATCTAAAAAGATAAGGGCAGCCATACTTTATTTGAATAAGTTTTATTTAAAAACATTGGACATGCAAAAAGAAGAAATTAAAGGAACTAAGGTACTGGGATGTGAAGTGCTGTAGTTTAAAAACGCTTCAAACCAAAATAACTTTGTATGTTTAGATCTCTTAAATTACACTGAGCATTAAATAACATACAGCACTCTGTCCCCTTTTCTGGTGATGTACATGTGAGGGGTTGGCAATTCTCTACAGAGGTCTGTAGAAGTGTGTGAGTAAAAGGAGGAAAGATTTACAGCTTTCTGAATTTTAGAACAAATGCCATCTGGACTAATTTGTGAATCCAGCAGCACTGCTTCAGTTCAGCTCAATACTCAGGGAAAAGTCTGAGTGGGAGTACAGTTATAGAGAGGAAAGCTATTGACCTATCACTAATTTGTATGCTTTAGAAGTCTTCTAGTAGATTTTAGGAGATTCTGTTCAATAGGTTGCAGCACATTTGAATAAGGCAGTACAAAACATTTTATAGGGCATTAGTCTCATCAGAAATCAAGTCCCAGCTTTAAACAAATAACATGTATCCATTTGGCTTCTGCTTTTGGGCACAGAGAAGAATTCAGTATGCATGGTGCTGTGTAGATTGCATCTGCTATTTATCACATTTGTGTGACTGTATTTTGCATCTGCTTGGGTGTTGCTACCATCTCTTTAAAATTTAACTTTTATACAGGCTATCCCTAATACTTGTTACACCACAGCCTGAATTTCCCAAACAAAGTATGAAGCCAAATATTTCTAGACCCTAAATAATAGCTGCCCTCTTCCTATCACTTACCATCTACTGTTTTTGGACAAAATGCAATATATGATACTTCCAAAAATTCACATGTGCTTCAACTATTGATCCTGGCCATACTAAATTTTTTCCTGTAGTTTTAGAAATTACTGAATGAAACATCCAACGATAATAGGATACATACATTCACCAGCTTTATTTAATGTAAATATTTGGTAATTTTAAGACAAACTTCTAAATGAAAATCATCTGGGAATATTCAGATGATCAGCTTTTTGCAACATCAGTTTTGATTGTTCCTGATTTGTAAAATGCAATGGTGGCCTAAAGAAGAAAAATAATACTCTTTTAAAAGGAAAACAATCTGAATTCGGATAATAATGTAGATTCTTGCTGATTATTGCTTAAGCCAAGAAGGAGTCTCAGCTATTTAGAAACACAGATCTAGCAAAATATACCTCATGGTTCTGATTTTGCTTCCTTGCTAATTGAAAAAGAACATAATTCACAGGAGTTACTAGAACTGTATTTCCATTAAAAATCAAAATTATAGCAATAGCCAGAGAATGGCTAATAAACGTTTCTTTATAGATCTCACTATGATCTTATCATTCTTTGTGCCATATAACAAATTCTGTTCTTGATTACAGCAAATGAGCTATTGCAATCAGATGGCACACATTGCAGCTGGGATTGCACTCACATTGCGTTATGTATAATGACAGCAGTAGTTGATCCAAAAAGAAGTATTGTTGGTAGGACAAAGATAATGCTTTTGAAGGCTTGTTGTATCTCTGAGCATCAAAACATCTTTAAAAATAGGTATTCCATAATATTTTATTGCCATGGAACTGATTTAATTGACTCCATGATTCCAATCAGTAATAAAACTTGACAAGGCATCCAGGCAGGCTTTGACTAGCAACATATTTCATTACTCACTTCCTATGGGAAAGGAGCCTTTTTTGACTGAAAATTAAAATTATTTGGTGCAGGAGCAATGTTTAGAGATTGCTTGAGGCCTCAGAGGTACACTTTAGGATTTCACCCAAAATGTAGCCATCAACTTCATTTTTGCTTAGCAACTGCCAAGGAGTATAAGTGCCTAAGCTCAGGAAAACCCGTTTCTGGTCCTTGGGGCTATTCCTCCTTGGGGACAGGATTTTGTTGAACTTCTTCAGACTCCAATCTGATGCCTTCTCCAGTTTGATGAGGTTCCTCTGAGCAGCTGGATGACTATTGAGGTGCACTTTGCTCCATCATCCATGTCATTAACAAAAATGCTGACCAATATTACATAACACAAGTTTTACAGAAATCCAAAAAATGAAAAATTTACTGGGTCCAGAGAGCACCAACAAGTTTTACCAGCCCTGAGAGACTCCCCATGGCCTCTCCTTTCCCAGCCCAGCACCACCCCCCAGTTCTGTCAATCCATGCCCCAGTAGTGCTGCAGTAGGGCTGGTCTCCAGCTCCCCACAGCCCTGCTCTACCCAGCATTGGCCCTGCTGAACCAGTCCAGATCCACAGGCTAATGTCCTGGCATAGGCTCAGCCTGTTCCTGTCGCCATCATCCCACTTGACCATCACAGGCTATGTCTGACCCTGGTTCCCCTCACTGGGCCTGATCCTGACCCCCACCTGCACATTGACATCCCATCCATCCCTGGACATCACATCCATCCCTGTCACCACAGCTCTGTCCAGCCATCACTGAATCTGACCCTAGCCTTGCCACTATAGAGTGACTCTGTAGCTTGACCTCACACTCATTTCATGATCATGGTACCATATTATGATCTGGATTCATGGTTGGATCTGGCCACCTTTTCCAGGTTTGTCCTGCTGACTTTGCACAAGTCCTCACCTCAATGTCCTCTCAGTGGCTAGCCCCTACTCTTGTTACTTCCCAGCAGAAAAGTGAAATAGTTTTGCAGACTATTTCCATCCTGATACTGTTAAAACAGAAATACTTAATCCATATGTAATTCACACATGGGTGGATGCTGCAGGACTTTCTGCACTCAGCCTATGGAGAGACAGATTCACAATTCAATATGTGATTTTAAATGGTTGTAACTCATTCAAATTAAACCAAATTACTTCCACTATAAGATTTTTTTTGTAAGTGCCATTCGTGTGTCATATTTCTACTTGCAAGACTCAGCTTTTTTTCAGAGGAATTCTTCTAAAATAGGTAGTTTTTTTAATATTGCAAGGACCTTTTTGTTTTTCCCCACTTACTCTCAGAAATAATCTAAGTGCACTTCCTTTTGAAAATAAGTGACAGGCAAAGATCAAATAAAAGAAAGAAATATTTAGAAAATCATTCAGAGTGAAAATCCATAGGAAACCTCATTTAAAATAGTAAGTATTACTCTGTTGTACTGAAGAAGGCAAAATCTCCATTTGATGCCAGCAGGTTTATCTGACGATTCTTTTAACTGATAGTCTTCTTCCCTCCTGTGTATTTTTTCACCCCCTGTAGCTTCCCAGAGGTGCTACTATTTGGACATGAGCCAGCAGTGTGCCCCGGCAACCAAGAGGGCCAACCATGTCCTGGGGTGCATCAAGCACAGCACTGCCAGCTGGGCAAGGGAGGTGATTGTCCCACTCTCCTTTGCACTGGTGCAGCTTCACCTGGAGCACTGTGTGCAGTTCTGGGTGCCACTGGATAAAAAATATATAAAGCTATATATAAAGCTGCTGGAGAGTGTCCGGAAGAATGCTGTGAAGCTGGTGAAGAGTTGGGAGAGGAAGCTCTATGAGGAGCGGCTGAAGTCACTTGGTTTGTTGAGCCTGGAGAAGAGGAGACTGAGGGGAAACTTCGTTGTAGGCTGCAACTTCCTCGCAAGGGGAGGAAGAAGGGCAGACACTGATCTCTTCTCTTTAGTGAGCAATGATAGAACCTGAGAGAATGGCAGCAATATGTGCCAGAGGGGGCTTAGGTGTGGTGGAGCACTGCAATAGGCTTCCCAGGGAGGTAGTCATGGCCACAAGCCTGTCAGTATTCAAGAAGAGACTGGACAACGTCTTCAGATGCATGGTGTGAACAGTCGGGCTGTCCAATGCAGGGACAGGAATTGGATTTGATGATTTTTTTGGGTCCCTTCCAACTCCTGATATTCCATGATTCTGTGATTGTGTTAAAAATATGAGCTGATCAACTATGGTCAAATAGCAATTTTATATATCCTTTATGTCAAAGGACATGGAAGAGGTCCTTGATACCTTCTTTGCTTTGATCTCTCCTGGTAAGAACAAGCTTTGGGAATCCAGGGTTCCTGAGAAAGAAACTCACAGAATCACAGAATGCTAGGGATTGGAAGGAACCTCAAAAGATTATCTAGTCCAATCTCCCTACCAGAGCAGGAACGCCTAGATGAGGTTACACAGGAAAGTGTCCAGGCAGATTTTGAATGTCTCCAGAGTAGGAGACTCCACAACCCCCCTGGGCAGCCTGTTCCAATGTTCTATTACCCTCAATGAGAAGAAGTTTCTTCTCAAATTTAAGTGGAACCTCTTGTGTTCCAGTTTGAACCCATTTCCCCTTGTCCTCCCATTGGCTATCACCGAGAAGAGTCTGGCTTCATCCTTGTGACACTCATCCTTTACATATTTATAAACACCAATAAGGTCACCCCTTAGTCTCCCCTCCTCCAAGCTAAAGAGAACCAGCTCCCTCACCCTTTCCTCCTAAGGGAGATGTTCCACTCCCTTAATCATCTTTGTTTCCCTGCACTGGACTCTCTCCAGCAGTTCCCAGTCCTTCTTGAACTGAGGGGCCCAGAACTGGACAGCATATTCCAGGTGTGGTCTCACCAGGGCAGAGGAGAGGGGAAGGAAATTCTCTCTGGACCTACTAACCACACCCCTTCTAGTACACCCAGGATGCCATTGGAATTCTTGGCCACAAGGGCACAGTGCTGGCTCATGGTCATCCCGCTGTCCACCAGGACCCCCAGGTCCCTTTCCCTTACGCTGCTTTCTAATAGATCCTTCCCCAACTTATACTGGAACCTGGGGTTGTTCTTGCCCAGATGCAAGGCTCTACACTTGCCCTTGTTTTATTTCATTAAATTTTTCTCTGCCCAACTCTCCAGCCTGTCCAGGTCTCGCTGGATGGCAGCACAGCCTTCTGGTGTGTCAGCCACTCCTCCCAGCTTGGTGTCACCAGCAAACTTGCTGACAGTGCACTCTATTCCCTCATCCAAATCATTGAT
Source organism: Nesoenas mayeri (assembly GCF_963082525.1). Lineage (NCBI taxonomy): Eukaryota > Metazoa > Chordata > Aves > Columbiformes > Columbidae > Nesoenas > Nesoenas mayeri. The sequence goes on along the minus strand of NC_137542.1, from coordinate 45,798,503 downwards.
GAATATATTGAGTAATACTGGCCCCAGTACTGATCCTTGAGGCACTCCACTAGATACTGGCCTCCAACTAGACTCTGCCCCATTGACCACGACTCTCTGGCTTCTCTCCTTCAGCTGTTTCGCAGTCCACCTCACTACCCAATTGTCCAGACCACACTCCCTCAGTTTAGCTGTAAGGATGCTGTCGGAGACTGTGTCAGATGCTTTACTGAAGTCTAGGTAGACCACATGCACCACTTTGCCATCATCTCTCTGCCTTGTTATGTCCTCATAAAAGGCTATGAGGTTAGTCAAGCACAACTTCGCCTTGGTGAAGCCATGTTGACTTCCCTTAATGACCGTCTTTTCTTTGATATGCCTTGAGATTTCACCAAGGATAAGTTGTTCCATCACTTTCCCAGGGATGGAGGTGAGGCTGACCAGTCTATAGTTACCCAGGTCCTCCTTCTTGCCCTTTTTGAAGACTGCAGTGACATTTGCTTTCCTTCAGTCATCAGGTACCTCTCCTATTTCCCAAGACTTGGTAGATGATGGAGAGTGTACCAGCAATGACCTCAGCCAGCTCCCTCAGCACCCGCTGCTGCATCCCATCTGGACCCATGGTTTTATGGATGTCCAGATTGCCTAACTGCTCCCTAACCCAGTCCTCATCAACTGAGGCAAACTCCTCCATTGTCCTGACTTTTTCTGGGGCCTCAGCAGTATGGGGCTCCTCAGGACAGCTTTTGGCAGAGTAGACAGAGACAAAGAAGGCATTCAGTAACTCTGCCTTCTCTGTATCTTCTGTCACCAGGGCACCCACCTCGTTCATCAGTGGGCCTACATTGCCTCTGGTGTTAGTTTTATCTGCCACGTATTGGAAAAAGCTCTTCCTGTTGTCCTTGACCCCTCTTGCCAGGTTTAATTCTAAGGAGGCCTTAGCTTTCCTAGTTGCCTCCCTGCACCCTCTGACAACAGCCTTATATTCTCCCCAAGTAGCCAGCCCCTCCTTCCATGATCTATAAACTCCCTCTTCCACTTGAGCTTACCCAGCAGTTCCCTGTTTAACCACGCAGGTCTCCTGATTCCCTTCCTTGACTTCCTACATGTCAGGATGCTCTGATCTTGAGCTTGGAAGAAGCAGTCCCTGAACACTAACCAAATATCTTGGGCCCCTTTACCTTCAAGCAGCCTTGCCCATGGGATTTCCCCTAGCAATTGTCTGAAAAGGCCAAAGTTTGCCCTACTGAAGTCCAGGACTGCAATTCTGCTTGCTATTCTGTTCCTGCCACAGGAGTCTGGAGCAGGGAAGACTCAGCTTCAGGGAAGAAGGAGACAGAGCTGGGAGAGCTGACCCAAACTGACTGAAGGAATATTCCATACCATATGACATCTGCTCAACAATAAATGCTGAGACAGGAGGAGGAGACATGGCATTCGTTACTACAATGTTTGTCTTCCAAGGTAATTGTTACATGTACTGAAGCCTCACCTCCTGGCAAGTGCCTGGACATTGCCTGCTGATGGGAAATAGAGAAAAAAATCTTTTGTTTTCCTTTGCTGCTGTATACAGCCTTGGTTTTTGTTTTATTAAACTGCCTTTATCTTGAGCCACAAGTGTTTGGTTTGGTTTTGGTTTTGGTTTGTTTTTTCTTATTTTCTCCCCACCCTGTCCTGCTGAGATGGGGAGTGATAGAGCCACTTGGTGGGCACCTGGCATCCAGCCAAGATCAACCCATGGCAGCAAGGGTAGTTGAACACTGAAAAGATTAATCAGAGATCTTAGGGAGTTTCTGTCCTTGGAGAAACTCAAAATCTGACTACACATGACCCTGATCTGCCTGCTATAGCTGACTCTGCTCAAGCAGGAGGGTTGGACAAGGCAATCTAAATAGGTGTCTTCCAGACTCACAAATTCTGCGATACTGTGTGAATTTGTGATATATACACAAGCTTCTTCCTGTGTTCCAGAAAAAATAAAAAATGACTTTGAAAGCATATTTGAACTGATTAATTGGCAAGAAAATGTAGAGGATGTAGAATATAAACTATTTTTTGACTGTATGCCATGACAAAAGTTTCACTCTGTGTTTCATGATATGTGTAAAAATTCTGCTAATGTATTTGTTTTAAGAAAAATAATTGACTTTTTCTTTTTTTTTTTTTCCCCTGAATAAATGTGAAATCTGTTGTTGTAAATAACTAACTGGGTGATTAAACAATATTTTGTTTGGTTATTAATTGTAGAAATCCTACACGTTTATTCCTCAAAATGTACACGGCAATATAAACAGACAGTTCAAGAATTTTCTTGACCTTCAGTAACTTATTGAAGACTTCTTGAAACACCCTTTCAAATGGAGAATTGCAATAATTTCTTCAGGTTTGTACCTCTCTGAAAACTTATTGAAAAACTGTGGGCTCCATTTATTTAAATTCCACACAAAACATATCAAAGAAATAAATACTAAGCTACTATTACAAACCTCTGCCTCAGCTACATCAAAATAATTATGTAAAAAAAGTTCTTAGGCTGCGAAGTCAAATAATTAAAATAAACCAAAGCAAGTATATTATTTCCTAATACAAAAATTCTGCCCTTACATATCAAGGCTGTACTTTGAATGATGCAGAAGTTCTTTAGGAAAAGATTTTGCCATGATGTAACTAGTAGCAGATTCCTAGTGCATATGTGCAAAAGAAAATAAAATAAAAAATTGGAGTGGGAGAAAAAGTGAGGCTACAGAGCAAACCTAGCTTTGACTTATTTGATTTTTTAAAATTTAATATCATAAATTGTTAGGTTTATAAGAAGTTATATTTACTGTACACATATATGATGGAGTTGTGTAAGTGACAATCCTTTCATACTTCCATTATCACAGTTTGACACCAAACTTTCAGCAACAAAGCAAAGACTCCCACCACTTTTAGTATTCAATAACTCTATATAATTACAAACTTTCAGGTACACTTATATGAAGTGTACTGATTTTCTCCTTCCTTCTCAGTGCAATATTAATGTAAAAATACATATTTGTTGAACGGGCAGTAATTTTTCAAGAAGTCAGCCATTAGAATTTCATGCTGTGTTAATTGTTTCAAATAAGAGGTATAAAAATGTGAAATACAGTTTGCTGTCACTCAGTATTTATTAAATGTAGGTATTATTGGTAGGATTTACATTGATATCCACATACAAGGAAATCAGATTCTAAAATATTCTGACTATAATTCAGGATTTATGCTGAACAATAATTTCCAATATGGACTGTAAAATTTAATTTTAGTTGTGTTTAAAGCTTACTAAAAGAATTAGTCATGAGACAGAATTGTAAATCAAACTGGCTCATCAGTTTATTTCATAAAAGGGAATTTTCTTAATTAAAGTGGTCTCAGTGATGTTCGCTAGCCAACAACACAAGAAACATGCATTCAGAGAAATAATTCCTGTCTCTTTTGAAAGAGAGAAGAAGAAACTGCTTAATTCTAAGATAACTTAATTCTTTGATTCAGAATCTTACATAGGTAGATAACTGGAAGTCATACAACAAGAATGTAAATACAAAATAGAATGAAAGATGATTTGTTATAAAAATAGATTTATCTGTGCTTTATGTTGACTCCTAGCAAATATAAAATTACTTTTATGGTCTCTTAGGAACAAGTCAGTGGGACATTTATTAATAACTTCAGTACCTTTAGGATAAGAATTGTATACAATGTCTTTTGAAATTTGCAAGAAAAAAAGAGCACTCGATAACATCTCTTTTTTTGGTGGAAGATCCACAAAGAAATACAAGAACATACAGTAGGGAAAAAGGTAACATCTGTACTGGCCACTTAAAAAGGAAGTCCATCTCCTTGACAAGAACACTGATTTACAGGAAACATCAAAGGGAAAGTCTGCTGCCACATTATAGAGAGAAAGGGACATATACATCTTTCAATGAGTCGTTTGACAAGAGATTCTTCTGAGGATCTCTTGATCTACCAGGTTAACCAGCTAGATCTACACTGGTATGTAGTATAATCTCTGAATGATTGCACCACTAGCTTAAGCAACAATAACAGGAACCTGGCAGCTGACCCACAGTAGCACTAATTCTTCCCTCACAAGTACAACAGCATCAGTTGTGGTATAAAAACAGAGCATTTCACTCAGACTCTTTTGCTGGTAATTAGGGCCAGTGTCCTAACTGAAAGATGAAATAACTTTCCTAAGTTCTGCAGTAACAACTGCAATAAAGGGAGACGGTATGAAGATTTTAATTATGAATAACTAGCTAAGACTCTGCATTTCACAAGGACTCTAATAATGCAATTTCTATTGCATAAGGAGATTAGCATGTTAATATTCATCACTCTCACAAGGCTCTGCTACAAGGTTTCTCCCTGCATGTGTCAGAGCATATTGTATCCCAAGAAATATCTAATTCATATCCTATTGCTATGACATATGAGATCATTTCAAACTAAGAAGACAAAATAAAGATTATTATATTGTTGCGGAATTGCTAATAGGAACTGACTTGGTCCTTACTTTCAAAAACCAGAATTACTAAACCCATCTTGATATGCAGTGATGTGAAGTGTTCCTTCCAAAATGCTGGAAGCAGATTTTGTTCACAAATTTACCAGGGTACTTCACAATATGAAAGGACTGAAAACTTGGCTACCTTGCCAAATTTGTTGTTTCTAAACATGCATTATTCAAGTTCTAGTTCTGGCTTTAATTACAGAAAGCATTTGTCTTCAGTGCGACATTCCATACATTAGCTGCTCTGGATAAAGCTTGGAATGATAAACAACAGTTTCTGTATGGTAACCAAAATAATGAAGAAGAATTTAGCTAGCATTTATTTTTACACTCTACTACTTCTACTTATTTTTATCCTCTAGTTTCTAACTGCATTCTGCCTGAATCTGCTTGGTTGATATTATTTATCTACCCTACTACCAGGAAGTGTTTAGGTTAAAAAGAACTATATCTATACAATTCACCTGTTTTATAATTTTTCATGCACATCTATGATCTGGTGATGAAGTTGAAGGTAACAGGTTTCAGAACATATGCAGATCTGCCGTCCAAACAAGTAGATCTAGATCAAGTGGTCAAAGAGGAGCTGGTAAAATCACTGTGTAACCTTGAAGGAGCAAGAGAACACCCCCTAAATCTCAAAAAATATCATACTTTCTAAATCATAACTAATGGAAATTATTTTGTGTTATATTTAATTTTCCATTTTAGTGCACAGTTCTGAAAGATTAGCATGTTTATTGCAATAATACCACCAGGCTCATGACCAAGAAGGATAAAGAATGTCATTTTGCAATACTTTTCCATAAAACAGATGAATGTCTTTTCCTCAAAATAAATCAGTTCCTAAAAAGAACAGTGAAATAGGACAGTGTAATATAGTCTGCAACAACAGCAGTTTTACAGGACAAATGAACTGACTGGACAATAGCGTCAAAAATCAAGTATGCAAATAATTTCTCAAGACCTGGTGGATTTCCTGATAGACTGCAACACAATCCTGCACCTGTACAGAAATTTTTTTTGTCAATACAAAATGTCACTATCACCACCACCCTCCACTGTGTGGAACCAGCTACCAGATGATGATAGAATATATTTTATTTTCCAACTCAGACTCCTTCTCTTGAGGGAATACCTTGCAATACATTCATAAGGATGAAGCCTGAATTTTTAAAGTACATGAACAAAAACAAAGAGACACAGATAAAATATATGATACCATCACTAATCAAAATTTGGTGGGTACCTAAAGTGTCCAGGACCTACAGGTAATATTGTACAGTAAACCTCCCAGTCTCATGTTCAATTAAGTGCATGGAAGGTCTTCTACTACATGCAACCAAATGAGGTCTGAAGCATTGTGTAGTTACATAGTCATGTGCAACAATCATTTATCCATTTACTTGGGTTCTCCTTATGCATAGGTTTAGGAAAACCACACAAATACAGTTATTTTATGTTCCATGAAATAAAAAGGATTATTTTACATAGGTATATTACATTTACCAGCAATGAAAACAGTAGTATGAAGTACTAACACACAAGAGACTCTGCTCCCATGTTAACAGTCCCAGCACTCCCCTATATCAGGAACAATCCCACTACTTCACTTCATCTGTTCACCCTGTGAAGCTGTGTAATAGAGTCTGGTCCCAAGTAAGTAAGAATTGCCAATTTGTCAATTTGTCATTTGTAAATTTCACACTGTTTCTATGTTGAAAAGGGAGTTAGTGTCATACAAGCCACACTACTGTTTTAAACACAGTTTTTTGTGACCTAATATAGTTTAGTGGGAAGATAATGTCATCATTTCCATGAGTTTCAATTTTCAGCTGTCTACACTCTTTTAATCTAGTTTCTGATATACCATTCAGGAACATTAAATTATTTAACAGAAATAATCTTGAACATCACTGTAAATAATTGGTTTGAAAAGACTGCAAAACAGAGGAAAAACAAACAAACATGCAAAAAGAAAACATAAATAAGAAGAAAATGAAAAAATAAACTGGATTAGTTCACAATTCTTTGTTTTCAAAGGTCTGGGAAGACTTCATTGTAAGGTGCATAAAAGTTAAGGTCAAGAGTGTGCTCCACCGCTCGAATTACAACTGGACTATACTGATTCCTTATACACAGCATCAGCTAGTGAACATGGAAAATTCAGTGGTCATATCAGTGTTTTACATAACTGCACAGTAACATTTGTTGTGTGAAGGATGGGACAGCCAGTGTCAAGGATATCTTCTGCCCTACACTGCAGAAAAGTTTCATTTTTATGAACTGCAGGTACCTGTACACAAAGACATCTGGACAAGATTCTTCTGATTCCAACTACCCAGATTCAGAATAAATCAGCTTCCCACTGTGGCCTTTGGCCACTGCAAAGCATCACTTGTATCCCACCACATTTTTCTGGGAATCCTGTTGCCTTAACTTCCACATACCTTGGAATGATTTGCCTTTTCTATGAGCTAAAATCTTTTATCTCACAAAGAAAGGATCCTTGACTTAACTATTTCTGTGACAAAGTAAATGAAGAGTGGAGGAGGCTGCAGGATGACCTTGCTTTTCTTTGGCTCAACCTCCCACTCACTGCAAAATTTATTTGGGAAAACTATATTATCTGGCTCCACAACATGGAAAGAAAATGCAAAACACTGTCTAAGGCTTTTGGAATTGATGGGTAGCCATATCTTTTAGAAAATTCTCAAATCATTAGTTAAAGCTGATACCTAAGAAACAGAGAAGATTTGGATCCTTGTTTGGATCTAAATGGATTCCTCCAGCAAGTGAAAACTATGAATTTATGTTGCGTCTTACATTGTGGGCCATGATTTCTCTTCACAATAGAGAAGAAACTAAATCTTATCTGCTATCCACAGTTATCACCTATGAGGATCCATCTTGCCAGCTGCATGCTACTATCCACTCTAAGTCAAAAATAAACATAGACAAGATTATACATCTCTGGAAGTAGTGCTGCCTAAAACTGCATAATCACAGTCATCAAAGGGACAACCAGAAGTATAGATTCTACTAAAAAATGAGAGGATAGGAGAGAAAGCAGTATGGGTCCTAGCAAAGGGGATAGCAGGAACATATAGATTTCCAGGGAGGAATTTCTGAAGTATCTCAGCATGATAAGATGAATGTATGAATAGCTCAGGAAGCCTTGAGATTATTGGTTACTAAATGCACATGATGGGAGAGATAACACATTATACACTTCCACTTTTTATATTCTGTGCTTGTCAGAGACACAATACTTGGCTAGGCAGATTTTTGGTATGAATCAAAATGAAAGATCTGGTATTACTGTCCTCTTTTTGCTAACAGATCAGGCTATCATATCTTGGTACCAGAAGAGATATGAGGCACTGTTATAATTAATTTTACATTGCTCGATTTGAATGAAGCAGTGTGCTGAACTAGTGGTCACTGATGCATAATCAAATCCTAAACTGAATGCAACTGCAAGCCTGAGTGCTTTTCTGTGTGCACCCTTTACAAACCACAGTCAGACATATCTTTGGCTTTATTCCTAACACAGCTGCTATGAACTGTTCACAAGGGATCAGGGTTGTGAAAAACAAAACAAAACAAAACAAAACAAAACAAAACAAAACAATAGACCTTGAGGTTGATTCAAGAGAAAAATATCCAGCTTTATTCTGCATTTGCATAAATATTTACAGAATATGCCGGCTGTGAAAATGTGTGTTCAATGTATGTAGCTTTTTTCCAAAGGCCTCTTTTGAGTGTAAATCACACTTATAAAACAGTAGCTACTCAAAGCCAAAAGCAAAGGGTCACACACAAATATATTCTCAACTTTTTCTTTGACTCCTGCTAAGGGCCAAATTCTATTGTCAGCTACACTAATATAAGCCTGAATAAAACTGTCAGTTTTAGCATACTTACTGTGGGTATTTACCCACAGAATGCTGCATACACATACCACACAGAATTCACCTCCTTATTTATCGTAATGCAGTAATTTTTTTTGCCTTATACAATATGACCACTAATTTAATTTTTTTTTTTCTTTTCCCTCTAGAAGCCAGAGATAAAATGTTTCCACAAAGATAAGAAAAAGAAGAAAAAATGTATTGTATATTTTTTTATTTGACTGTCATCCAAGAAGGGGGAAAAGCAGTTTCACAGGAGTTTCATTCCTTGAAAATTCAAAATTGAAGAAGCCTTCAATTACTACAGATCAGGGTAAGCAGGAAGAACAGAAACATCAGGTGACACTTTTATATGAAAAAGATCAAAAAGTTGGTCTGCCCAGACCTTTTTGAAATCTGTAACATCTGGCAATCCTCAAAGATTCCAAAAAGGCAGAGAGGGCAGAATTGGTAATGTTAGAAGCCGACCATTCAATATATGGCAGAATAGAAAAAATGTGTATATACAGAATTATGTGGATTTGCTGAAATTTTGTACATATCTGTATCTTATGCATACCTCCTGTTCATGTCATTTGTACATCCTTCTCAATAGTAACACTAGAACTGTGTAAAAGAAACACATTGAATTGTGAGGCAAAAATATTTCTCTGCTGGTACTATATTTGTCTATGCAACCATGAGCCCTTGCCAAACCACTTGATAGTCTTCTTTTTTTTTTTTTTTTTTTCTTTTTTTTCTTTTCAAAGGGCAATCACAACTTTGGGCTCATACTAATTCTCTACATTGTCATGTTACATAGTACATCTGACAGTTACATCAGTTGGTTTAGTCTGACAAATGAGTTATGTATAAACACAGTATGGGGAATGGCGGAAGTGCCACCTACTGAATGAAAAGCAAGGCCCTTACTATCCTAAATGCAAAAAAATGTTATAGAAATGTCACAGTTATATCTTTAAAAAGACTGGAATTGCTCCTTTCCTATGGTACATCACAGAAGTTTTTGCAAAATTAACCTCTTCCTAAACTCCAAGGATTTGTTTATAATTTTTAAGTGGTTTTATTTTGCATTCTTGTAAATAGAATAAGGCCATTTCAAGCCGTCTTTCTAAGTGGCAGGCCAAATTAATTCTAAAGCCAGTGGCACTGACCAGGCAGATTGATTAAAGATATACTTGGGCTTGTCAAACATGTCAGGGAAGAAAATGAAAGCATTTGGAGGTGATGAAGAATGTTTTTCTTTGTTAGAAAAAGTCTTTATTTAGAAAGAAAAAGTTTTCTAATACTCATTAAAATAATCAAACATAGCAGAAATTTAAAGGTAACAGATAAAAGAAAAGATGGGCATGCATAGTGAAATATTTAATTATAATTTTCATTTACTGTCTTAAAGTCATGATTAAGTTAGGGAAACAATGCTGTGCATTTGAATAAAATATTTTTTTTTACATGACTGCAAACATCTTTTCAATGGACTCAGTAGGAGATTGTTATAGTTATTAAGTTCTCCTCAGTGTCTTACTACAAAAATGAAAGGAGTGAGTGCCTTATGTGCACATATTTATAACTAAAAGAAAAAAAAGTACATGATTAATAAAATATGTGTGGGTATGTATGGATTATCCTAAGAAAACTTTGAGTGGCAGAAATACCAAGCTAAAGAAAAGCGCTTTCTCAGCCTGCTTCTCCTTACTACTTTATAATTAAGCAGTCAGAATCTTCCCATATCATTCAGCATGAACTATTAGCCTTCAAGCTGGGAGAAATTGGTAATACTTTGTTGTCTTTGAGGACTATTTTCTAACAAACAATTTAACATCGAGGGAGGCAGAGATATAAATGCATTACATCTGATGAAATTCAGATGGTGTGTTGATATATTAGGAGAGGCATATGCAGAGGTTTGTGTAGAAAGAGCCTCATTCAGAAATGCTTAATTTCACATTTGGACTGATTGGCCTGACATGCCACTGAACACAGAAGTGGAAAATGTTGTTAAACAAATGTGAAAGCAGATGAAGGAACAGTATTTTCTATCCTTTTCCTGATTGTGACAAAAATTCTAGGCTCTAATGCGCCCACCAATAATGGCTTGAACTAGCCCTCTTTCCAGAAGTTTAGCAGATAAAAATAAATTGTCTTTGAAAACAAAAAAGTACTTAAAAGACTGCATTCAGTCTGATTTTTATTTTCCTGTTTCATTTAAGAGGTTCTGAGTTTCACAATAAAAACTGAATACTGAAACTATTACAATGTTGTACTGGTACTAGTACAATAAATTATAAGATATTGGCATATGCCAAAATCCATGATCTTCGGTTGCTAACACTTGTGCGCTCGGTAACCCACATTCCAAAGCATACCATTTAGTTATTCACTACCAGATAACTTGAAAAAGAGTAAGGGATGACTTTTTTTTTTTTCTTTTGCAACCAACTTTATGATGATTTATGTGACATTAAATGAAAGGTAATCTTCAGTATCTGCTAAGACTGAGATGTTGTAGCATGCTGAAGCATCTCACTCACTATTTCATAAGAGAAGCTCCCATGGTGAGTTACTTTAGCCTTGTGCATTGGCAAGCAGGCATCTAATCCATAGTCGTTTGCGTTATTTAACCAGAAGAACTTTGGTTAAAACTTTGCCCCAGGGATATTAAGTTTCAAGCTTACTATTGCTGTTGTGATTCTGTAAGAGTGTACTTTGTGAAGCATCAAAATACAGAAAAAAAAACAAGAACAAACAATACTCCTCAATTTTTAATTGCTTTTTTGACAGAAACAGACTTATAAAAGCATTGGACCTACAAAGTAGGCATACACAGATTACAAAAGCACTAACTAATTCTGATCCTTCCTATAGTTTTGTAGTCTATATTAAACTGTGAGTTTCTTTTGGTTAATGTGTAGTAGTAAAAATTACACACAATAGCATCATTTTTAAGCGCATTTTTGGTCAGGCTAGGCTTGTAAAACAGCATTATTTATTAATTCAGTGTTGCCAAAGTTTAATTCTAACTGGTTTGTGCCTTTATACTCTATTTACTAATTGACAGTGCAGAGTCAAGGATCAGCAGAAAGAACTGTGAATTAATTAAAAAAGACTCCATGTGAATATTCACTTCATGGTGGTAAAATTCATTTTCATCTATATTCAATGTTATCTCAATAATTACAAAGTAACAATTTTGGAAAAGAAATTGTTGTTATGTTATGGTCTGTTAAACTAATACACTGAGAATCTGCCTTGTAAGTGGCGTATTTCATGGTGCAGTGAACTGATGATTCTAGAAGGCTTAAAGTTACTCAGAATTAATCATGTTGGGACAACTGCAGGGTTACAAATCCAACATTATTGATTAAAATGAAATATTTTCTTTACTTGCACATTTGCTACCATTGGCAAGAGGTCCTACCACCTTATCACTTTTGAATGGCTAAACAATGTTTTGCTAGGTCTTGCTTTCAAAGACAGTTCTGTATTTCATTTGAAAACAAAGGAGAAAACAGTGTAAAGCTGAAATTTCAATGTAACCTAAATAGACATGTAAAGAAAGGTATATTTTTTTGTCCCATTTTGCATGATATGTAAAAGTTGATGCTTCTTCCTGCCTGAATCCACGTTTATCTTGTGCATCTGTTTGTGACTTTATCCAATAGTGTCTGAATTTGTACTCCAGTGGAAAGTTATTCCTAAACTGTGAAAACAGCAATTGCTTCTAATCTAAGTTTTGTGAAAAAGGAATCCACACTATCGGAATCTGTTTTGAAAGTTTACAAGGATTTTTTGCAAACATCGTTGGTTTTTAAACTTTTCACAACGGACGTTGTTGAAGTTGATTATGAGAATCTTCTCTCCTCCCTTAACACCCCCAGCTTTTCTTTCAGTGCTTGCAACACTTGAAACAATTTTGCAGCTGAGGGGGATTTCTCTAGTCCAGCAATCTTACATTTGCATAGTTCATTTGAGTGACTCCTGTAACTGTTGCTCCATGATATAAGAATGGGTGAAGTTAACCTATCCCTCCCACATTTAACTGAACTATCATAATTCCGTTCCTTCATTTGTAGCTTCCATAGAAAAAAAAAAAACAAACAAAAGTCACTTATTATTTTTCATGAATCTCTGAAAATTCTACAAGTTCACCTATATATATTGGTCTTATTTGCAACTATGTATTCAAGGATGTTACTATGGAGATGCAACAAATCCTTGGCTGCACATGCAAGCTAATAATGTGGGCCCTCTAGGGTAAAAAAATCCAAATTCTTTACTCACAGTAGTATAAGCAGTGACATCAAGACTTTATAGGGCAAATCAACACCAGTGTTTGACACATGAAAATAAAGCTATACGCTACTGAGGTGGGAGATTTTTGACAAATTACTCTCCAGTTTTGTAGTCTGTATTACCATGACAGGTTCAGTGACACTTGTTTAGCTTTATGGATTCGACAACAGAATTAAACACTCAAAAGAATAAACCAGAAAATATTAAGGACAAGAATATCTAGGTATCTGCAGTTCTGATCAAAGGTGTTATTATGCAATTCATTGCATACAAATAGAAGTGCAGAAAATTCAAGCCAATTGGGCAATGTACACGGACCTTCGTATTATAACAGGAATTGATGCCATCATCCATGCTTCAAAGAATGACATACTACTACTCAGTGCTCCGGACTTGTTTCAAGATTTTGTGGCACCAACCATCCTTTTTAAAAATATATATGTAATACTTGCAAGCCACAATTTTCAAAAAAGTAAAGACATGTTAAGCTGGCCTATGCTGTTATTTTCCAAAGGTATTTTAATTTCAGCATCTACCTTTGAGTCAAATGGAAATTTCACATTTTGATGCCCGTGTCCTCTTTGAAAAAATGTTTCATTACAAAACAGTTAATATTTGGTCTTCATGCACATAGGACAGATTTTTCCCGTGCTTATACTTTTCTGCTGTACTGCATCAAATCAAACCATGCACACTTAAAAAATTAAGTTTAATTTTTCTTTCTGTCATTTCCAGGTTGAATCCACAGATTTGTTCCAGACATTTAATTTGCTTTTCTTTTAATATGTGTGTTGATTTAGATTAATCTAGAATAGCCAGTTCAGCTGTCTTTGAAATCTTACTCTGACTGGTGGAATTCTGAGGTAATGACTAAATACTAAACTCATCAGCTCCTACCGCAATTATCTTGCACAACCTATTTAGTGTTAAAAGAAAATGAGACTGTGATCATGAGAGCCATGAAATCAGGCAGTGGAATATTTTGATACGTGAGTTTCCTAGACTGGGACTAAAAGCAGCACCAGACAAGCACAGAGGCTGTAATCTTTGCTCTGACTGCAGCACAAAAGAGAAGCCGAAAGATTTACCAGATATCCCAAGGAGCAGGGGAGGATAAAACAAAGCTTTTCTGATTTGTCCTAGTTTCATAGCATTCCCAGCAGGGTTATTTTTCAGACTCTCTGTAAAGAAGCACCCTCAAATAAGGAGTGGCTGTTGGGTCTGCATTTCAACAATCTGCATTTTCAAGTTGCACAATGAATCCACCCAGAAACTATCTAAGCCCTCTCATGCTGCTTGTATAATAGGTCATATTTTCTGTTGGCATAAAATCCATTGGCTTCAATACTGAAAAGTGTTGTATACAAATCTATCTTACACTGAAAGTTAAAAAAAAAAAAAAAAAAAAAAAGTGATATCAAAATAAAGGTTATTTGCTTGTAATGAGGAGGATTCTATACAAATCCAGGGAAAGCCAGAGACTCCATTTTAAGATAACTGTTGTAGAAATATCAATCAAAGGAAAAAAAAAAAAAATCAAACAAGTTGTTTCGAAATAATTATCCTGTGCTTGACATGCTGAGTGAGAGACTGCTTAAGCTGAAACCTGAGAACCTTAATAAACCACTTATTCTATATACCATATAATGTTAAACCTTCTTATTCAGTCTACAAAATACTGTTTAGTACAGAAGATGACAATGCAAACATACATGTCCAGATATAATTCACAGTTCAAAGTTGAAAAAAATAAACATGTTTTATTTTACTTCGATAAGTTCACAAGAATTATCAGGACTTTAATATCAGTATGGTGTTAAGCCTTGAAAGTAAATGAACTCTTAAAATTGTAAAACAGCTTTGACAGACAGCCTGCATAGTGATCCTTAAAGTATGGATTGCCACAAGTAGTCAATGAGACTGCTCTCTGCATTTCAGACACTAGCTTCTCAGCTGATGCAGACCAAATAAAAGATCAGATAGTTCAGTCATTTTCTTTGAGGAACCCTCTTCACAGGCTTCACTAGTTTCATATGCTTCACCATTCAAGCTCCACACTGTCATGCTAGGTGAATGCTTTTGGTGCACTCTCTTCTTCCACTGCAGTGCTTTTATCAACAAAGCTGAAAGGCAGATCAGAAAATGTAAGGTGAATTCTTAGCTGCCTCACTATAATCTGTGCATATTTCACAGGGACAGGGAAAGGAAGAGGCCATAGACAAGGTGTCCTATTTATAGACCTACCAAAGTATTTGATTTTGCCTACAGAAAACATGAACTTCAGATGATGTTTCTGTGCTGCAGTGGGCTCTGTGAACAGTTAATTCCTATAACTGGAAACGGATTAAACCAGGTCAGCAGAACGATTGGTTCTACTGAGAAGCTGGAAGCATTAGTCTAGGCAGTTTTCTGCATTAGTATTATTGCATTGCTTCTGGGATCTGAGCTATTAATAGTATTTTTATCTAGAAAAAGTAAAAGTTTTTCTC
The DNA here is from genome assembly GCF_963082525.1 of Nesoenas mayeri. NCBI lineage: Eukaryota > Metazoa > Chordata > Aves > Columbiformes > Columbidae > Nesoenas > Nesoenas mayeri. The sequence goes on along the minus strand of NC_137542.1, from coordinate 45,783,288 downwards.
AGCAGAACACTATATAGCACTATGTAAACATACTTAATTTTTTTTTCTGCAGAAAAAAGTCGTTGTGACACCTCTTTTCTAATGTATTCTTAGATCACTGCATGAAAAGCTACAGAAATATCTATTTTATCATCTATCACCGGAGATATAGATATATTGATAGTAGTTACGTCTAATTATAACAGCTATATAACTGCGTTGTAGTTATAATTAATTCATACATGTTCCAACAGTTGAGATTTTGTATAAACATCTGCAAATTTCTGAATAGTTGAAGTAATAGGGAGCATGTCACTATTAACAACTTTGTTGTTCTTAATCTGATACTAATAGAAAGTTGCTATTGTTACCATATGATAAAATTTATTTCTATAAAACAAATTACTATTCTTAATTGGTTTCAATATCAAGGAGAAAAAAAAAATATATGTATTTAACTTTCTATGTATTTATCCCCACTGGCTAAGGATTCATGTTTCCGGCCCCTGAACTCTGTCCTGGAACTGTCTCTCTGGTTTATTTCTGGGCAATCAGTTTGACTTTTTATCACATTGACTGTATAAAACAGCATAGCACTGGCCAAACTACAGTCTGTGGGATGTGGGGTCCACTATATGAAGACAGAGCTGCCCCAAAATGGGCATACCACTTTGTACTGTGATATTTCTAATATAGTTTCTCCACAAACTTATCAATTTTTGATATACAGAAATATTCACAACATTCTACAAAATCGATGCTCCATTGCAACCAGTTATGTTCCAAAACTGTGTGTTATCTAAGTTTTTATCTGTTATTACTCAGGTAGAAAAATAGGGGTTAATAATTTAATTTTTATCAGAATGTAGGCAAGCAATGCCAGTCTCAAACAATTTCATGGGCATACTCTTGATTGTGAGAACTGAAATGAGGTAGAAAATGGAAGATTAAAGATATAACTGAAAGTTTTAATTGATATGTATGGAACAGCCACTGAGTGTTAAATCAGTGGCACTCCCTGCAGAAACAGAAAGAGTATTCCAGTCTGGCTACAAAAAGAAAAAGGCTCAAGGTCTAAAGGTCAGACACCAGGAAACTTTTAAAAGTCCTCCTATCAACTTCACACAACCCTTCTCTTACAACTGGAAGCAGTAAACATGGCAAAACCAAGGACTATAAATGCTGGGTGCTAGGGCAATTCTTTGGTATTCTTATAAACGACCTGTTTTTTTCCGTTACACATTCACAAATTCTGAAGAAGATAATTGCATTGTACCTGTTTAATTTCCAAATACACTCTTTGTAGTTTTTTATTCTGCAGTTGCATTCTCAGGGCACATAGATTTTCTGGAATATCACTGTCAGGCTTGTTGTAGGAGCATATTAGAAGAAAGATGAGAAATTAAGAGACTCCTCATAAAATCTTTCTAGAATGACTGGGGATTATTTTTGTGTGTGTGTGTGTGTTCTGTTTTGGTTTGGTTTGGGGCTTTTGTTGGTTAGTTTTGTTTTGTCTGTTAGTTTTGTTTTGTCATTTTTTTGTTTGTTTTGTTTTGTTTCAGCTAGACTTGGAGTTCTCAGGTTCATGCTTGTGACAAAAAAAAAAAAAAAAAGAAAAAAAAAAAGAAACAGACATTCTTAGACAAATCACTCTGATAAGCAAAAGCCTGGTCTGTGGTGCATGTAACACTTAAAGTCTAAAGGATTTGCCACATGAATTTGAATAACACATTTGGAGTTGTATTTGCCCATGAATTGACTAAAAATAATGGGATTTTCATATGGAATCAATAAGTTTGCCATGCATGTTCTCTATTTTTAGTATATGCCCTTGTGGGGAGCAAGAGATCCTGAAAGCATCCAGTAAAACACAATACAGCAACAGCAGAATATTCTGTTATTGTTGTTGGTATGAGAAGTAAAGTAAAAAGAGAGGCTTCTCTATGAAGAACATGAGATATTACAACCAAATACCTTTTTATTTTTTTTTTTAAATCTCCTTTAGTAAATATTTCCGAGACATGTATTTGACTAATCACTTCTAATCTTTTAGACAATTTAATGAGGACTTGAAGACTAACTTAATCTTCTTTAATCTTCCCTTACAATTGTTGTCTGGGTAACAAAAACAGTTTTATACTTCTTGGAAACAGATTCTTTCACACTGGTGTAAAAGGCTCTGCAAGAGTGAGCTAGTTAATATATCATGTGATATTGATTATTTTCTAGATGAAGTTTTCTCAGAAAATAAGTCAGCTTCTTTTTTTTTTTCCTTTTTATATCGAGGAGCACAAAAAACAGATTTCTGAGAGTCAGTTTCTTGTTTATATCGCAGTTAGGTACCCAAGAAGAAATAATCTTGACAAAGTATTCAGTGTTGTATATAGTTTTCTTCAGTTCATTAATGCAGTATACTCTTTAGATCATATCAGCCATCTATAAAATTAGTGTGCTGTCCCCTTTTTTTTTTCCAATAGCTTCATGGTTAAGATAGCTACCTAAGATGGAAGATAAAGACTAGGGTTCACAGCAGACCCTCTGTCTGCTGAAGAACACTCAATCAGCTTCTCCCAGTGTTTAAGAAACTATGTTTCTCAATTTTTCCTTTCAGAAATCTTCCATTTTATATAAAATACTGATGAACTTAGGGGCTGCTACAGGGATGTAGTGACGTTTTTCAAATGGTGATCCATCTGTAAGACTTATGGTTATTCTCATGTCATCTCTTTCTTTGATGTGATTAACATTTCACTATTGATGTTGATTACTCTGTATTATTCCTTAAAATTCACAAAACTAGAAAAGCCCAGGAACCTTAATTATTGGAGGCGGAACATACGACTGAAAATTTAAGTCTTTCTCCTGGAATGCTATATGACAATCAGAGTTTAGACAAGTCACCTAGAGCCTCAAATCCTTATGTATGGGAAGGTGTTAAACACTTAGGTGATACAACACAGAATAGAGTACTGTCTGATTTCCCACTTATTCTGAATACAAATCTCAAGAAGCATGAAGATCCAACATCAACTAAACAATAATTGGAAACAAAGGGATGTACCTGAATTGGAAGACTTTTTTTCAAATGGTTGTACATTTAATATATGATAAAAATAAAAATGTGTCCTGAATTATATCCTTATATTGAGATTCAAAACAGCAGGTAAAAACAAACAAAAAAAAATGAGATCAAAACCAAAACACATTAAAATATCAACAAAGGTCATTTAAAAAATTTAGGAATATGTGATGGAAAAGTCAGACTATATAAAAAATGGAAAATATAAAGAGATCTCTGGGGTAAACCCACAAATTTTTAATATTTCAAAACTGATGCAAGCATTTTAAAATAATAAACAAAAATATTAAAACTGACAGAAAATGCCAGTGTAGCCAGCTTAACTGAACAGCTGAGTGACTTCCTTGTAAAACTTATTTTTGTAGTCTCATTCTATGACTTCTTTGACTCACCATCGCTCTGACAAGTACCAGTAGAGGTAGGAAGCACTGCTGTCCTACTTATGCAGATCAGCCAAGGGGGAAGTGTTGCCTCCAGTCACTGTCACCTAGCACCAAGGTTTCTCTTTATTAATGGTTACAGAAGATGGAGCATGGCTAGCATAAATTATTCCTATCACTAGTGATTTCTCCTTTGCATAAGGTGAGTCATAAAGTTTCATACATATACTGTAATTGTGCAATGCACAGTAACCCAGAGCCCCTCAAACACTGTGCGGAACCTTGTGCATAGGAAAGAGAGAGGACACCAGTCTCACCATTTCCTTACACTTAGAAGTCTCAGCTACAGTGAGTATCTTCTAGCTGTGACACTATGCTGCCATGTAGAGTGAGATTGTCATTCACATGCTTGACCACAAGGGCACTAGTTGTAAACGAGATGACTCATCTTGATCAGCTTCCCTGGAATAAAGCTAAAAATGGGGTCACTGGTATTATAGTGATAACAAGTTAGTGCAACAACAGCTCTCTGAAATTATTGCATCTGCCAAAATAGCTAGCTAACATTTTGTAAGAGTTAGTGAAAATGTCATCTTTAAAAGTTGTATAAACTGAAAATGAGGGCACTTTTAACTCATGCATTGCAATAGTTTTGCCAATGGAAATACAAGCAAAATCCATTTGGGTTCAAAGACAGACCATTCAGCTCTGTAGCCTAAAAGTGGAAATTCCACTCTCATCTATGACATATGTAAACCACTTCTATTGTCAGATATCTAATGCCCACAGTAAGTGGATGTTCATACACAAGGATTCTGCATGTCAAGTCATGTTTTGTACACTCTAAATTATATACAGTTATTAGTAGTAGGTACCTATTTTAGAAAGAGTTAATAACAGGGGAAAATCTACTCATTTTGCTGTGCATTTTAGAGCAAACTTATTGGTGTTTGGACATAAAAATTTGTTTCCCCTAAAATTATAAAGTAGAAGAATAGAATTTTCTTTTGATCTCTAAATGGTCTGATAAAAGAGCAGGCTGTGATTTGCTTAAACCTAGGGATGTGGAAAGAGGTAGATGTTTGACCTCACTACCTAACAGGAGAAAAGTAGATATATTTTAAAAATGTGTCAGCCAGAAGCATATGATGTATTTTAAATGCTGCATGGTCACCCAAATTCATGTGAACAAATGAAGGGTCTCCATTTCTATTTTTTATCATGAGGAACTCTCACAGAAGCAAGCCCATTGTGCCTATAGTTCAGGATTGCCTGTGTGACCAGGGACAGTTATTTTCAGATGAAAGGATTCTCAGTCTGAACCACTGGGGCTTGAAGGAAAATTTTTTCTTCTGACTGTTAATGCAGTGAAAATGAGAACTAAACGGGTTGTGGATGTCTACATTTCCTGGACAAAATGTGTTTCTAACTAGAAACTAGTTCTTCTGGGAAAAAATATTTTTTGTACTGTGATTTAAAAAGATAAAAGGGGGGCAAAGCCTCTTGATAAGTGCCACAAAGTTCACATTAAACATTTTTACAAATCAAAATGATTACTTGTCAAAATCAGTTCAGTCAGCCCACTTTATTTTTACCACTTAGGAAATGTAGCTGAGACATTTCACATTAACTATTGGTTTCATTCTCAAAAAGTACGATTTCTGTTTTTTTGTTGAGAAAGCACTGTTCCACCAGAGATTAGAAAGAGAATACACATGTATTCTGAACAATTCAAATAGACCGTTTCTGTAGGTAGTATAAAGACAACTTCACGATGGAATTCACGCTGCCCACTCTGTTTGTTAAGATGGCACAATTTTTCTCTCTCTCCCCGCTTTTCTCCTCTTACTCTCTCTATTCCTCCCTTGGCCCTGTTAACTTTACAGCAATACAGGCAACTACCTTGAAAGATTTATATTTTTCCATGACTGAAGCAAAATGCAAAAATTGCCATCTTTTGAGTTTAACTAAAGTTGTCTGCTAGGTAGTTAGTCATACTAGCTGCTATTTGTGTATGGACAGCAGTCTAGATACCAATTGTTGATTTCAAGTGAAAAAATATACAGAATTTTGAAATAGCCACTTGTAAGACTGTCTAAATATTTAAGTGAAAAGAGTTTGATGCCTGAAAGTCACAAGTCACTTAGGTATTTTTGAAAAATTATCCTCTGTTTCAGGAATGAAAAAGTAGTAAAGATGTATTCTAAAGATAAGCTTTTAAATGGAGAGTAAGATAATCCAAATAGTCCTATATTTTGTGAAAAATACACTGTGTTCCTTAGATGACATTTATATGGCAAAATGTAGCTTGAAACAACATTTTATGACCATGTTGTAAATCCTTGGAAGAAGAGAGGTCTCTAAGGAGAAAAAGATCTCTCAAACAACAATGGCACAAACAGAATTGGCGGTCGTTTTCTGTAGTTTTTGTGAACACCTGGAACTCATATGTTTATTGTGGAAAATTGCCAAGATTTAAGACCAGTAAGTAGGAGAGGTTTAACTTCTATTAAAGAAGAGCAGGACAAATATTAAATAAATATAACCAAGTAACACAGCAATAAAGAGTTCTACATAATTTACAAACATGTTTGTGGTGCTAACTCAAACTACCAACATTGAACTATTGATTATATTACAATAAATGATAGATATACTTAAGTATCACCCATTCTCAGCAATACCATTAGAAGATATTATTAGTAGATTTTATAAATAAAGTATATGATTTCCATTTATGTGGTAAAACATTAAAATTTTCAAATATGGCAAAAATACTGTATAAAATTGTCTTGTATAATATAGAAAAAATGGCATAAGCTTAATTAATATTTCAGTGTAAATATTATCTCCTTAGAACAAAACTTCACAAAGGAATACACTGGATGAGCAAGTTTTGTCCTCTTCATCATAACTGCTCTGCATTACTCTGCCACATCTCTGGTATGCCAATTTAAAAGCTGTAAGCAGCTGCAAACTAAAAACAACCTCTCCAAATAATCCGATTTATGATAGGAATGGTTCTAAAACAGTACTCAACTTAGAAGCAGAAAAAAAAATATTCCTAAAGACTGCCTTCACATGTTCTCAGCTGTTTTCTTGCCAAACTTCTGTTATGGAACTGAAGTGCTTAATTATAGTAGACATGAGATAAAGATACGTCTGAGTTACAATCTGTTCTGAAGTTTGAACCTAGTGTTTTTATTTTGCCCTATCTCGAAATTATACTCTTAGAATAAGAAGGAGGAAAGAGTTCGCTGAAAGAAATTAATTAACCAAGCAAATTATCTGAAAACTAGGCATAGCATTGTATACTGGATTACAGTCTGTGGGAAAAAGAAAAAAAGGTTGTGTTTTGACTTTGATGTAAGGAGATTTTTTGCATCCTGTGGCCTTGTAACAGTGGTCTGAACAAAAACAGAACATATCAATGTTGAAATTTTACATGAGTTTTCTGGGTGACCATAAATGAGATAGCTACAAAGAAAAAGATACTGACAAATTAAGCCAGGCAGATAATTTCTAATGTCTTCTTTAGTGATGTGTGCCTGAGGAGAGCCCTCGTGAGCTAATAGATAGATTGGCACATACATAAGTTTTCTGGGAAAGCTTTTTTCCTCATGCTTGCATGAAATTTTGCCAGCAAGTAATTTCATTGATTTCAACAAGTGTGGTTTACAGTTTCAAAAATGGTGAATTGGATTAATGCAGCTAAGGAAAAAAACTGAGGTAGTTCTGTCATATAAAGTCACTCGTATGTTTCAGTAGGAAAAAAAAAAAAAAGAGAGAGAGAGTAGAAACACTTCTGCTCTGAAAAGTTTTGTTTCTGAATGTCTGTGTATTGCTTTTCATAATTGGGGTGAAAAAATGAAAAAAACTAGCTTATTTCTGACTTGAAACATATATACCAAAATTAATTTTGGAGCAAAGAATTTATTTTATGTCTTCAATTCTCAAAGCAGGAGGAGACTCTAAAGAAAAAAAAATCAACATTACCACAATGTTACAAAACAAAATCATCAGCATTTTTCAACATAGAACATCTGGAAGTCATGTGTTTACTCCTGGGCCAGCAGGGGAGAACACATATTATTTTATCCAGCTATTTTTTTTTCTCATGAATTATTCCTCATTTACATAAAACAAAATAAAAACAAAACAAAACAAAAAACCCCTATATTAAGTCCAAATGCCTTGATTAAAATGAAGCATCTACTTTGGGAAAAACCAATCCTGACTTCCAGATTTCAAGTAGTGCTGAATTTACTTTGTGCTTTTGTGTTCCTTCATACCTTTTTCATTTCTCCCTGTCCTACAGAGACAGCTAAAGAGACCACAGAATTTATATCCTCAAGCAGATACGCACACTCTCTCAGAGGAGGGCTGTAAAAGTATAATTGTGTATCAAGACACAACTCATAACATTAGGTGTAAGCTGAAGTCCTGCAAACTCTTTCCATTGCTGAGGCTTCCAGGGAGAATGAGACACTTTCCACAGCTGTTTAAACCATTAGCTGAGGGCTGTGTTCCTGTTAGTCTTAAAAATAATTACTGTAATTTGTGCATTGTACTCAGATGTCTTGTCCCAAAATCAGAGCTCCACAGAAACAGCAGGATGAAAACTGTTCAAGAAAGCAGAATATGCAACTAAAGTAGCATATTAATGGTGCACAAAAGAAGAAAGGTGCATTCACATAACTTCTAGAACTGAAAATGATAATCGGTTTTAGTAACAGGCTCAAGCAAAACAGATTTTAGGGGAAAGAAAGAGATATATTTTTAGCTTTGTTATAATTAAATGCTATTTCTAATGATATCTGGGGTTGTTGGAGGCACATATCTACCAGGGTAAGTATTATTTGAAAATAGTAAGAAATATATGAAACATCAAGTATGTGTTTTGCAAAATTGTTATACAAAATGAGGTTGTTTCTTTCATTTGCATAGAGTCTTCTAGAAAATAATTTTCATAGAAAGGTATTCTGTTAGTCTTCATTCACTTTCTCTGATGTCATTCCAAAGAGTATAGATAGATAGATAGATAGATAGATAGATACATAGATAGATACATAGATTAAATAAAGATGCAGTCCACAGAACTAATGCAAAGCTACCTGTATTTCATTTTTCAGTGCCTGGCTACATGAGGTAGAGGGGAAGGCTGCAGTGGGAAGAAGGATTCTGGGCTCAGAGTTGCAGATACTCAAAAACTACCATGGTGTTTTGGATCATCACAGGCACGGCGTTTTCTACAGTCGTATGATGGTGGCATACTCTGAAGACTGTCAGAGGTGGATGTCAAAGGAGGAGCCAGAACTCTGATTAGTATCTATACTGTACTGTTTGCTCCAGAGAGCTAGTAAAACTGTTTCCTATAATAAGAACACTTTCATGGAAACCTGGTGAAACTTTTGGAACTGCAGCAGACTTCTGTGCTAAAAACATTCAGTATTTTCTAACAATAAAACTACAATGTAATCTCATCATTCACATATCAAGAGATTAACATTGTTTGCATATATGATAGACACTGATGCAGTTAATAAACCCAGAATTAATTAAAAGGAAGGCTTGTTTTTTTCCTGTGTTGTTGTCCAGATCACAGCCACATCAATCACTTGGTGAGTACTTAATTAGAAACTCTACATCAAAAACTTCAGAAGACTATCCCACAGTGCAGGTGATTTTTCTCTAGCATGTACTGCAAATATGGACTACGTTACAGGTATCTATTATCTTGCACTAAGCATGAGAACACAGGGGACAAAAAGGTCAATTTTTTTCAGAGGCCTTGGTAAGCACATTAGACCAACAGAAATCTTAAACAGATAAGTTTAATGGGAGATGTCAATATTTGAGTAAAATGAAGTGCAGCAACTGTGTTACTGTGTGTCCTTCAACTAGGGAAAGAGTCAAAATAGCCTGCTATTTAATAAACACTGAAAGCATCAACCTGTTAATTAATAATTCCTCCTAACAAACACACAAAACATCAGTTGTATCTAAAATTCACTTAATGGTATCTTGCTGAGTATGTGATACTTCAGCAGCATAAGCTAAAGGACTCAGGAGCTTGGATAGAACAGATACTGGCAAGACTTTGATCTGTTATAAACGACTGGTATAGAGACAAAGAAGCTTTTTGGTTCAACAACCAAATCTAGTCAAATAACTCAAACTAAGGCATTTAACAGAATAAGCTATACGAGTTCTATTTTGTAAACAATGCTATGGCTAACATTATAGAAATTGAATTGACATCTTGTTATTCCTTGTTATTTGTAGTGATAAAGAACGAATCACAGTGATAATCTATAAAACTACTCTTGTACTTACTAAAAAAAAACAAAAAAAAAAAAGAAAACACAAGAGCTCAATCATAACATTTTTAAAGAAAAATCACTTCTGAATTCTCATACCATTCTCCTAAGAGTACAACAACCTGTCAGATCCCCATTCTTTGACAAAGTCAGGAATGCAATCAAGATCTGAAATGATCTGAATTTGATAGTATACTGGCAGAACTGTTCAGATACACAACTATTAGAGAGGTAGGGTAGGTGGTTTACTGTGTTCTTTCTCTTCTGTAATCTAAGAGACACATTTAGAGCTGTCAATAGACTTCAATTTTGTTAGCTCTCTTGAAATATTGAATCTGACAAAAAATGCGGATAACATGATATCTGATTACAAGACTGTTCCATGATGGCATGTTTGATAGAGTCAGTCAGGACAGTGTCCTGAGCAACTCTTATTCCACTGCCTTTGGTAAAGAAATAACCAAACAAAAAAGCCTGGAACTTAATATCATTCTGTCCTCCAGCCATGTTGCTCCCAGATAAAGCAAGGAGCTTGATCTAGACACATTTTTCATAATGTGGAAATTGCTTTAACTTAATGGGTGCTGAAATCCTCAAAAATATGTTTAGACAATTATGAAGTGTTGTATGGTAAAAGTTTTTCCTTGAGGCTCAAATAGTCATTGCTTATTGGCTTTAGAAACATTGTTTTTGAAGAGGTAGGGAGTCATTATGAACAGTAGAAAACACTGAATTGATAGATACGCCTTCATGACGTAAAGTTTAAACAGCAACATATGGTTGAAAAGTAACAAATAATTTAGTCTTCTTAGCTGTACATAAGATGACAGCCTTTGGTACAAGGGCCTAACAAAATGCACTACCAGATACAGCACATCTCTAGGCTGATTATCAAGCACAATTTTGAAGTAGCAAAAGAGAATACTTCAAACTAGATAAAACATTTACATAGTGGAAAAAATATCTAGTTTGCTACATGGGTATGAAAGACTGTCTCGCTATTGATGATATACATACACAACTTTTAAATGGGTTTCTTCTGCACCATCGATGTGCCATATTGTGCATGATCTAGCAAAATAACATTTATAAAAATAAAGACCTTTCAGGGGACAAAGCAACAATCATCACAGATCATCTGTGCTGGGCTGACCATGCAGCACCAAAATGCCACTGCAGATGCTGAATAGTGATCCACAGGAATGGATGAGGTAGATGTACAGAGGAGCACAACCTTGGGAAATATGAATTTCGTGTCAGGAGCTAACATTTACTGTCAAAACAAAAATCACACAAATACACAGTAGTCTGAATGTGAGAGTCTTCATTTGAGAAGCTTCTTTCACTCAATGCCTGAAAAAGTTTCCAAAACAGCAACACAATTAGCAGGCAGATACTCTAGCCTAGATAGAAGAGACTTCCTCTCTCAGGTTTCTTCTTGAAGCTTGATATCAAAACACCTACATTAAAAGTTAGTTTGCAGGCTTTTAGTATTCTATTCCATGTTGTATCAAAGTTCCACCCAAAATGTAACTACTACTCTTATTCTTACCATTTTGTCTGGGAATTGAAATTTCTAAGCACAAGGTTAGTTTCAGGGTCCTTAGAAAGCTATGGTCTTATTTTCTATATGTAGCAAGTACATCCAAATTAGCCACAAGCCTTTCAAAATTTTTTCTTTTTTTTGGACAGACCCTGCAAAGTATTGGAGAGCAAGGGTAATTATCAAACACAAAATACTTTTCATTTTGCTCTTAATGATGTTTTAATAAAGTCTTTCCAATTTATGGGGAGTATACTGCCTTAAAAGGAAGGTACCATCAAACACAGCCCTTTTTTAACCTTATCATGTTTCTATCTGGGTTCATTAGAACACGGGTTTGGCACAGAAGCTGCAGTCTTTGACTGATCATGTTTTCCTTCGTATACATCGTGATCTCCACGGAACACTTTGGTTGTTACACTATCCTACTAAGAGCCAGATCACTAGTTCTTTGTACATCACTTAAATTTAAGTTTGTACAAAGCATTGCTGAAGTTGCTTAAAGTCTCATTCACTCTCATTTGGAAAAAGAGAAACTGAAGCTGTTAACGTGAGCTCCTTATTGTAAGCAAAAACTGATGTGGTCTCACCTGGAGCACTGTATGCAGTTCTGGGTGCCACATGATAAAAAGAATGTAAAGCTGCTGGAGAGTGTGCAGAGTAGGGCCACAAAGTTGGTGAAGGGTTTAGAGGTAAAGCCATATGAGAAGTGGCTGAAGTCACTTGATTTGTTCAGCCTGGGGAAGAGGAGACTGAGGGGAAACCTCATTGTGGCTACAGTTTCCTCATAACAGGGGAGGGGAAGGAAGGCGCAGGCACTGATCTCTCCTCTTTAGTGATCAATGATAGAACCTGAGCGAATGCCAAGAAGATGTGCCAGAGGGGGCTTAATCTGGACATTAGGGAAAGGTTCTTCACCCAGAGTGTGGCAGAGCACTGGAACAGGCTCCCCAGAGAGGTCATTATGGGCCCAAGTCTGACAGTGTTCAAGAAGAGACTGGATAACACCCTCAGATGCATGGTGTGAGTTTTGGCAGTTGTCCTGTGCAAGGACAGGAGTTGGACTCGATGATCCTTGTGGGTCCCTTCCCGCTCAGGACATTCCATGACTTTACGATTCTGTTAAAAATATGAGCTGATCAACTATGGTCAAATAGCAATTTTACAGCAACTTGATGTCAAAGGACATGGAAGAGGTCCTCGATACCTTCTTTGCTTTGATCTCTCCTGGTAAGAACAAGCTTTGGGAATGCAGGGTTCCTGAGAAGGAAAGTCTGGAGCAGGGAAGGCTTAGCTTCATGGAAGAAGTAGCAGAATGTGTAAAGAAATTGGATATACTTGGGTCCATGGGACCTGATGGAGTTCACTCACATGTGCTGGGCAAGCTGGTCAGTGTATTTCATAGGTCACTCCTGAAATACGCAAAGGATAAGGGGGTCACAGGGAATCGTCACCATGTTATATGCAGTGACAGCAGCTGGACTCAATGATCCTTGTCAGTCACTTCCAAATCAGGTCATTCTATGATTCTATGAAAAAAAAAGAAGTGAGATGTCCTATATCATGGAAGAGAAAGACATGTAATTTCAAACTCTGACATGGAAGTAGACTAGTACCATAAAGCCTCAATCAATATTGTATATTCTTTGAAGACATGGTCACAGCACATCATAATTTAAGATGATGCTATGTTTCTGACTGATCCAGTCCATTGTAATGATAACCATCTGGGCAAAGCAAATCTCCTCTGCCACGGTTTGCAAAAGAGATACACATTTGCCCAAATAATCTAGAAGCCTTTATTAAGTGGGGACAATTTTTATATCTAGACGTGAATCCCAATTCAAATCCACAAATTTGAGTATTTGCAAATGTTTGGAGACAAGACTCATGTTCCTAATTAAGACTCTGATTCTAATTTCACATCTGGATTTTTTACTTAAGAAATCTCAATGAATAATATTTTTCTGTATATATGGGATTTTCAAAAACAAAAGGTTTGTGACTTGAGGCCTTTTTAATAGAGGCAGATATTCATATTACACAAACCCTCACGAAGAAGAGAAAATTAATTCACTCTCATGTAACCATATTGAAAAAAAAAGGAAAGATTTGTTCTTTCATAACACACATAATAACACTAATAAAGCTAGAGCTTCCAGTGTATTAAAGGTTCAAGTTCTTCACAGGGGCTCCTTTTTGTCACATTGCAACTCACCATTTTAGAAAGAAAACCAAGCAAAGGAAAATGTTATTATGAATTCTCCATACAAGCTAAATTAGTTTCCATGGCAAAAAATAATATAGTGATGATTGGTACAGCATTGATGAGGTTAATACAGTGTAAAGTAGAACATGCTGATTTCAGAAAGCTTTTATAATCCCCTTGATAATGCAATCTAACATCCAAATAACCACTATTGAAGCATGACTTAATGACTAAAATGCAAAAGGTTGAGTGTGAGACTTTCTGAAATTAGTATACAAGGCTTAAATCAGTTGTTTATCCAAACTTTTCTGTAGCAACCAGATCTGTTTTCTTATAGAAATTTTGATCCCTTTCCTTTTAGGAACATTACCAAAAATGTCCCCAACCAGTCCAAATAAACCTTTGGCCTGTGGCCTTCATTTTAGAAGAGATATCTTCAAAGAGGAGAACTCTGTTGAACCAAAACTGAAAAGACAGTTTACTTACATTCAGACACTAAAGGAACATAGGCTTTTCTTACTTGTGTGGACTTGGGAGATTCATTCCTTTGTTTGTTTGCTACGCTTTTTACTTCCTTTAATGTGAGATTTTACGTTAAGACAACAAGTTTTAAACCTTTCAGTATTTGCATAGACATTGTCTCAGAGGAAAATATGAAGGGAAGATGACAGGTCACCTGTTGGTCCATGTTCCATTTTATTTAGTACTACTTTTGTGGAATGTGATGCTGGTTTGTGGAACAGCCAAAACATGAAGAGTACTTTGTTTTCTACCACTGCAGCTTCTTTTACAGGGTGCATGAATCACAAAAGTAGGTCTATACCTTCTGAGATTTTTGTCTTCCTCTTAAGTGATTTGAATTTTGCTCACCAGTAACTGCAGGTGAGTCAGTGTTATCAATTTCATCCCAAACAAATCCAGTTTCCAGGACTCTAAACTGCAGGTATAGGAATCTGGGACGTAAGTGATGAAATTTAGAAACTCACTGCTCTGTAATGTTTTACACAAAATATTATTGGCAACACTATTATTTGTTGCTCATCCTTGTCACACACATAAACTGTGCACACAACCAACAAGATCTTTCAACAGATGTTCTCTGAAAAACAGGATTAGTGGAAAATGCTTTATCCAGATTTTTTTCCTGCAAGAATCTTGAATCTTGCTATCCTTCAGCTACCGTGCACCATCTCACCATAGCACAAGACTGTACAGGATTTTAGTCCCTTCCAATGTTCTTCATCACTAGCTGGGAACAGGGCAGCATGCTGTGGCTGGCTCCAAGCTAAGCATGTGATGGCTAGCAAGTTTGCTAATGTGCAAGCCAGCAGCCAAATGGAAGCAATAGCTGCTGAGCTCAGACTACAGCTTGTGTCTGCAGTGACATTTGGACATTTTTCCTTTACTTATTCACCAATTTTTACAAAATATGTCCCTCTATGACTCTATTGTATTTGATGTAAATGAAGCAATACGTTTGCAAGATAGTAGCAGGATCTAAGAAACAAACAAGTGGGCAAGCAGATTTTTATTCTAAATTTTACTTTCTTAGAGTTCACATTGTAGTTTTGAGAATCACTGCAGTTTGGCAGTCCATAGTGCTTTCTTTTACTTTAGCTACCATTTTTCATCTTGAATGGCCAGCATGAAATATTCAGAAAATACTTCTCACATTTCTGCAGTATTGCCATATAACGGCATTTCAGAGCCTTTTGAGGCTGAAGTATCCTGAGCATGGGAGACTGAAGAGTTTAAAACTTTTATGACAGTGTTAATCCCAAAGTCCCATTCAAAAGTTACAAACTCTGGACATAAAACTGAGTTCATCTATGTCTCATTCTTCTATTTGCCTGAAATCATTATATTATTTAGATAAAAATTATTGTCTTCTTAAGTAATTGTTTCCAGCATGACACTGTCCTTTTAGAAGATAATAAAGGCAAAACTTTTCTTTATCAGACTAGCATAAAATTCTTCCATGACAACAAATTACATAAAAGTGCATTAAGAAGCAATATCTGGCATGCCTGTGAATAGTACTGCAGATCACATTACTCCTTTACAGCAGATCTGTTGACATTTTTATCCTTGCATGCATCCAAATCCCATTGCTTTTTAAGGCATCATTGGAGATACAAGAACAAATATACTCTGTATTTAGCTCCAGAGTCCTACTCTTCCCAGGTCCCCTTCATTATATGGCTGTCAGCCAATCATCAAATCTTTTCTTGAGATCTAAAATTTATTAAGATAATACTAGTATTAAAAGATTTGTTGCAAGCATCAGTCTAGGTAATTATTTTCATAAAACAGAAATTGTGGTTTCACACAGCTGTCTTCTTGCTTTTTGCCTGCCTTTCTAAACTGCAAATACTCCAGACCACTTAATCTCTCTGTCTGCTCCTGCAGCCTAAGCTTTTTCATGTCATGCCCACCAACATTGGATACAACAGTGGAAAATGTGCAGCTGAAGTTAGGTGGACTATCATACTGCAACTAGAAATTGAATTGATACTTGTATCTCTCTCTTTGGTACTAATATATTTGTTCTAAAAATTCCAAACAAAATTTAACAAATTTAACGTGGATATACTGTACACCAGAACACAGAGAAATGAATGGAAATCTATCTACTTTTCCCAATGACATGAAAACTCTCATTATTTTATAGCAGATTGTCTGCACCCAGATAACGTAGAAGTAATAAAATGAAGAAAATAATCTTTATTCTTTATTATCACACTAGCTTTGTGCATTGCTGTGCAAACTTAGTAGTGCTATTGCAGCAATATCCTCAAAGTCACATTTTACAGGCACAATTGCACTCAGATTACTGACAAAAAAACCTGACTTTACTTGCAAGCAGTATATATGAAAGCTTGACCCCTTACTTGCACTGAACTTTTTAGAGACAGATGGACAGAAAAGAGAGGATATGTCTAAAGTGTGTATGCATTAGGTAGACCCTATTTGGAACAGGACTCTGAACTGAAGAGTCTGAATAATGCCAATTGCAACAACAGCTAGAAATTTACATTATATTATTATTTTTCATAAAACATACAAAGTAAAAAATTAAGAGTTTTTCTCTTCATGTTCTTGGTCAAAATGGTAAATAGAACTGACAAGCAGAATTTGTACATAAAACTGAGTGTTAGTTTCCATAATATATTAATCATTTAGCAATTATTTGTCACAATCTTGTCAAAACTTTCTAAAACTCTTCAGTTATACCCGTTTTATTAGTACCTCGTGAATGGCACTTAATGATTTAATCTCTGGCTTTCAGATAACTAGGAATTAATTACCTCCATTCAAATCCTAGAGAAGGATTTCTTGGACATTTGGGAGTTCCTTCAGATGTACCATGGGAAAGAGCTCATTTTACACAGCACAACAATATCAGCATGAGCATGATCTAGCCTGTGTGTACAGCACTCCTTGTGAGCTAAAATGCAAACCTTATAAATGAATGCAGTGGAACTTGCACATTAAAAGACATAAATTGATATTTCATCCAGGAATCTAAAATTTATGAGGATATTTGTGCTCCATAAAACCATAAAGCTTTTCAGAAATCTCTTATCTGGAGCACGATCCTAACACTGAAGTCAGCTCTGCTTTTAGCAATAGTTAGCTCTGGAGATCTCAAGAGGTTTCTTCCAACACAAATTATTGTGAAATTGTATGATTAAATGTAGAAAGCTACTTGGTGTGGATTGTGATGTGATTTGAACTCTTGAGGGAGCTA